>NC_053495.1:147035299-147344465 GCF_905171775.1 Rana temporaria
CAGGCAGGGAAAGCACGGGTTTCCAAATCTTGCAAGATATTCTTCTCTATAGTAGGCACATTTTTCCATCTGGGATATGTGATCCTCAGGTTTCCCATGATCCTGTGGTGAGGCCCAGTGACAAATTTGTAACATTTATCTTAGTTTTCTTTTTCTTATTTAACCATTTTCCGCCCACCATATAGCAAAATGACGGAAAGAAAGTGGTTGCATTATCCTGACTGGGCATCATATGATGTCAAGCAGGATAAGCCAGGGGTGTGCAGCGTGGCGATTGGTGGTGTGGTGTGTCCAATCACAGCTCATCAAATGGTAACTAGGAAGTGATGTTGATCTGCTTTTCCTCTACTCGCGCTCACAAGTCATGAGTAGAGGACAGCCGATCGGCTGCTCTCCTGACAGGGGGGGGGGGGGGGCTGCACTGATAATCAGCATATTAATTATCAGTGCAGACCCATCGAGGGTGCCCACTAGAGCCCGCCAAGGATGCCCTTTAGGGACCACCAGGGATGCCAATCAGTGCCCATTGAAGGGCCAATCTGTGCCCATCGGTGAATGCCTGTCAATGCCTCCTAATCAGTGCCGCCAAAAACTGCCCACTAATGCCACCTATCAGTGCTGCTTATCAATGCCGCCCATCAGTGCTGCATATACGTGCCTCATCAGTGCCCGCCAGTGCAGCCTCATCAGTGCCCATCAGTGAAGGAGAAAACATACTTATTTCCAAAGTTTTATAACAGAAACGAAGAAAAACATATTCTTCGTTTCTTCTTTTATTTGTAGCGCAAAAAGTAAGCTTACAAGATGTGTCTAAAAAAACTCAGTAAACGGCATCAGAAAAAAACAAACAAACCGAAGATACAAACTACCTTTATTGGCCTTCCATCATTCGCATTCGCCATCCTTCACAACACACTTTTGCCAACATTCATAAAGCTTCTGGAAACTGTCTGCAAAGGCCTCTTTAGGAACTGATCACTGAACTGCTGTCACACATTCTTGGACCGCCGCCACGTCCGCAAAACGTGCATCATGACACTCTTCAGGTCGGGGTCTTTTGCAGGCGACTCTTTTTGGTTCAAGGGAAAGTCGATGAACGTCATTCCATCAACTGCCATTTGCATTCCATATTGAACTGGTAGCACCAGGTCTCATCCCCTATGATGAGGGTTTGCAGAAAGGATGGATCCTGGTCACAGATGGTAATGACATTTTCAGAGGTTTCCATACATTTTGTTTTCTGTTCGTCTATCAGCTTGTGCGGCACAAACCAGGAACAGATCTTCTGCTTACTCAAATCTTCGACAGACGATGGTGCGCACAGTGTCCTTGCTAATGCCCAATTCCTCCGCCATCAATCGTAGAGTCAGTCATCGATCTCGTGCCAGCATTTGTCCCACTCGCACGATCATGTCTGGGGTTCTGCTTCCCGACCTAAATGTGGCTCATCCTCAGTCATTTCCTTCCCATTGCATAACAGCTTGAACCAGTCGTAAACACATTTTCTGCTCACAGCTTCCGTCCATACACTTGCACCAACATTTCATGCATCTTCATTGCCGGTTTCCGCAATTTGTAACAGAACTAGATGTTCACTCGTTGCTCCATTGCACTGAGACCCTACCTCTCACACTATGTTTGACTGCCCACAACGGGTTTACTCTGATGCTCACGTACACTCCGCGCTATGTGGCGCTTCTTGACATGTCTCTGGATAGCCATGTGCATGCGCACGCACCTGGCCCATGTTACCGTTGCAATATCGGACCATTCATCAAACTTTTTAGACACATCTTGTATATCGTATTGCCAAAAATAACTATTTGTATTATTACAATCCTGATGCTATAATAGTGCAGGAAATCATAAGAAAACTGTATGCTCTGACTATAGCTTTCCTTTAATGCCCCATGCACATTAGCTTTTTTTAAGCTCCTAGAAGTTAAATAGTGTAATCTTATATGTCCGTGCACACGACTTTAGGCTATTAGCATTTTTTGAGCTTCAGTGTCAAGGAGCAGAAAAAAAATGTTTTTGTAGTTTTTGGGAGCTTTTTTCCCTGGCAGAAAAAAGCACTAAATTCTCTTAAATGCTTCTAAAGTGCTACTAACAGCTTTTTTTCCCCAAGCACTTTTTTTTCTTTATGTACTGTAAAAATGCTAATAAAACGCCACCGCTCCTAAAATCTACTAAAACACTACTAGAAGCCTGAACAAAAAAGCTATTATCAATGTTTTATATATATATATATATATATATATATATATATATATATATATAAAAATGCTAGTGTTCATGAAGTCTAAATCCGGTCCTAGATGGAGTGATTTTCTTTCCCGAAAATGCAGGTTGCAGGAAAGAGAATCACTCGACTTCCCTATTAATGCACTGCTGAAGGGTGTATCCCTCCTGCAAAAGCTATTGTTTTCTCCCAGAGGGGGCAAGAGGAGCTGTGATTACTGCTAGCTGCTATAATAGCGGCTAGCAATAATCACATGTAAAATCTGAAAGGCTGGTTGTACCAAAAGTTGATTGATCAATCAACTTGGGTACATTCAGCCTGCCCATACACAAACCATCTACTGTATAACCTTTAGAACATATAATATGTTCCAGATTTCCCCACCAGTGTGCAGGGAGATCTTCCCAGCAACCACTGTCACAATTTGAAAACAGCATGGCCCTCGCGGCCCTGTCATTCATTCACAGAGTTCAGTGAATGAATGAACTTACAAGTACCGCCGGCCACCCCGGCGATGGCTTGTAGTTCTCAGAGCAAGGGCGCTGGTGAGCGATCTTGTAGTTCATTGATTCTTCCTGCAGTATAAAAACTGCCTGCTTTTATCAGAGGTATGGGCAGACAGTGTACTGAGAATCCTGGCATTGCGCTCGCCATCTGCTGATGGCAGGGGCAATACTTTACAAGTTCCAGTGTAAGAAAATAATAAAAGCTAATTTTTTTAAATGCAAGAAGATTTACATTTATTATTATCTTTTATAAAAAGGTGACCTTATCTTTTAAAGGGCACCTTGGCATTCTGTGACCTTTACAAATGCATTATTTCTGGGGCCACATAAACAATTGATGCATGGACCTGTTTTCACATAGCAATGCAATGCAAAACATATAACTGCAGGCAATAAGACTTCAGGCTTATGAACAAATTTCAGCCATTTTACAACCAATACAGATTTTGAGCTTGCAAGCAGAACATTTCACTAAACCAGATCATGTCATATTTCAAACCATACCCTGCTTTAGAAGCCAAAGGTTAATTTCTTTAAATCCATTTTTCTACAGCTTCTGTAAAACTGAGTTATGTCAAAATGATGACAGGGTATAAAGGTTAGAACAACTTGAACTTTGTTGCTTCCTTAATGGATTCAGAATTCTTCTTTCTGTATAACTGATTGAAAGGGGCTGCCCTATATTTATTTAGTGTAATGACCTGTAGACAGTCTGCAGGTAGTAATCGGTTATTCTGTCTGTAAAATGACAAGCTTGAAAGCACACACGACCCAAACAATAATTTCATCTACAAAAAAAAAAAAATCTCTTCCACTTATTAATCATAGAAAGTCACTAGAAAGTTAGAAAGACTTTAAAGCGGAGGTTCCGCCGATTTTTTCCTTTTTTAAAGCCAGCAGCTACAAATACGGCAGCTGTTGACCTTTGAAAAATGGACACTTACCTGTCCAGCACGCCCACGATGTCACCAGCCGAGGCTGAGCAATCGCTCGCCTCTCGGCTGCTTCCGCCGCCATCCTCGGTGAGGGAATCAGGAAGTGAAGCCTTGTGGCTTCCCTGCCCAATTCCCTACTGCGCATTCACGAGGATCGCAGTGCGCCGTCACTGATCCCCGCTCTCTCCTGGGAACAGTGTTTCCCAGAAGACAGCGGGGGGGGGGGGGGGTGGGGGTTCTGATGTGACAGGCTGTATTCCCCGCGGGGATCAGAACCCGGAAGTGGTGCAAATACCTGTCTCAGACAGGTATCTGCACCCCCTGAAAGGTGCCAAAAGTGACACCGGAGGGAGGGGGGATCCAAAAAGAGGAGGTTCACTTTTTGTGTGAACCTCCGCTTTAAAGAATCTATAAAGTGCCCTTATATCTATATATCCCTTATATAAAATATCCTAGTAGTGCTTTGTAGAACATTTTAATAAAACAATTGTAGGCTTCCTTCACAAAAGGCAGCCAGTTTAGGGGGAGACAGAATAAACAAGTGGTGGTGCCTAGGTTTTGCCGGCCCCCTAAAATCTACTACCATATTTTCCGGCATATAAGACAACCTTTTGGGCTTAAAAACCCGGGGGTCGTCTTATACGCCAGTATCAGACCTCGGACATCCATTATTCAAAAGCTGCACCTCCTCCTTGTGGTGTTCCGTGATAGGCGGAACACTTGGTTTCCCAGTGGAGCCTCTGTTCGGTGTTCTGCCTATCATGGATGTCTTCTTATCCTCGGCTTCGGATGAGAGGACCTCCGTGATAGGCAGAACATAGGTGCCTATCACGGAACAGCATGAGGAGGCGCGGCTTTTGAATAATGGACGCCCGCAGTACAGGACTAAAGGTATGGCACAGTGAGGCAATTTGACTGCACAGTGAGGCATGGGGTGGCACAGTGAGAAATGTTGATGGCACAGTGAGGCATGTGATGGCACAGTGAGGCATGTTGATGGCACAGTGAGGCATGTAATGGGCACAGTGAGATTTGAAAAAGCATGTTCCTGTCAGCGGTTGTTCCAGCTACCCCCTCAGCTTCCAGACAGACTAGTAGGAAGGGGGTCATCTTATACGGCGAATATAACCCAAAACCAAAATTTTAGCTGGAAAATTAGGGGGTCGTCTTATACGCCCAGTCATCTTATACGCCGGCAAATATGGTATATAGCCAGAGGCAACTGTGATGCTCTGAGTTGTGGCCAAATTAACACAGCTTGTTGAGTTGACAGATAACACTGCCTGTAAAACTTGCCTATTTAAGCCAATGGTGCCATGCTGCAACCACAAGCCAAGAGTTTTGGCACATTAATGAGAAATTAAAAAACACCAAATGATTGGTGTCAGTGAGATGGTGGCCCCTAGGTAAGAATGGCTTCCTAAACCATTGGTTACAGTGGGAATGTGACCTCCAGGAAAAAATAGTCATTCAATCATCGGTGTCAGTGGGTGTATAGCCCCTCAAATTAGTGGAGTAGTGGGCCCCAGTGTCAGTGGTGGAACTCAGGAGCCTAGTGTTGTCATCAGATGAAGACTGTTGATCCTGTGTGTTGCCTGCCAATGCCTCTTCCAGCAATGTCTTTATCTGAGCAGAAGCAATAGCACCATTAGGGTGTAGTTGAAACCAAGCCAGGGCTGACATGTTCACATTTACATCTATAATGACAGTGTTGTATGCCAAGTTCAGTCTGGCAGGAGAGAGGCCACGGCTTGGTGGTTGAGAAGTATCATGTAGGTGTTTAATATACCCATGTGCATGCAGCCTAAAGCCTCGTACAAACGGTCTGATTGTTGGACGACCAAGCTTCTAATTTTTGTCAAAAGAGCATGTGCCAGAATCTTGTCATACTAACGTTACACAATTTATCGTGCCACAAACACGAACGTAATGACGTACTATGAGGAATTTCAGCTCTTGTGCGCCACCCTTTGGGCCCCTTCTGCTAATTTCATGTTTGGTGAGCATCGATTCCGAGAATGCATGTTTTTTAGACTTTTATGTGATGGATTTGTGTACGGACCATCCGAAAATCTGCCATGGAGCTGTCATTTAACAAAAATTTACTAGCCTTACATCCAACATTTGTTGTCGAAAAATTGTAAAACAATTGTCAAATGGAGCGTACCAACGGTAAGAATTTCGGACAACAGTCTGTCAAAAGACCATCCTCTTCTGATTTTCGTACTGTGTGTATGAGGCTTTAGGCATATTAAAATACTCCTATCTACTTTGGATCCTTCTGCCAGAAGTTAACAGAAAATTCAGTGTAAAAAAAAAAATTAAATACTAGTTTTGGTGACATATTTGACATATAGTTATGTGTATTTCCAAGAGTAAACTGGCTAAAATATTCATTTATTTTAGCCAGAATTTACATACTAGACATGCAGAACAGATAGATTTGTTATGTTACTGATTTTGTTGATTTGTTTCAGAATTAGTTTAGTTTTCGTTAAAATTTACACCAAAAAAAAATTCCCAAAGGAAAACACTGCGCTAAATAAATTGTGAATGTAATACACAAATGATGTGTGATGAATTAATAACTAGCTGTCAGTACCAAAAAATTTGTGATACAAAAAAATCCTAAAACATGTGAAAAATACAGTACAGCACTCAAAATATTAAGTGAAATATATATAAGATCAATTTAATTTATCTTAGACCTAACAGTGATAAAGAGAAATTGTCTCACAGTGGCAGTTCATAAAGACGATTCATGTGAAGAAGACAGTGAAAGTGACACAAAAAAAACATATGTGAATAAAGAAAAAGTCCCACTAAATTGAATATATAAAGGAACATCAGAAAAAATCAGTCCTTAAGAGGTTAAATCCAACTAAACACCCAAAGAAAGATTGCAGAATGGAGAGAAATTCATCCACCAGGAAGGCACCCAAAAAGTGGTATTGCAGTCTCCTTACCCTGCCAATGTGACCACCATTACAGTGATCTCAACAAGCCTGGGGATTTTAGGTCTCCCTCCGGACCCTCTATGGGATATGTGAAGTGGTATCTGTTGTCTCGAACGATCAGAAAAAAGGACCATAGCATAATACCATAAAAAATTAATTTATTAGGCCAAGTGACTGCACTTACGAAATCGTAGAAAGCTGAATGCGATAAAAAATACCATGGAGGCACGGCGGCTTTTCCTGTCGGTATGGGCTCCGAGCTTCCTCGTCTAGAAGCGTAATGACGTTGAGTCTGCAAGATTGATTGAATCCTGCAAGCACTGTTTTTTTCTGATGTTCCTTTATATATTCAATTTAGTGGGACTTTTTCTTTATTCACATATGTTTTTTTGTGTCACTTTCACTAGCTTCTTCACATGAATTGTCTTTATGAACTGCCACTGTGAGACGATTTCTCTTTATTACTGTTATATAGAAGATCAATTTAATGTATCTTAGACCTATTTCACTTAATATTTTGAGCGCTGTACTGTATCATTCCTTAAAATTTAGTTTAGTTTATTAATTTTCTAACAAATTCCAAATTTTAGGAAATGTTTCGAATCGGATGAAAAACGATCGACCAATTCAAATTCTGTGTGAAGAATAGCCAAGAATAAGCAGCAGGCCGAAAAGCCAGACACCACGTCCTTAACAACCGATGACTCATCAGCTATCAGCGGGTTCCCTATTGACAGATGAAATGTAAACCACAGAATGCTGGCAATGGAAAACAGCGTGGGATTCCACCCCAATCCATACCAGGTCCTTCTGGTATGGATTTTAAGGGGAACCCCAAAGCAAAAGGAAAAAACCCAGCGTGGCCCCCCCACCCCCAAAAATCGATACAAGACCCTTATTTGATCATGCAGACAGCAGGTCAGGAAAAAGGGTGGCGGAATGAGCGAGCACCCGAAAAACAAAACAAACTCCGGTTCCATCGAAGGCTCCCTGCCGACTGCCTGCGCCTCAATCTGACATTTCCTAAATAGGTAAGGAGATCCCCCTTGTGATGTCATCAACCCATCATGCCCCTGTCGGCGACATCACAAGGGGGCATGGTCACCTACTGACATCAGATGACTCCACCCATTACTGATTTAAGAAATATCAGATGGAGGAGCAGGCAGTCGGCGGGGAGCCTTCAACAAGTTTTTTTTCCAACCCTTTTTCATGTCCGGCGGTGCGGCATAAGATGGATCTACATCGGGGGCAATTGTTATTTTATTTTTTAATAAAGGACTTGTCAAAAACTCATGTAGGGTCTTTGTTGTTTTTGGGTGAATGGGTAGAGTACTGTATATCCCATACTGATTCACATTAGGTGGAGGCCGGAATCTGGTTTCCAATAAGCCCCCTATCTGCATAACCACTGCCCCAGGATGTCAACATGGGCACAAGGACATGGTCATCACTATGGAGACAAGGTGCTTTGGGGTGCCCCAAAGCACCCCCACATGTTAAAGGAATGTGGCCTGGTACAGTTGAGGGGCGCTCGCTCCCCCTTTTCTGATCTACCAGGCTGCATACCCCTATAAGGGTCTGGCACAAGGTTCAACCTTAAAATCCATACCAGACCCGAAGGGCCTGGTATGGATTAGGGGGGGAACCCCACACAGTTTTTTTTCCGGAATTTTATATTGCCGGAATTCTTTTGTTTACATTTCAGCTGTTAGTGGGGAAGCCCGCCGACGAGACATCTGTTGCTAAGGATGCATTAACAACCAGCTATTATTCATACAATTCTAATCGGTTGATCATTTTTTCTATTAATCCGAATTGTTCCAAAAATTTGGCATTCATTAGAAAACAAACACACAAAACTTGCTACCATTTCATTCAGATTCGTCCAATTCTACAAATAACCAAAAATTCCTAGCGAAATGAATTGCACATTTATGTATGTAAATTGTGCCAGAAAGCTCCCCTCCAAATGCAGGTTTGGGGCAATTTTTTTATTGCCTCTGAACGCTGCCCTAAAATACAAAACCTAAATGCCACAATAGGCATGGACACATTGGCTAAAATAGAGTAGTGTTCAGAAGCATAGGAAAAACAACTCTAAAAGCAGCATTTTTTCTGCCCTTGTGCCCAAGGACTTATCTGGTATGGTGGCATTGACCTTTACAAAAGCTACAGCCTCTCATCCAACACATTTCTGTGAGCAATGGGTGCCTGGTCCTCCAATATGCTTTGTTTTGCCAACTACGTAAAGTCAGGTGTAAAGCGTTTTTTGAGGTCATTGCCCTACTGCAGAGCGAAGGTCTGTGTATACCACCGCTTCCTGAAGAAGCAAGTATAATACTTTTTTTTGCTGCTTTTGGAATTCTTTTTTTGGAGTGACAGCATATTTATTAAGCAACATTGAACAATTAAAATAAAAATTAAATATTGTGATTCTTCCATAACTTCAATGGCTACTGGTTCTCTTGAAGTGTTTACAAATTTATTAATGCATGCCATTAAACTCTTTTACATAAACCCACTTGTGATTTGTTTAGCGGCTCATTAATTATACATGTCATTTTTGGTGAGCTTCTTATCATTGATCTTACGTCTGACAACAGACATGTCATTTTCGTTATTGCATAAGGCACATAAAACAAACTGCTGTCATGGCTGAAATCATGGCACAACTCCAAAAGTAATGAGCTAAATTGTTTTGTTGGATATCTGATTAGTCAGTGTGTCAGTCAGAGAAGCAAACGCTTTTATAAGCACATCTGTGATCATTTAAACATATTCCAGGTTACCTTATGGTACCTTAGTGATCTTAAAGAACCGCTTTCTCAAAGTCCTATTAGCAATGAGCCAGCTGGATACAGAAATGTCCAATGTATCGTTTGTGCTGGTATTTTGGTTAAAAAAAAAAAAAAGCCTTCAGGCGAATAGCATCAGTTATAAGGAATATTGCAAGAAACAAAACATCAACTTCAATTTTAATGGAAAATGGAGTGCCTGGAATTCAGTCATTTGTAAAAAGTGAAGGCACACAGAGTCAAATACAAGGAGGTCCAAGACATATCCCTGACTTATCTCTATTATTTACATCTGACAGTTTTATTGTACTCCTGGAAGATGTTTTTTACAGAATTTCTGGAACGTCCAAGCATTTTCAGAATCGGTGCAGCCCACTCTCCCCTCCCAATCACAGAAGCCTTTGCATTATGTGTACCTCTCCCACAGCCCAGAGTGCCAGTTTAAGCTCTGACAGAGCCATAAACCTGTCAATATAAATATTAGAGATAAGTTCAAAAGTTATCATGGCCCCTTGGACTTCCAGTGCCCTGAAAAAAGTATTCATACCCCATACCTTTTTCACATTTTGTCATGTTACAACCAGACATGAGAGAGTGGGTAACCGCTCAAAGAGAACCAGGTAATCTGATTTCTGATTCCTGTGGTACAACCAGACATGTAAATGTATTTTATTTGTGATTTATGTGACAGACCAACACAAAGTGGAAAATAATTGTGCAGTGGAAGGAAAATAATACATGGTATTTTTTTTTTTACAAATATCTGAAAAATGTGGAATACAATTGTATTCAGCATGTAATTGTATTTTGGCCACAACCATAAATGCTACATTTGGAGAGGAGTCATCAAAGCCTATGATGAAAGGTACACTATTCCTAGTGTAAAACATGGAGATGGGTCACTGATGTTTTGGGGATGTGTGAGCTACAAAGGCACAGGAAATGTGGTCAAAATTGATGGCAAGATGAATGCAGTATGTTATCAAAAAATGGAGGAACATTTGCATTCATCAGGCAGGAAGCTGCGCACGGGACATACTTGGACATGACAATGATCCAAAACACAATGCCAAGTCAACTGTCATTGGATACAGTAGAATACAGTGAAGGTTCTGGAGTGGCCATCTCAGTCTCCTGACCATTGAGCCTCTCTGGGGAGATCTCAAAACGTGCAGTTCATGCAAAACAGCCCAAGAATTTACAGGAACTGGAGGCATTTTGCCAAAACAAATGGGCAGCTTTACTATCTGAGAAGATAAAGAGCCTCATCCACAAATTTAAGACTTCAAGCTGTCACATTGATGTTAAAGGGGGCAATACACCATATTAAGAACTGGGGTATGTCAACTTTTGATCAGGGTCATGTGGGTAGTTTCTGTTGCCATAATGATTAAAAAAAAAAAGGGGGAAGAGTAAACACAGTTGATAAACACTAACCATGAGTGAAAGAAAAGTTTGTTATTCATATTCTCTGAAAAAGAACCAAAAAATCATAAAATCTGCCAGGGTATGTAAACTTGGAGAGAAGACTGTAGATACAGTTGTGCTCATATCTTTTCAAAGTCCAGAATTTACAAAGCTTGTCTAAGCCGTCAGTAAAAAAAAAAAAAAAAAAAAAAAAAAAAAAGAAGAAGAAGGGGGGTGGAGATCTGAACTTACACTATGCAGGGCTGAGTGAGAATCGACAGCTGATTGTAAGGAAGGGACACCACTCACCCACAGAAACAGAGCTGAGGCTTCTCATGTCATCTTTTTTTCCCTCTTTTCCAAGGAAAACTTGTCAGAAGTTGTTTATATTGAGAGCAGCAGACAGAAATGACACTCAGTGATCTAAATTGAAGTGCAAACTATATGCTTTGTTCATACTGTATTTCAGGTCTGAGGTTTACAGCCACTTTAAAGTGCAGCAAATGGACCCTGGTTTCAAGCACTCTAAGCAACACTCGTGGGCATATTTATAAAGCAGTGAATGTAATATTTAAGCATTCACAGCATGCGATCAATCACCAAGTTAATCTCTTCACACCTGAGGGTAAAACAAATATTAACGGCCAAGCACAATTTTGCAACTTTGACATGTGTTCGTAAAACTGTACATATCACCACCACTTTGTGCATCCAGTTACCTTGTTTCAGGACAAAGTGGATCATCTACTACTACCCACCAAAGAGCCCACAATTTGGTTACAATGCAGTTCGGAAAATCAAAAGATAAACCCTTAAGGGCCCATGGATGCATGTTTGTGCACTAGGCAGAGCTCTACATTAGGCAGCCAATTGAAAAAGTTGAATACACAAAAAAAAAATAAAAAAAAATGTAGAGCACAGAAAACACTGAATGGAATTTTAACTGGAGCAGCTGTGCATGGAAACCAATTAGTTTCTAGTCTTCATTTTCAAAGCCTAACTGAAAAAGCGGAGGAGAAAATCTGATTGGTTTCCATGCACAGCTGCTCCAGTTTTGAAAAATTCCTGATTGGCACAGTACTGTGCCACACAATGAATGACAACGCACCACACAAATGAAAGTAATGTTCCTTAGTGTAATGTGACTGCTGTACATGGGCTCTTAAACACGTTCATGAACATATACAACACCCATATGAAAGTCAAACCTTTGCAGAAACAAGAATTTGAACAAAACATTTAAGACAAAACTATTTTTTTTTTATTATTTTACAGTCCAATTTACACAAGTTGTAAATGTGCTTGGTCTACTGTTATGCTTAATGTATTAAAGCAATTTTAGTTTCTACATTTAATCTAAAGAAATTTTAAATACATTTATAAAACAATACAAAATGGAGTGTGTTGGTGGTGTGATTTGTGTGCTCTTAACCCCCCACATACATTCAGTAGGTTAACATAATATTCTTGAGTTGAATTTGAAGCGTCCTATGTAAAATAAAAATAGTTCATGTCCAAAACCAGAAAAAGTTCACCATATTTAGATATGTTGACACCAAGTCAGTAAAACAGACAGGTGCATGATAGTCAAAAACCAATATGTTTTCTGTGAGTTCCGCTTCAAGATGAGGTCTAAAAATACACATGGACCTAGTAGGTTCCCATGTAGTTCTGGTACCCCAATTTCCTCTCTTGGGCTTAACTTAAAACCAAAAATTCCAAGACTGGGTTGACTCACAATTATGGGCATGATTCCCAGTACTTCTTCAGCTTTTATTACGGTTAAGTAAACCAACGTCTTCTTGTAATTGTAGCTCCCTTGAAGGTTGACTTTGCCATGGAGGATGTAACGAATTTGTAACACTTCCTTAGACACGGCTCATGTGCCTGCAAATTAGGCATTAAAAGATCAAGAGGACATATCCAGATTCATCCACGTGATATGAAGTGTACCCAGTGATGGAAATTATTGACCTGCCTTTTCTAATTACGTTCCAAATTAGGCCTGGTTTAACAAATTACATACCCTGTTTCACCCATGGCACAGTTCACTAAATGACCCCACACCCTTGCTTCAGGAATCTGAGCCTGAACTAGCAAATACATATCAGAGATCCAGCGCAGGGAGACTCCAAGGTGCAGTTACTTGGACCTTCAAAACAGGTCAGCAATAGAAGCTCCTTTATGTTTTACAGGTTGCGTCCGAGCTTGCCGTTAAAAAAATTTCTTCCAGCACGATGTTTGGAGAAAAAGAAAAACAAACTACAACGTTTTCAACATAATTTTAGTGCATGCTGAATGATCCCTGCCACATCTACAAAAATGGAAAATCTCCCGCTTGTCTGTCAGGGCCATGGAGCTTACAAATGAAATATAGCAAAGCCCTTTTCACAAGTATCTGACTGAACGGCAATTTGGGTAAACAGCTGTGTGAAGCTTTTTGTGGGGCATAATTGAACATGCCGACATAGTAAATCTAATAACATTTTAGACTGTGCTTCAATAATGTGAAATGCAAGGCAAAAAGACACACAGACTAAAAGATCAGTCTGTGCTTTGCTTTTATTCCTCCATAGAAGTCAGTGTAAACGTACAGGAAAATTCATGATACATTTATATCATATGTATTAATACTCTAAATGCTTCTTTAAAGTGTAACTGCATCTTTATATAGTAGCCCTTAACACAAACACACTCAGTCTCAAACTGACCTAATCCAGTGAAATATGGCTTACAGAGGACCATTAAAAACATTTCCTGGCCGTGGCTGCACACGCCCACTGCAATACTATTTCCTATGGAGCCAGTCATTCCCAGGGAGCTGCAGATTATGACAGTGTACTAGAAATCACTCTATAGAAATGAATAGGAGCGCAGAGTGCATATGTACAAAGCAGGTGTACAATCTAGGCAGCCATTTCTCACTGGACCAGGGACAGGTATGTAAAAAAGACAGAGGGGCTTCTGGGGGTGGCAGAGACTACCATTTAAGTGTTACATTTAAAAAAGTGTAACATGTGTTCCAATGTGAAAATGAGTTTGGTGTAGTAAACCAGTGGTGTCTCCAAACTGCAGCCCGGATGTGGCTCTTTGCTATCTTTTATCCGGCCCTTAAGGCACTATTCTTCCCACTGATATAAGGCACTATACACTCCCACTGACACCAACAATGGGGCACTTATTCCTTTTACGGACACCAAAGATGGAGCACTATTCATACCACCGACACCATAGTTGGGCCACTATACTTCCCACTGACACAAATAATGGGGATTATTCTTATCACCGATACCAATAATGAGGCACTACTACTCCCCTTAATATCAATGATAGGGCACTATTCCTCCCACTGATACCAAGGATGGGGCACTATTCCCTCCACCAATACCAACAATGGGGCACCATTCCTCCCACTGACCTTAACAATGGAAACTATTCTTATCGCTTATATCAATGATGAGGCACTGGTCCTCGTCCTACCACCCACAAGTAATGTTATGCAATTTTTTTTACCCCCAATGATTACCAAGTCTGAGGCATTTTCTACTCTCAATAGTCACAACCCGGCCCTCCTAAAGTCTGAAGGACAGTAAACTGGCCATTTGCCTAGAAAGTTTGGAGACCCCTGTAGTAAACTCACAAAGCAGATCCCCCGATAATAATGAAGTAATTCAGGGCATGAAACAAGTAGCATTCAGAGACCAGCTAATGAAACCATGTAAAGTGTTTAAACTCCGCCAAACATACCTGATAGTTCTTTGCCAACTAGGGAATGTCACAGCCTCTCTTTGTTATATAACATTAGTAAAAAACATTTGGCACAACATTTACATTTTACGAAGGAGGAAAAATAATAAAAAGCCATTCACCAATCACACAAATGGAGTAGAACGTTATCACGCTCCCCGCCTCCAACGTATGGCAGAAGTTTGTTAATATTGACACTATGTCAGTACGAAATTATCAAGTCCATAATAGCCAAACACAAAATGTTACGTGACTTGAAGGTTTTTCATGCAAGAAAATTGGCAGTACAGCCAAAAGCCAGTTTATATGGCTGAAATTGTTTTAAGACATTTATATCTGGAAGATCTTTACATTTGCTTTACATCAAGCTAAATTGCATATAAATATTTATTTGCTGAAAATCGGCACTTCAGGCGAGAATGGAAAACAAGTCAGTTAGTTCAGTAGCTCTAGGTAGGTAATTGGCACTTTGCCTTTCTGGTTGACCCTCTCTCCCACCAACCAATCAGAATCCATCCCAGGCATGCTATACACAGTTATGACCTAGAAGAAAGAAAATATGTATGTTAATTAGAAGTAGCAATTTTAGGTTACATTTTCATGCAAGTTTGTAACGAGAAATTCGGAATTTTGTTCGTTTCACAGGTACTGTACCATATGCAGCATTCTGGCTCATTGTGCAGTACACTGTTATGTCATTGTGACCTGACTGTCAAAAAGCATGCAGTCATATAGAAGCAGCAGCCAATAACCAGTACACTGGCTTAGGATGGAGAGCTGGGCTCCAGGCCAGGTGTCACACTATCCTGGCAGGACTGCTTATTAACAATCAACCCAACAAAGTAAGTGCCGGTTCACACTACAGCGACTTGGGATCCAACTTGTCAGACCTCAAGTTGCCCCAAGTCGCTGGACATAAGAAATTCCATTGAAGTGAATGAGACCCGTCTTAATGTACACTAATGAAGTTGCTCCGACTTCAGAAAAGGTCCCTGTACTACTTCAAGGCGACTTCTAGGCAACTTGTACCCATAGATTTCAATGGAAGTTGCCTCCAAGTCTGATCTCCATCTTAACTGAAGCAACTATACAGGAAAATAAAATGGTTTACTCAGGCAAACCCCTCCCACCCACAGAGCAGTTTTTTCTGTGATTGACCACAGCCAAAGTCGCCTGTCCTGGAGGCAACTTTAAGTCGCGTTGTAAGTTGCGCAAAGTCACCTTCAAATCGCCTTGCAAAGTCACGCTGTAAATCGGGTTGCCCCTGTGTGAACCGGCACTTAATCTGGCCATTACCTAATTTTTAATAGTCAGAGGACACCTGTCTTGGGAGGAGCCATGTGAGTTGCCATTTCTGACAATACTAGCTACCTGGCTGTCTGTTCAGTACTTGGAGTCTCTGTTCTATAAACATTTAGTAAAGAGACACCAGTGAAAACAATCAGGGTCAAGGCCAGTGGTCACCTTTATCTACTCACAGCAAAGCAAGGCTTTTAAACTGTACCATATAATACTAATGATATCATATCATATATACTAATAATACTAAACTAATAATAATTGTTTCATAACCATACAATACACATCAAACCCATGACACAGGATTCATAGGGCACTAACTATTTTTTCAGCAGGAGAGATTTAGGCCCCTTACACACTTGTGCAACTTTGGACATCAGAGTCACATGACAAGTTGTACATCATGATTCCCAATACTAACCATTCATATCTGTGCAACTTCAAATCTCACCGACTCCAAAAGTAGTCCCTGTACTACTATGGTCCGACTGATGCGAGTTGAGGTCCTTGGCCCTCAAGTTTACATAGGCATTCCCTAAAATCACAGCAGTGTGAAAGGGGCCTTACTTTCTTGACCAAACATTTGGAAGGAGTCCTCTACACAGGCAAGAAGATGACTCCTTGCAATGCCATTTGTGTTCACAAACATAAGCTTGAGCTACGGAACTTTGTAAATAGGCTATGTTTCACTAAAATAAATAAGGATAGCTTTGAAAATGTGTGTAAAGAAGAATAGAGCTCTCCTTTCAGGGTAAAACAATATTTACGTATAAGATCCATTTATATATTTTATTAGTTATCAGACCTGACCAAAATAAAGAAAACCTAAAAGATTTACTATGCATTTCTTTTAATCAACCAAGACCCGATTCACACTGGAGCGTTTTGACATGTCAAATCGCATTTAAAATTGGTGGCGATTGCCGTTAATGGCACCGTCCTAAACGGTGCGACACCGCACCGGCGGCGCTGCACCGATTCCAAAAAAATGTTTCTGTACTACTTTTTTTGATTTCGGCCTGCGATTTACATTGACATCTGTGTAGAAACCCACAGATCTCTCTGAAATTGCAGTGGAAACCAGGACTGACATGCAGGAGTGAAATCGTTCGAGTTCAGATAAACTTGCATGGCTTCATTCCAGCAGCCCAGTGTGAACCTGGTCTAAGGCTCCATTCACACCTAGGCAGACAAATTTGCAGCGTTTTGTCGCCGCAAATCGCGGCGTTTTGTACCACGATTTGCGGCGACAAAACGCCGGTATTGTCCGCCTAGATGTGCCCCAGATTGACCCCCTCTATGGAGATGGTTCCCATCTCCTAGCCGAACGCCGCCTGAAAAAAAGGTCCGGGACCTTTTTTCAGGCGGCAGGCGTTCGGCGTGGAGATGTGAACCATCTCCATAGAGGGACATGTGTTTTCATCCCTCTGGCGGCAGCGGCGTAGCACTACAGGCGTTAAAACGCCTAGATGTGAATGGGGGCTAAAGGTTATATACCAAAAGTAAGTAAGACAATACACAGATTAGCCATAACATTATGACAACTGACCGGTAAATTAAATAACATTGATTATCTTTTTACAATGGCATCTGAAACTTGGTAGGATATCTTAGGGAGCAAGTCAACATGTTGTCCTTGAAGTTGATGTATTGAAAGCAAAAAAAAAAAAAAAAAACTGGGATGCGTAAGGATTTAAGTGACTTTAAAACAAATTGTAATGGCTAGACAGGGTAAGAGAAATTCCAAAACTGCAGCTCTTATGGGATGTTCCTGGTCAGGACCTACCAAAAGTGACCCAAGGAAGGAAAACCAGCTATCCAGCAGAAGGGGTCACGGGCAGCCAAGGCTCACTGACGCACGTTGAAATTGAAGGCTGTTTGCATGGTCTGATACAATAGAAGTACTACTGTAGCTCACATTGCTGAAAGAGTGAATGGCATTTCTGCAGTTTGTTGCATATCCGTCTTTGTAGCCAATGACCTGATAGTGTGCTCGTGCTGACCAGTGTCCACACCCAAAAGCTCCTACAATAGCCACACGAGCATTAGAACTGGACCACAAGAAATGGATGAAGGTGGCCTGGTCTGATGAATTCAAGAATGGTTTGAGGAGCACAACGCTGAATTCAAGATGTCAAACCAATTGAGCATTCGTGGGGTGTGCTGGAAAAACAAGCCTGATCCATGGAGGTCTACCTGGCAACTTACAGGACTTAAATGTGCTACTGATGGCTTGGTGCCAGATACCACAGGCTACATTCAGAGTCTTAGTGGAGTCTAAACCACAACGGGTTATGGTGGGTGGTCATACAATTATCGCTGATCGTTGAACATTACAAGGGTGTTCACAGCACAATAAGCATAACTTTTTCCTCAAGGAATAATCCAGCAACTTCAGGCATCCCTGTCCTTTTTAATTGACCTGCACTATGCAGTAGAAGTGGAGATGTGTGTTTAGGTCCTAAATGGCTTCCACATATACACCTTTTTACTATCTCATGCATCGTATATATGGAAGCCATTTAGGTCCTAAACATACATATCTTCCCTTTTTATTATAAGTGCAGGCCAGTAATTATAAAGAATAGGGATGCCAGAAGTTGCTAGATTAATCTGTGATAACTTATTGCTCTATGCTAAAACCCCCTAGTATTTTATATATTTTGGTTGGGTTTTTTTTTTTTTGGTGGGGGGGCAACAATACACCTGGTTAAATGCATAGATAATGGTTTGCTTACTTGCTGGTGCCATCTACCGTAATTTTTATTTATACCCCTTTGTTGCACGTGTGCTAAAGGGGTTAAAGCAACGTTCTACTTAATATTTTCTGGGAGAAAATTTTTGGTGTCAAAATGTAGAAGATTTTGTTCAACATTTGCAATTGGCTATAAACAAAGCTGCTGAGATTTTAGCCCCTTTAATGTCCCACTAGGGAGTTCCCATTCCTTCATGTCCAAGAGACAGAACACTGGCCCAGATTCACATAGAACTGCGGCGGCGTAACGTATCATAGATGCGTTACACCGCCGCAAGTTTTCATCACAAGTGCCTGATTCACCAAGCACTTGCATGAAAACTTACGCCGGCGGCCTCCCGCGTAATTCAAAGGGGCGTGTGCCATTAAAATTAGGCGCGCTCCCGCGCCGGACCTACTGCGCATGCTCCGTTTTGAAATTCCCACCGTGCTTTGCGCGAAGTGACGTAATTTTTTCGAACGGTGACGTGCGTAGCGTACTTTCGTATTCCCGGACGTCTTACGCAAGAACAAAACATTTTTAAATTTCGACGCGGGAACGACGGCCATACTTTATACAGCACATACTTGGGCTGTGTAAAGTTAGGGCAGCTAAAACGACGACTAACTTTGCGACGGGAAACTAGACTAGCGACGACATACCGAACGCGAAAAACCGTCGTGGATCGCCGTAAAACCTCATTTGCATACCCGACGCTGGAATACGACGCGAACTCCACCCAGCGGCGGCCGCGGTATTGCATCCTAAGATCCGACAGTGTAAAACAATTACACATGTCGGATCTAAGGGCTATCTATGCGCAACTGATTCTATGAATTAGTCGCATAGGTACTCAGAGATACGACGGCGTTTCAGAGAAACGCCGTCGTATCTCTTTTGTGAATCTGGGCCAGGAAGTGGAAATCTTCCAAAAATAAGGAAAAATATATATCTCCTGAACTCTTGTGGCATTTCATAGAAATTCTAATTACATTCTAGCCAGCATTATAACACACTAGAGCTGCACGATTCTAACCAAATGAGAATCGCAATTTTTTTGCTAGGCATAAAGATCACAATTCTCTCACGATTCTCACGGCGTAAAATCTTTCACATTATACAAAAGAATTTGCGCCAACTTTACTGGTTAGTTTTTTTTTTAACTCAGTAATTTTTTCCAAATAAATGCATTTGAAAGACCACTGCGCAAATACAGTGCGATATAAAATATTGCAACAACCATTTTATTCTCTAGGGTCTTTACAAAAAAATATATATATATTTAAAAATATATAATGCTTGGGGATCCAGGTCTAGGAGATTGACTAGGCAGAAAAACAGCATGTTAAGTGTTAAACACTCCACACAGTACAGTACCTCCCAGGGGGCGGTTCCCCGGGTACATCCCCCACTCTCTGCTCTGCAGCCTCAGTTCATCAACAAGCAGTACAAACAAAGGAGGGGTGGGTGCTGTGTCCGTCCATGAACTCGGAGAAATGGATTTTACAGCGAGTACAAAAATCCTATTTTCTCTTCCGTTCATGGATGGACACAGCAGCATCTTGACCTTAGGGACGTCCCCAAGCAGTGTCAAAAAATCGAGGGGTGGGAAAACACAGCAAACCAACTTCACCCCCAAACAAACCAGAGCTCCTCAAGGGAGGAACTTTAACCCTAAACAGCTGCCTGCAAAACCTTGCGGCCGAAGGAGGCATCTGAAGATGCACTTACATCCACCTTGTAAAACTTTGAGAAGGTGTGGACTGACGACCAAGTCGCTGGTTTGGTGTTTAATTAGTTATACTTTCCTAATTTATACACAGAAGTCTATTCCTTTGATGTAAAAGACAAATTGTTACAATGTTTAGACTTAATGTTCCACTGATAAAGAAGGTTCCGATTCTTGGCAGACTGCCTGGATTTTAAAGCTGTGGATTCAGCAGAGCAGAGAATTCTCGGCATACAAAAGTTCGGGAAATACTTTGTCAAGATCGCAACGGGAAAAAATTGCAATAACGATTCTTGACGCTTAATCGTGCAGCTCTATAACACACTGATGAGTACAGTGGATTTGGACTAATACATACCAGTGGCAAGCAAGTGAACCCCTTGGAATTAATGGGTCTTCTGCAGTAATTTGACAAAATGTGATCTCAGCCTCATCTAATGTACTAATCCCAATGCACACGTTCTTGTTAAATGGCTGCGCATCAAAGTGGGGCTGAAACCTTTTATGTCACCAATCACATCGTGACAGCGGATAGCAACGTTTTTGGAGCCACACAGGACCCCTTAATCAGGCATATGACAAAGTGTGATATAGAACAAAGATATTTAATGAACCATCCACCAATTAGTGAGCAATCTATTTTGTGCAAGAAAATTACTTGGAACCTCCAAACATAGATTTACATATTTTTTTTTAGCAGAAACCCTAGAGAGAATAAAATGGTGATTATTGCAATATTGTATGTCGCATGGTATTTGCGCTGCGGTTGTTCAAATGCAATCTTCTAAAAAAAAATAAACTTTCATGAATAAATAATAATAATAAAAAAAAAAACGGCGAAGTTAGCCCAATTTGTCGGTATAATGTGAAAGAGGATGTTACGTTACCAGGTTAGATTTACAGAGGAGTTCTTTTGCTAGAATTATTGCTCTCGCTCTGACGATCGCGGCGATACCTCACATGTGCGATTAGAACAACGTTTACATTTGCGTTTTCTTTGGTGCGTTAGCATGCGGGGACAGGGGCAGCTGCAGGCATCACCCTGGTTTAACCTCTTCAAGCCATGAATGCAAATTTGTGTACTACTACTACCTACTTTCTGATTTCAAGCAATGCACCCAGCTTCTTCCCAGCAGCAGCAGCATAAGGACAGGGGGTGCACTGTGATATAAGGGAGAGTAGGGGACTCAACTTCTGATGTTGTGGTGGCTCTTGACATCTAATGTAAGGGGAGGGGATGCGCTGGACAACTAATCTTACAGGGACAACTAATCTTACAGATACAACCGGCCCTTTTGGGAGCAATAATAATGCTGATGTGGCCCACAATGAAATTCAGTTTGACACCCCTGGTCTATGGGTTCACTTACTTTTTTCCTTCGGCACTTTGAATGTATGAAAACACATGAAGGTAGACTTGTTTGTGCTTAAACACATTGTATCTGTCCATTGTGAATTAAATGAGGATCACATACTTTCTTGCCACTGTATGTGACTTCAGTCTAATAAACAAGGTACTTGCATATAGCCGACAGCACTAAACATAAGCATCAGGTACACAGTTCCCCATTTATATTTAATCACAAGGTTTTAAAATTAGCACCTACCTATCAGATGTTACTTACAATTTTTAAAATAAGTAATCAGTAAGATACAAGCTGAATCCAAAACAATTACCTCATCTGCAAGAAGTGATAGTTCACTGCTGTTGGCAGCATCATAGTCATACAGAACTCTGGCCTTTCTGCTGCCACTTGTTGCTTTCAGCTCACTGAAGCCTGATGTGACAACAGAATTGCTTGCAGCAGGTAATGGAGCGGAGGCAGAGATTGACGGCAGAGGAACACTTTGCATAGGCGTTAAGGACGACTGATTATTGTTGGATACAAAAGTTGATGGAAAGCTAAAAGAAAAAAACAAAAAAGCCATTGAAAAGTTTCAGCATTTTAAAAATTTAAAAGTATTTTAATAATTTCCAGTACTGCACAAAGAAATGAAAATGGCACTTAGCGTTACCAATTTTACGGCATTCTATAAGGTTTTATTAAATAAAGTTGATATGAAATGTATATGTCAGGACTGGCTTGTAATGGCACTAAATTCATAATTGCACCAACAATTTAAAGGAGTTGTAAAGGATTTTTTTTTTGCTGAAATGACTGTTTACAGGGTAGAGAGACATAATAGTTAACATATTCCTTTTAAAAATGATTAAAAATAGATACAAATCAATCATATAATGTACCTGTAGTTTCTAGTTTCGTTTTTGCATGTTGTTTCCTGCCTCTGCTCTACAGAGACACAGAGCCAATACAGGGCAATAATGGTTTGGAAAACAAAACGGATTGGTGCTGAGGGGTTTTAGACACACAGAGAGAAAGCTCCCAGCACTGTGGTTATCAGAAAACAGACAACCAGGAAGTGTGGAGATCAGAGAAGAATTACAGCAACTTGAGAGCAAAAACAAACCCTTTAAGCAACATTCACGTGGAAGAGAAGAGAAATAGGCAGAGTGTGGAGATTATGTGTGCTTCCTGCATAACAGTTTTGGTGCCTTAAAATGACTGTAAAGGTTTTTTTTGTTTAACATACATGTCTATACTTACCAGCTCTGTGCAAGAATTTTGCACCGAGCAGCCCCAATCCTCTTCTTCTGGGGAGCCCCTGGAGGAGCTCCTCCTTTACATCGGGTGCCCCCATAGATGGTCGCTTTCTCTGGGGGCACCTGTGCGGGGTGCAATTACGAGTCCCACTGCTGCATCCATTGACACAGACAGCAGGACTCTGCCCCCTATGTCACTCAATTTAAATGACAGCAGCGGGAGCGAATGACTCCTGCTGCTATCAATTTATCGAATGAGGACAGAGACAGCGTCTGGAGTCGCTGGGCTTCTGCTCGTCGCTGGAACGAACAGGCTCATGTAAGAAAAAAAGGGGGTCCTCTGTTTAACCGATTGAGGACCAGCCACTGCAGTTATACTGCAGCAGGTTGGCTCCTCTGGGCGAGCCATCGTAGCTGTATGGCCCATGGCGACGGCGCCGACACGCTTGCCTGGCGGTCACAATGTCTGCTGGGCACCCGCGATAGCCGAGACACACACAACAGAGGTCTTTCAGACAGATCTCCATTGTGTCAGAGGTAGGGATACATATCAATTGTTCCTACTGCTTAGGAACAAGGATCGGTCGCCTCCACCAGGCAGTCCCATCCCCCCACAGTTACAATCACTCCCTAGGACACAGACCCCTTGACCGCCCCCTAGAGTTAACCCCTTTTCCCTGCCAGTAACATTTATACAGTAATTGGTGGCTATTTTTTAGCTCTAATCACTGTATAAATGTCAGTGGTCCCAAAAAAGTGTCCAATTTGTCCGCCGCAGTGTCACAGTCCTGATGAAAAAAATAAAAATAATAAAGAAAGATAAATCTATCCCCTATTTTGTAGACGCTATAACTTTTGCGCAAAACCATCAATATATACGCTTATTAGGATTTTATTTTATTTTTTTACAAAAAACATGTAGAAGAATACATATCGGCCTAAACTGAGGAATATATTTGTTTTTTTTAATTGGGGATAGTCATAGCAAAAAGTATTTTTTTTTCCTTTTCAAAATTGTCGATCTTGTTTATAGCGCAAACAAATAAAAAAACGCAGAGGTAGTCAAATACCAAAAGAAAGCTCTATTTGTGGGGGAAAAAAAAAAGAAGAACATTTGGGTACAGCGTTGCACGACTGCGCAGTTGTCAGTTAAAGCAACGCAGTGCCATATCGCAAAAAATGGCCTGTCATTAAGGGGGAAAATCTTCTTGGGCTTAAGTGGTTAATGTGGATGAGGGAATCAAAGATTTCTCTTGTTTAGTCCACTAAACACTGTCCACTGTGTATGGCTATCTTTACTGTTCATTTTAGTGCAAGCTTACCAGTTATATCTGATTGACACACTGACTGCATCAGTACAGCCTCATTAAATATTACACTACAATTCAAAATAGGTGCTGAATACACACCACCTAATAAAATATCCTGTAAAGGCTTAAATTCAACTTCAAATATACACACTTCGTTAACCATAACTGAACCCAGAAATTACACGTAATATGGATTGCAATTTACAGTCCTTAGATGTGGTCACTGCATTCATTTTCAGCAAGTACAGGAAATACCTGTTGATCTTGCCAGAAATGAATATCTTTGTCACTACCATTGATGTGACTGGACAGCATTATTTTCTTCCTTTTGTAATCTACTAATCCCAACATCCCCCACATAGTGGAGACTAGAAGAAACCAGACATGTTTGAAGTCCAGCCAGCCTGGGTGGCAACCATATCACCCTTTACAGGGTAAACTACAGTGAGCAGAGCTATCTGAGACTGGAAGTGTGTTGGTCACAAAATCTGCAAAAATGAAAATAAATGTAAAAAAGCTTGAAAAATAAAAAAAACGAACGCATCCACCACATCTAAGGACTGGTAAGCTGCTACAGTGCATCCGGAAAGTATTCACAGTGATTCACTTTTTCCATGTTTTGTTATGTTACAGCCTTATTCCAAAAAATATTAAATTCATTTTCCTCAAAATTCTACAAATACCACCCCATAATGACAATGTTAAAGCAGTTTGGTTGAAACCTTTGTAAATTTCTTAAAGGAAAAAAAAAATCACTATGTACATAACTATTCACAGCCTTTGCCATCACACTCAAAATTTAGCTCAGGTGCATCCCTTTTCCACTGATCATCCTGGAGAGGTTTCTACAACTTGATTGGAGTCCACCTGTGATTGGACAGGATTTGGAAAGACACACATCTGTCTATATAAGATCCCACAGTTAACAGTGCATGTCAGAGCACAAACCAAGCAATGAAGTCAAAGGAATTGTCTGTAGACCTCCGAGATAGGATTGTATCGAGGCACAGATCTGGGGAAGGATACAGAAAACTTTCTGCAGCATGGAAGGTCCTAATGGGCAGTGGCCTCCATCATCAGTAAATGGAAGAAGTTTGGAACCACCAGGATTCTTCCTAGAGCAGGCCGCCCGGCCAAACTGAGCGACCGGGGGAGAAGGGCCTCAATCAGGGAGGTGACCGAGAACCCAATGGTCATTCTGACTGATCTCTGGCCTTTCTCTGTGGAGAGAGGAGAACCTTCTAGAAGAACATCCATTTCTGCAGCACTCCACCTTTATGGTAGAGAGGCCAGACGGAAGCCACTCCTCAGTAATAGGCACATGACAGCCCGCGTTGAGTTTGCCAAATGGCACCTGAAGGACTCTCAGACCATGAGAAACTAAAGTCTCTGGTCTGACGAAACAAAGATTGAACTCTTTGGACTGAATGGCAAGGGTCAAATGTACATAAGATTTTAAACCAAGCCTAAAAAGCTCAGGCTGGACCTCTCCTTTAAGGGGGTAAAAGCTTCCTGGCTGAAGTGGTTAAAGACTGCATCGATTCTCCCAAGTGCACTTGCACTCAGTTTAGCTCTCATTCAGATGAGCCTCCTGCATTTGTTTCATTTAAATGCAGGAGAAAAAAGAAACAGATAAACTTTACATTTCCCAGAACAATTTCACCTGCATTTAAATGTACCTCAATTTACATGAATTTACACACACTAAGAGTATCTAATCTTCCCCTTTTCTAAAGTAAAAAACAAAAACAAAGAAATGCCATTTCATACCTGCCAAGCTGCTTCTGAAGGTCCAGCATATACTGATAACACTCTGCAAAATAGGTCATCTGGGCTTCCACAAAGTCATTCATACAACGCAGATGATGTGCCTTCGGAATAAATGAAATTATTACCTAGTGCTCCATTACGCATATACGAATGACTACACCTTAAAAGAACATGTTCTACAGAATTTCTCTTCTCCCTGCCGATGTCGCCTGGCTGCATTTCAGAAAATCTCCCAGCTTGACCAAAGAGGCCAACAAGCCAGGGAAAGAGATTACAAGTGGAACTTCACATAACTAATTTTACAGCAAGACTGTGGAAGTTTATTTTAACCCTGCAGTATCATTAAAGAAAACCTGTCACACCAAGTTTCAAGGAAGCACTTATCTGAAAGTTAAAAAACACAATACTAAAGGGGCAGCTTGTTTTGCACAGAGTGGCCCCGATCCACCTGTTCTAGGGTCCCATGGCAGCTCTCGCAGCTCCTCCCCGCATTAGATAACACCCTATGGGAAGCTCTCTCCCAATGGTGTTACCTTGTGGGCACGCTCCTGTGTCATACACTCGGCGTCCAGAGACGCCGAGTGCACGACTCGGGCCTGGCGCTCACGTCATTGGATTTGATTGACAGCAGTTTGAGCCAATGGCTGCGCTGCTATCAATCTATCCAATCAAAGTCGGGACTCCAGGGAGGGAAAGAATGGCGGGGACGCGCCAACGGAAATTCGGGGCCCAGGTAAGAAAAACGGGGGGCTGAAAACTGCAAGGTGTTTTTTTACCTTAATGCATAGGATGCATTAAGGGGAAAAAACATGCAAGTTTACAACCCCTTTAACCTTTCCTGCTAAAAGAGCTGCTGAACTCTGCGGTGTTCCTGGGAAATGATCTCCCTAATGTCCACTGTGAAACAAGTGCTTTTGGAGAATGTCAATCTCCTAGGTCCTGAAGGCAGATTGAGGTGTGAGAAATCAAGATCTACAGGTATGTGTTGGAAGAAAGTATACATGAAGCTTTGCTCAGAGGGCTGTTTCAGGGGCTTTGAATATAACAGTGAAAAAGAAGCCTTTGTAATTCACACGTAGTTTGTGTGCAAAATTTAACCGGTGCATAGAAATAGATTTTGTGTTAGGCTCAGCCCATCTAAGAAACCACTTTCCGGGGTGCAGAACAGAAGGCAGAGTGGCAACTAAATGTTTGGCCCAGCTTGTGGCTCAAACAAACTTAACCATCACCTTCACTAAAAGGTGCACCAGCTGGGAGCCTTAGCTACATATAGTATACAATACTGTGTTCTGGCAGAGAGATGGGAACTTCCCATCCCACACCTGAAACTAAACAGAGCTGCACTTAGCCCTTCATGGGGAGCTTTGTATTCTATGACTGGCGGAAGTGGAGATGCAGAGGACTATGCGATCCCCAGCCAATCAGAGGAAGCTTTGTATAAATTCTTAGAATACTAAGCCTACAACTCAGCCCGACTCAATTTTTGTTCTAGGTGTGAAATGGGAAGTTCCCATCTAGCTGCCAGAACACAGCACTATATAGCCAAGGCTACATACAGTATATATACACAGCGCTCTCAGCTGGTGCATCCTTTAGTAAAAGGTAAAAGTTCATTTGGCCCAGCTTGTGGTCCAAACACACTATTTAAACTTTACTAAAAGTTGAAGATCAGCTTTAAAGAGTATGTAAACCCAACATTTTATATCCCTGAAATGTTCCTGCTGTACCATGTACTTGTGTGAAAAAAAGTATCCTGTTCTCTTCGTATTGCTTGCTTTGTGTGAAATCTCTGGTGTTCTTGCCAGTCTCTCTGCTTTTCTATCAAAAACTGACCACAGGGAGCCCACCGTTCTGCCTTCTTCACTCTCTTCTCCTAACCTAAAATTAACAGTGTACAGAGACCACTGACTGCTTAGTCCCTAGGGGTAAATTTGCATATACTATTTGTTCGTAGCTTTGATGGGCATTGTGTTGAATTGCACCTTGCAAATGTTGTAACATGGCTCACTCTCAAACCCTTGAATGGACAATGCTGTCATCTCTGTATTGTTGCCCTGTGATGAAAATAAAGTATTGGAGAAAACCAACTGACCACATTAGGCATGAGAGCATAGTGTGGTCAGTTCTCTAGCTGTGCCGAGAACACAGTGTGCCCTCCTCCAATTATCAGACTTGTCCTGACAAACCCCCTCTGCACAGCCATTCACTGGGATGAAAAAAAAAAAGTATTTATAGTGTTTTCTATATGTATACGCAAATGTTTATTTTATTTGAGAATCCTTGTAAAGTATTACAGAAATATCATTAAGGACAACCCCCCCCCCCCCCCCAAAAAAAACAACCACAGTTGAAAATATTGGCACACTGCTATCAGAGGAGATCTCCTGGGACAACAATCACTTCATTAGCTGACCATGATGGAGCCAAGAGAAACAGAGACCCCCCCCCCAATAGGTGTGTGACGTTTAGAGACACAATGGATGGGTGCAGCATGTCAGGCTCCAGTCACATGGGCGCCAAGACCTCTGCAGCATGAATGAGGTGTTCAGAGTGGCCTGGAGCTGTGTGCCGGTTATCTTCTGAGCTGGTTCCTCCTATCGATACGGTTCCCTGTAGACTGCACAGGCGCAAGCCGACGGAAATCCCTGAGCGGGAACAGCTGTTTGTCAGTAGACGCGCTCGCTCCTGATGCCCGATTATAGACGCCACCGATGCTTGGTAATACATGGCACTGTATACAGCAAGGAGCGGATGTGATATTGAGCAGTTTTTTTTTGATTGGTTATACACGCCGCTCTTTACAGCGAGGACCAGCAAGGGGCGGATGTGATATTGAGCAGACCTTTTTTTGGGGGATGGTTTTCTCAATAAAATACACGTCTCACATCCGCCCCTTGCTGTATAGAGCGGCGTGTATAACCAATCAAAAAAAACACTGCTCAATATCACATCCGCCCCTTGCTGTATAGAGCGGCGTGTACTATAGAGCGCAGTGTATAATCAGCCATTGGGAGCGAGCTCGTCTACAGCCGACAATCAGCTGTTGAGGCTCAGAGATTTCCCGTGGCCTCCTACTGCGCATGCACCGCGCCTGGCCGCACCTGCGCAGTCGAGGCAGGAACCTATTCAATGGAGGAACCAGCTCGACAAGACACCGGCAGCCTGCAACTGAATGGAGATGCAGTAACTATACAGACAGCCGAACGTCTGAGTCCATCAGACAGTCACAGAGCCGGAGTCTGCGGCCCCGGAAGGAAGAGGGGTGAAGATGGATGTGGCCACCAGCGGGGACATCGCTGGCTTCGTTTGCAGGCAAGTGTCACATAATGTGCTAGTATGCACTGCGGGGGTTTGGAGTAAAACCAATCAGTGTTTACTTCTTTAAAGGGGCAGAACTGGGGTGTAGAAAATAGAAGTCTAGGCATTTAGCCATTAGTAGGTGTTCCCAGCTATCAGAAGGGTCGGCCCACAGCAGTGTCCGGCCTTTATGCAAGAAGGGGATTATTCTGGCACTGGAATGAGACCCTAGAGTCAGAGGAAGACTAAGGAGACACTTGACAGTGCAGAGTCTTTCATTTCTAATTTAAACTCAATAGGTTGTTTTACAAGGTAAGGGTTTACATATACATTATAAGTATTTGGCCACAAATAGTTGCAACAACCCAGTAATACAAAAATCTGAGTCAGCAAATTCAATTTTGCTGAAAAATGGGCAACTACAGTTAAATGCAAACCTATATCAACCAACAGGCTAGATCATGTGAACTACTACCATTGTCCATGTTTATAACTTACATGTGTACTGCTTATGCCTTCTAGCAGTAATCTAGTAATCTCAGCTTGGCGGTCAAATTCACTTTGCGTTATCCGGAGTTCCTGTTCAGACTGCAAAGAGAGAATAGCAATGATGAATGGCCTTCACTGTGTACATTTCCAAAGACAGTCAGTTTGAGTAATCAATAGTGCACAGTATTCTATTACTGGATGTGCTCCGCTTGTTAGTCTGCACAGAAGGCAATGACCCATGCGCTGCTTTCACCAGCCACAGTTCACTGGCTCAAATGCAGCTTGCACACGTAGTTTTAACCTAGAACAGTAAACAAGAGCTCCCAAGTTGTCTTCATTCCCTGTAACTCTAAACTGAGGTTTTATTTCAAGTGACTTACTTACTTTAGCCAATATACTAACCACATAAATTCCCAATAACGCTCCGGCTTCCAAGTAACTTAAATAACTGCTACTGCCGACCATTAAGCAAAAGTCTACTTGTGATTACGCAATGCATCCTATCCCAAGCAAAATTTCACAATACGGGGAAATGAGCATTAAAAACCTTACTGTCTACTTATGCAGAAAATCCATTCAGCAAGAGTTTAATTTCTGTGAGATGAATCTATGATACATTTCTTAGGAATTTACATAAACACCTGGTATCCACAAAAAGGGACTGCTAAGAAAGCTAAAAATATGAAGGACCCATTCAGAACTGTGCCCTGGCATTGCATTTCCGTGCAGTGCATTAGGACAGCCCATTCTAATAATGAGCAGGTATTGTGTATGGATAACACATAACCAGAACATATTGGGGCCAAATCATAAAAATGAAGGATTGGGGAAAAGGAATAAAAAAAAAAAAAAAAAGAAGCAGGATTTGTCACCCACATTAGCCAATCAGAACTTTCATTACAATTTGCACTTCTAATGAAAATGATGCTCGATTCCTGTTATTCAAATTCTGTTTTTACTTTATAACCAATGCTACAGAAGTATAACTTGGTGAAGTATAAATGGCAAGATTCAACAGTTCACAGTAAAGATCTTCAGTAAAAAAAAAAAAAAAAAAAAAAAAAATAGATCTATCTATCTATCTATCTATCTATCTATCTATCTATCTATCTATCTATCTATCTATCTATCTATCTATCTATCTATCTATCTATCTATCTATCTATCTATCTATCTATCTATCTGGCAACCCCCCCCCACCCATTTTAGATAGCGATGAGGGTTACCCTGCAAGGTTTATTTTTGCCATTTGTGTGCCATTGCAGAGATTTTCCTTCACTTCCTGTCCCATAGCCAAACAGGAAGTGAGAGGAAATCCTTGTGGGGCCACCAGGTCACCAGAATTATTGTCCCCATAGGAAGATTTCACCTCTATTACTTTTCTGGGACAACCTAAAATTTGAGATTTTTTTTTACATTCATTTTCAACGAGAATGGTAAACAGGACAAATAAAGAGGGAGAATCTCCCCATCAGGGTACAGACAGCAATAAAAACGACAGGTGTTCTAACCCATCTCCTCTCTATCCATAACTAAAAAATAAGTTTTGCCTTTAGTTATACTTTAAATATATAGACACCCATCCAAGAAACAATAGTGGTGTTTCTGGACTATTTTAGCAGAATTTCTGTTACAATAACTACCATCTCATTGAGTATCTAGTTATTTGAAAACACAAGTTTCAATCATGCGAGTGTCTGAAGCATTGGTGGCCAATATCATAGATAATAAAGCATGGGTAGGCAACCTTAAAGGAGGTGGAGATCTACCTGAACATGGGAGAAGTCAGAGATCACCAGCACAGTGTCACCTCCTCACACCAGTTTTAAACCTGTAATTGCCGTACAATTGTGTCTCAATCGCGTGTATTGAACAGCAATCATGGGTTTAAAAAATCAAGTGGTGAGAAGGCAACATATCTCCTCCTCACCACCTGCCAACTACACTCAAATCGCTTTTTAGAGGAGCAGCAGTGCTTGCTGCACTTGTAAATAAGCCCTTTAGTCGCATTCGGCAGGAGCACTCTTAGGGCTCATTCACATGTAAAACCCTACGGGGTTGTAAAGGTAAATGTTTTTTCACCTTAACCTCCCTGGCGGTATTATTATGTCTGGAATTTTGTACCAAAATCGGTACAATTTTTTGCATGGAAATTTGGCGTTTTATACTGTAGGCCTGCAATTCTTAGGAATAACTCACTTAAATCTGTCCAAACAAGAGTCTAGGACATCTCGGGTATGATAAAGTTTGAAAAACAAAATCATAAATTATAATATAATAAATAACTATAAATAATTAGAACAAATAATAATGTAATTATAATAAAAATTATTCAATAATGTAATCAAATCAAAAACACTGACATTTTCTTAGTTGCAGAATTGTCGCTGTCATTTTTAATTGTTTGATGACGAATTTCCCCACAAATCGCTATCACTCAATTCTGCAAGTGATTCTAATTTATTATCGCCGTTTTCTAGCTGGTCTAAAAGGACTTTTGATGTAAAGGGACACTTTTGGGTTGCTATGGACAATCTATAGTTTGCAGGCAGAAAGAACAGTTTTTATTATATAAAAGTACATGTAGGACACTGGGCAGACCACTAGGGGCAAAAGGGGGGTGTATTTTTTTCATACAGTACTGTAATCTATAAGATTACAGTATACTGTATGTGTATTGTGTTTTTCACTTTTTGAATTTGGCGCCGAACTCCGTCCCTGTGCGTCGTAACGTCGCAGGGAACGGAGCTCGGCGGCACTGTGAATCGAGCGGGGAGACACAGCAGAGGAGCCCGCACACACAGCGGGGACGCATCACAGGATCCAGGGACAAGGTAAGTAACTTCCCCCTATATCCTGCAATGCGATCCCGAGTCTGGCTCGGGGATATAGCTTTTGGTATAAAAAAAATTCACCCCGAGCCAGACTCGGGATTACCGCTGAGGTTAATGCTATCCTATGCATTAAGGTGAAAAAACATCCCATGGTACCGCCCCCCCCCCCGAACCCCCGTTTTACTTATCTCACCCCTCGAAAGTCCCGCGCGCGTCCTCGCGATCCTCTTCGGTTCCCAGCCTGGCCGTTGATTGGCTAGGCTGGACAGATTGATAGCAGCGCAGCCATTGGCTGGCGCTGCTGTCAATCACAACCGTTGACGCCGCGCCCCGGGGGCGGGGCCGAGTGATACAGTCGGCGGCTATGCTCGCCGCTGTATAACGGGAGCGTGCCCGCAAAAACTTTCCACCATGCTCGCTCGCATGAAGGTGGAAAGCTTTTGTGAGGAAGAGCCGGGACCCCAAAAGACAGGATTAGGGGACACTGTGCAAAACGAGCTGCACAGTGGAGGCAAGTATAACATGTTTGTTATTTTTTAAAAAAAACACATTTTTGCCTCTAGTGTTCCTTTAAGTTCCGAGCATGCGTCAAATTGATTCTGAGCATGCGTAGGATTTTTGTGCGTCGGAATTGGCTACACACTATCGGAATTTCTGACAAGAACTTTTGTTGTCGGAAAAATTGAGAACCAGCTCTCAAAAACATTTGTTGTCGGAAATTCCAACAGCAAATGTCGGAATATCTGACCAAAAGCTCACATCGAACATTTGTTGTCGGATATTCCGACCGTGTGTACGTGGCATTAGGGTGTTTTACAAAGCAACCAGACATAACTTGGTACTTGTCAAATACAAGTTAAAAACATTTAAAGCGGGGGTTCACCCTAAAAAAAAAAAAATTCTAACATTACATTCAGCCCACTACCAACATTGACCAGTATGCAGATTTTTTTATTTTTTTGCTGTACATACCTCGTATAGCCATTTTCTTAGCCAGCTTCCGGGTAGTGAATCCCGCGGGAGTGGGCGTTCCTATGCAGCAGTTAGTGATTGACGTGATGACAAAAACTCCCGTACCCGTCGCATAAGGAGCATCACGAGTTGCCGAAAGAAGCCGAATGTCGGTGCACAGGAGCCGTATAGCACCGACTCGATGTTCGGCTTCTTTCGGCAATTCGTGACGCTCCTTATGCGACAGGGGGGGGAATTTGTCATCACATCAACCACTAACTGCTGCATAGGAACGCCCACTCCCGCGGGATTCACTACCCGGAAGCCGGCTAAGAAATTAGCTATACGAGGTATGTACAGCATACTGTCAATGTTGGTAGTGGGCTGAATGTAATGTCAGAATTTTTTTTTAGGGTGAACCCCCGCTTTAAGCTACTTGGCGGTTGGCTTAATTAGTTTTAATCACAGTTTCTGTAAATCCTTGCCATTGTAAAGAAACAGGTAAATGCGCAGCTGATGGATATAAAACAGCATTTATAAATTAAGAATGGTTCAGCAATAAAAGCATGCAACCCTTTTGGGGGGTAAAGTTGTGCTTTTTAGTCATGTACTACAAAGCCAATGTCCTGATCACACACACAGTACATCAAGTCCTACTATCTGTTACAGTTTTGGGATATATAACCAAATCTCTGGTATCCTAACAAAATAAATCTGTTGGGCTCAATGAGAACATATTACTTACACTAAATAACTTACAAATTCAGTTAATTGTAAAATTAATTACCTTTGATAATTCTCAAATTCGGTCTTAACAAAATAAAAAATGTATGTTGAATGAATGGCCACAGTCAAACCACATTGCTGAGACTCTCTGCCAGCATTATAGGAGGTTACCTCCAAAACAAGTCATATTAGGTGGACCCCCAAGGTGATGCGTGCACTCTATACACAAAGCCTGACCTGAGCTAAACCCCATTTCTAAGGACTCCTTCATAAACCATCAGTGCCCAGTAAGGATGAGCTCCGGCGTGTTCGCATTTAACACGTGTGGAGCCCGCCAGGAAGTCGGCACCCGCGCTGCGCTAATCACAGCCAGGCAGACATTTCCCGATGCTCGGCTGCAGAGATCGGGAAATGTCTGCCTGGCTGTGATTAGCGCAGCGTGGGTGCCGACTTCCTGGCGGGCTCCACACGTGCTCAATGCGAACACGCCGGAGCTCATCCTTAGTGCCCAGTAGAAGCTCTCACAATGTTATGTCAAATGCTAAGGGCTGTTTCACTGAATTTACTTTATCTGAATATATTCAAACTTTCTACTAAAATCCCTCAAAAAGGTGTAGATTAAATCCTACCCCCCCTCTCTGCCTCACCGGTTCTCCTACAGATCTATACCTGCCCCCCCTTCCAGTAACTAAACTAGGAGTACTGTCAGTTATCTATAAGCAGGAGACCAGTTTTACATCAGTACTCAAAACTAGGATTTGTATTAACAACTGACAGACTAACTTTTCATATTGCGGTATTTCTATTTTAGACTGCAATCCAAGCTACCAGACTATGCCTCCTATAGCATTCACTTCACTCATTTTGCATGCATGTATATCGACACACCCCCACCACCACCGTCTAAAATCGTTTTGCTTTCCAAAACCTAAATGTATGTATATTCTACACTTATGCTGTCGCAAAATGCAATTTGCAACCCTAAATTCTGAAACTTACTACAAAATATCACCCGACAGGATAACAAATTATAACGCAAACAGGCAACTCCTACTTACATCATTCAGAAATAATGACATTTCCAATAATTTGTAACTTCATATTGTGCATTGTGACACAAAAAAAAATAAAAAAGTATTTATCAGAGGTGAATAGTCAGAAAACAATGTGACTATGTCGAATAATATGGGTGTGAGACTTTACTGTCAAACACACCCATGTAACTAGACAAAATAATTCTAGTGCTGTCATGCCAGTGGGCATAACTCTGTACACATGCAGTGCATTTGGTAAAAACCTTAGGAGGTGTTCTGATGTCTACCTATATGTGGTGTTCAGAATAATAAGTGGTGTGGGAAAATGGTGTTGGCTACAAAAATCTTTGCAAACAATAAAATTGCCATGTATCTAAAAGGGAAAAAAAAAACAACACACACACACAGATGTAAATCGTATGATTTACATGTGTGTGTGTTGTGTTTTTTTTATGTATAAAGTTAGTAAAGTAAGCAGATGTACCACACCTGTTATCTATTAAAGCTTTTAAAAGTAGAAGTCCTGCCTTTTCACACTGGCAAACCAATCGGGTCTGCCTGTCCGTTTTTTCGGCGTACCTGATCGGACCCTCGATAATCCTCTATGGAATGGCATATGTAAACGGACATGTGTCCATTTTCAGATGGGGATCTGTTCTGCATTCATCTAGTGCAGGGGTGTCAAACTCAAATTAATCGGGGGCCACATCAGCAGTTTGAGTGATGGGGTGAGAATTACCGCTCTTACCACAAGAGTGGGGGGAGGGGGAAAAAGGAAGGGGTACAGCTGCTGCACTGAATGGTGTATCAAACCAGGAACAAATGTAGAATAAAAGGGGTAGTGCTGCGCTGTGAGTGGGGGATGGAGTAACGTGCAGAGGAAGTATGGCAAAAAAACCTTATATATGGAAAAATAAATTCTGACTAATGATCATAAATAGCAAAAGTAAAAAATGATACTGGTATACCATAACAAACAAATTTCAAACTAAACGTGCTATAGTGCAGCCAAGGCTAGCTGACAGAATGTGAATAAAAAGTGACAGTGCTAGTGTCATAAAGTGAGATAAATTAGTAGCAAATGTACTAATACACAAAAGTGTATAACGTGCAAAATACAACACACAACAGTGACTAAAATAAATAAATGTCCATGAAGCAGATTACTGTAAACATAACAGCAGGAAAAATCCAAAGTATAAGTGCTGGTGTAGATGCCAAAGTGCCGTGAAAGTAGGGGTTGATTTCCGGTGTTTTTCTTCAGAGTAAGTGAGGATGTCCCCTTACCTTACTGCTGTAAGGTAACAGCATAAAAACCCAGGTACACTTTTCTGGTCATAGCCACATTGGGCGTCATCCAAATGGACCAATTGGAAAAGGTAGATCCCTCTCGGTAGTCACGTCCAGACAGTGACAGTGACTAGCACCCAGGGAGATAAAAGTGCAAATAGTGCAGTATTGTTTAAAAAAATAAAACACTAGGTACTCACATTGTTGTGATAAAAACAGGCATATAAAAAAACAGGGCGTTCGCTGACGTCACCTCTGGTACCTCTTGGTGGACTCTTTGACGTCGGCGAACGCCCTGTTTTTTATATGCATGTTTTTATCACAACAATGTACCTAGTGTTTTATTTTGTTTGAATAAACCCCTTTTTTAAAATAATACTCTATTGGCACTTTTATCTGGTTGCGAGTCACTGTCACTGTATGGACGTGACTCCCGAGAGGGATCTACCTTTTCCAATTACAGTCCATTTGGATGACACCCTATGTGGATATGAGCAGAAAAGTATACCTGGGTTTTTATGCTGTTACCTTACAGCACTAAGGTAAGTGGACATCCTCACTTACTCTGAAGAAAAACACCGGAAATCAACCCCTACTTTCACGGCACTTTGGCATCTACACCAGCACTTATACTTTGGATTTTTCCTGCTGCATAGACATTTATTTATTTTAGTCAATGTTGTGTGTTGTATTTTGCACGTTATACACTTTTGTGTATCAGTACATTTGCTACTAATTTATCTTACTTTATGACATTAGCACTGTCACTTTTTATTACTTCACATTCTGTCAGCTAGCCTTGGCTGCACTATAGCCCGTTTAGTTTGAATTTTGTTTGTTATGGTATACCAGTATAATTTTTTACTTTTACTATTTATGATCATTAGTCAGAATTTATTTTTCCATATATAAGGTTTTTTGCCATATTTCCTCTGCACGTTACTCCATCCCCCACTCACAGCGCAGCACTACCCCTTTTATTCTACACATCAGCAGTTTGGTTGCCCTTAAAAGGGTCGGTTGCATCTGCACTCCACCATAGTGTTCAGTCTGCGCAGCAAGCACAGGGTTCAGGGGCGCGCTGCGCAGCAAGCACAGGGTTCAGGGGCATGCTATGCACAGTATGCAACAACTGATTTTCATCCCTCCTCTTGGGTTCTGACCTCAACACCCCCTTGTGCTCTCTCTTTCCTACCTGACCCAGCTCTCAAGCTGCAGCCTGCTGGATAAAAGACAAACATAGCTGGAGCTGTCAGGAACCTTGGACACTGGGAGCTATGCCGGGAGGACTGTGCATGCGCTCAGTTCACAAAAAGCCAGTGCTGCTAGAGGGACTGAGGAGAGAGAGTGGGAGATGTTCCCTGAAGACCGAACCGCTGACCGTGCATGCGCCTACACAAACCCGGCGCCACTGGCGTGACGAAGGAGGTTTGCACTGCACTGCATGACAAGGTCTGGTGGGCCAGATTTCCCCGCTGGCCTTGTGTTTGCCACCTATGATCTAGTGGATCAGTTAGCAGTCTGGTGTAAACAGACAGTTGGTCCATTTACATCCGGCTGCCCATAGAGAGAGGGCTGTGTTTGTCTCCGCTCTGCATAAATGGAGCCGTCACGAACCAGCCATCCACATCCACATGCTCAGCAGGGATCAGTGCCGTGTGGAAGGGGCCCAAGATGAAACACCGCAAGTTACTTAGTTATTACAATTGTTAGCCAGAACAGAATCTTGTGTGTGCATCTCCTATACTAAAGGATAAACTTTCAGACATAACCACACGCTCTGACATTTCCGATCATAACAGCACTTCAGACGCCAATAAGAGCCTCCCAAACTTGAAGGGGAAGGGTGGGTAAATGGACACTAGTTCTAAAGTCAAATTCTAAGTACTAAAATTAAAACAGCTTCAGTGGTTTTAACAGAGTAGGGTTTCCTGTGTAATAAAGCCAATAGTATGCAGCCTCTGGTGCCCCCACTAGGGCAGGCACTTTGCTTCCAACAATTCTAAAATGGTTGACCAGTTAAACTATATCTAAATTTAAAACTCTCTCTTAACCCCCCCCCCCCCCCATTTTGTATAGAGTAGTAGTCATTTTTGCCATACGTGTATCATTAGCAAGATTTCTCCTCTCTTCCTGTTCTGTGGACTCAACATGAAGAGAAAGCACATTCTTCCAAGGTGAGGGAAATACATTCTTAGACCGCTGTCACAGGAACAAGTGTCCTCATGGGAAGATTTCTCCTCCTATTCCAGTTCTGGTGACAACTCAGAATTTTGTATTAACCCTTACTTTCCTTCCTGGGGACATTGGGGAAATTGGCAATGCGAGAGACACTCACAAACAGGGAGAAATACAGCAAAAAAGTTTTGCCGTGAAACTACTGTTATGAACTACAAACAGAACATACAGATTATTAAGGCTATGTTTTAAAGACATATACACTTTAGGTAAAAATTACAAGCAAGTGGTTTCTGATAGGTCTTCAGACAATCTGACTTTTCTAGTCCTCAACTTAATTTTCATAGTGGTTCTGATGTAAAACAGTTATCTCACATGTGGTCACCTCTACGACATGTACTCACCCTTTTTACCTCCTCAGTCCACATCTGATAAGCATTAAAAACACAAAACAAATCACAATTATCTATATATCAAAGAAATCTATAAAAACTACACTATAGTTTCTTGTTTATCCATAATCTAGATGCAACAGAGATAAGGAAATCAACGCAAAAAAAAAAAAAAAAAATATGTTTTAGCTGGAGTTCCACTTTAAGGTTAGGGAGAGGTTAGGATAGGCGTTGTGTTAGGTTTACATCTTATGACTGGGTTAGGATCGCACAGATTAGAGTTGGCAAAGCTGGGGTAGTTGAACTCAAAAAGTTGGCAGGACTACTGCTTTCAAACTAATTGAAAGGCAGTACAATGCACAAAACTGCATTAACACTGAAAATCTGATTCCTGGGAGATCACCATGAACCCCACATGTTCAAAACTACCCACCAACATCGAACGGATTAAAAAACATTTTGTAGGCTGTGAAAAAATACAATGATGCTTATCAATTAGAAAAATCAATATCACTAATAACAGATAAGTACCTCATTGCAGGAGGGAAAAGAAAGACTATAGTTCTATTCAGACCACTTTTAATATTATCATACACTGTTTTAAAAGCTCTCCCTATTTGGTCTACCAAATAACAAAATAATGACTTCAAGTCTTTAGAATTCTAATAAGCATTGCTTTTTAGGTTCTTATTGTCCCACATTTACGTCTATCATCACATGCATATGACAAGCTTTTGTGAGAGGATGAAAAGACCGTAACAGATTTCTTTCAACTTGAATTTACAGTAAATTTGAAGATAATCATGTGCAAATAATCAAAGCAAAGAGATGCTATAAAGAACAGTACTTGTTTAGGTTCCATGGTGAGCTCGTATGGAAGAATAAGGGTCTCATTATACTGTCGTCATTGCTGGAAGATTAATGCAAGCAGTTGATTAGCGTGGTCTATTCAATTAACTAATTCCATAAGAGTGCAGAATGTTTCGATTTTCAAGACCTCTTGTATGAAGTGTCTGAATAACTACAGTCTTTCTCTTAGCAACCAATCAGTGTCTACCTTACATGTTCTAACCTGCCTTAGCAACAGGAAAGAAAAGAGCCAATTAGCTGCCAAGAAAGAGATTATAGTATAATAGGACTAATATACTGCCATAAAATACTTTCTTGCAGTATATTATTGGAGTATTTAGGTACATTTGGTTATTCTGCTGCCTTCAGTGGATTGACCACCGGCTAAACAAAGCTGTAAAAAAAAGCTTGGTATAACCTCTGCTACTCTCAGCATGCCTCAGCTTTGTTAGCAAGCAATAGTAGTAGTTAATTATAAAAACAGAGGGGAAGGACTTTATGGCAAGTCAAAAATGCTATTTCCTCAATCATACATTATGGGACACAGGATGAGTATTCAGGTACATTTGACACCGAAAACCAGTCCAACTAAGGGATGATTAACAAAGCAACAGAAGCCAACAGGCCCACAAAAACCCACAGGTTAACAGAGGTGGCTCAACAGAGCTACCTGAAGAACCTTATGAATGAAGACTTGAATATCCACCTAGTGAAATTTAAAAGAAGTTACATTCACTTGCAAAAAAAAAAAATATGTTAAAATGTTTTTGCAGGTAAACAAATATGCATTTTTTTGTTTTTTGTTAGAGACCTGTAAAGCATTGCATCCAAAATCAGCAAATCATGGGTGTAATGCCATGGTCCTGCAGACTGTGTAGCCATCTGCCTGTACCTCCTAAACAGGCAGGAACACACCGACAGGAAGCTCAATGAACAACCTAGAGCTGGGATATGCAATTAGCGGACCTCCAGCTGTTGCAGAACTACAAGTCCCATGAGGCATAGCAAGACTCTGACAGCCACAAGCATGACACCCAAAGGCAGAGGCATGATGGGAATTGTAGTTTTGCAACATCTGGAGGTCCGCTAATTGCATATCCCTGACCTAGAGTGATCAACATTGCTCTGGTAGTTCATTGGGAACTACAAGCAGACAGCCGCATTGGCTGTCGAAACTTGTGGTTTTCCCATTTACAGAACACTGTGAATAGATGATGCAGGCAGGCAGAGCTCTGTGCAGCGGATTATTTTTTTAGATTTCAACAGCAAGCAGGGGAGAAGATGCCTAATGCTGAAAAGTCTATGAAGCACTAACTCATCTAGTGGAGTGTGCCGTGACCGGGAACGTGGAAACCTTGGCCTTGAAGTCATAAGCTTGAATGAGGAGTTGTAAAATCCTCCTAATGATAGTGGAAAAAGAAGCAGGGTGTACCCTACAGGGACTTTCGGGATGGACAAACACAAAGCAGAACTGCCATAAAGGAGCTGTAGCTGAGATTTCAACTCGAATAGTATGTACCACATAAGACAATGGAGGAAAGTCTTTATGGATGTTTTTGATAAGGACAGAAAGATGGTAGAACGATGTCCTGGCTAAGGTGAAAGGCAGAAACTGAACTGTGAAGAAAAGAGGCCAATACCTTCAAAAATAACCATGCAGCACAAGAAAGGGTTCTTTAAAAAAGGAAAAGGCTGCCAATTCAGAACCATCTTAAGCCTGGGAATACAGCATACCTGGTAAGGTGACAGCGGTTCAAACATGCATTCATTTTTAAACTGCTGTGTCACCTTACTGGTGGGGCTGTACCCCCAGGTTTAAAGGTGGATTATTTTTGTATACGTGTGTTTTTTTGGCAACACCTATAAAGGTGATTAGGCATTAATAGATTGGCTAATTATACCACCCTTCTATTCTTTTGTTCTTTTGGATGTGCAACCTTGCGAGTAAGAACAGACTAAAGAGAATCCCTAATATGTTCATAGAGTAGTCTCTGAAGAGCCAGCTTGAGATACCATGGAGTCACTTGGGAATGTACAGGAAGAATAGTACAAGTGAGACTCAGTACTTAACTACAGATGGAGAGGCAAATGGTTTAGAAAAATACAAACAAATCTAACATTTGCCCCTTGATGGTACTTGGAGGCCACTGATCTAGATCAGACTGGAGAAAAAGGACTTTCTTCCCCAAGAGGAGAAAAGACATCTGTTCTCCTAGGACACCCTAGGGGGTGGGAAGGGTTATTGATGGGCTGCAATCTTCTGAAGGCAGCAGCATAACCCAATGTACCTAAATACTCATTCTGTACTGTAATTAACGATTAAGAAAACATGTTGGTGCTCAACTGAAATAATGCTACTGTGTAGTCACCCCGGTATCTATTAAGAAATGAGCTTTGATTTCATATTCCACAAAAAAAAGCTGAAAACCAACCTCTGACTGGTTGAGTAGCACTACTGCTCTTTGCACTATAAGCTGAATAACTAACCAAAATAGAAATTGGTGAACTTTTAAGCATCTATTACATGGGTCTTCAAAATATGGCCCTCCAGTCGTTCAGGAACTACAATTCTCATCATGCCTAGTCATTTCTGTGAATGTCAGAATTTTACAATGCCTCATGGGATGTGTAGTTCTGCAACAGCTGGAGGGCCATAGTTTGAGGATTCCTGATCTATTACAACAGAAACATTACAAACCTGCAACAATATTACGAACAGACTGCACATATATTATCTATAAAAATAAATATCAGTTGTGTATTCTCTTGCTGTGGATTAAACAAAATATACTTATAGGATGACCAAACCTAAAACACAAGTTGACCTTTATAAAATCACTATAAAAGCACACGCAGTATGAGAAGCTTCAATAGTTTTAAATAACTTGATATTTAAGGCCAGTCAAACAGATTACAAGGCAAGCACTGGTCCCAATTTCAAGCATCACTAGTTATAAATCAAAATGTGTCTGATGTACTGAAGGTTAATAAGCACATGTGGCAGTTGCTGGTGCTAGTCTTAAAGACTTTACAATTTGTTTGAAAACCTCCCTGCAGATGCACCAAAAAAAATCCCACATTTCACCATCAAGTGAGGATTGTGGACATTTTCTTGAAACACTTGCCCGTTTATTACCATCTTAAAGTCTCTTAACGTTTGCCGTGTATGCAAGGGCAACATAAGCCACTCTTTTCCTTTACGTAGGTCCCAAGCCTTTGCAGGTTGGGAAGAGGCAACTGGGATTGGACTGGAATTGGTATTACTGGGCAGTAAAATAGCTGAGTACGGCAAAACACTTCCCCCATCATTAAAAATTCCACAAAAAATGAAACTTTGGGCAGGCAATAAAATGCCCCATTCTTACAGATTTGATTAATTGAGCTCATATGCATATATGTTGCAGCCTTCTAGTATTTCCTGTTTATTTTTTTTATTTTAAGAACCAAAATTGGTGTTCCCATTTCATTCCTGGCCTGAAGATTGCCCAGCAGCCAACACTACAGCAAAATGGTTGCTACTGCTCCTGCTGTTCCATTGCCCCTCACTAGAGGATCTCGATGTCCAATCCTCTGGCTAGTGTGTATACCCCCAGAGTGATAACAAGGCCACTCTTACCATAAAGCTACATGCAAACATTCCAAGTAACAAACAAATAAAATTTACTTATCCAAGCCTTCCAGTCACATCTAAATGACTGCCTGGTGTTTACATCATGTAGTAGGGACATATCAATACCTCCTCTTGACCATGTTCAAACTAAAAAGATGATGAAAGGCATAAAGGGAGCTCCAGTCTGCCACAGCTTATGAAGTTATTGTTTATTCAGTTGAAGATGGCATTCTAGCTATTCAAGATGTCCCTTTATCTAGGGAAGGTTTATCCACTTCCCTTGTAAATTAATAGTCAAGTGTTAAATCTTTTCTAAAGACTTTTATACAAGATACTTTTGGGTTTAACAAGACATTACAAACTGTAGTAACTCCCAAATGAATGTAATAACTGAATTCTGATTTGCCCTAAAAGAAGGCCCACTTGTGTTTTAGCTTTAGGAACCCTTTAAATTTTGTAAAACTCTGCTCAGTAGATTCGGTTACCAATAAAAATCGCCAGAATGGCACAGAATATAAAATATTGGTTATTTAAATTTTCCAGTCATAATGGTACATAAAGAGACAACAAATTATAAAGGGCTACTGTTCCAGAGCAGAAATAACAAAGTAGAATATTTTCACAGTGCAAGAGAAAGCACGGTACATTAAAATGAGGTGGAGATGGGAGGCCAACAAACCTTCAGCCACTTTACATGCAACACGCCGAGCATGTAAGACACATTTACCATAAAGCTGGTATCCCGTTCAGGCTCAGCTGCGTTTAATTGCTTAAGTGCATACATACAAAAGACAAAAATAAACTGTCAACAGGCAGAGAGGAAAGGGCTGTTTAATGCACAAGCTGCAGAGAGAAGCTTTATAAAATGCCACATCACAAAACTAAGCTAGAAAGCTTTAATTAAACTTCCACAGATTGCCATCTTGTCACAGCAAAACCATCCAGCTTTTATTTCAAAACTAAATTAAAATCACTTTACTTCACATATTACTCTCTCTTCAATGTCTTGTGTATGGCTCAATTTAACATGGAGGATCTAATATCCCCCACTAAGTGAAAGCTTCTATATCTGTTCAACGCAGTTTAGGAGCACCTGTTGTAGTGACAGCACCCCAACAGCTACTCTATAGATTATAATTGTATAGCATTTCTATTTACAAAAGTCATGTCATTCCAGGGAAAGAAAAAGCTATCCTTGCAGTAGGGCTCCCCTTGCCTGTAAGGGTTAAATGTAGTTTTTGCCTAGAATACCCTTACTTACCTTATATCCCTTAAACCTGCAAGTTCCTCCTCTCCATGTGATGGGAGCGGATTCCGTTTGGCCCTCTTTTTGTCGGTTGCAGTTCTGACATCATCAAGTACAATGCAAGACCAGCAGCCCTGCATTGTAAATTAGGACACCGGGGACAACCCTGCCCATCAACAACCTGGAATGTCGAAGAGGAAAGCACTGGCTAACCGTGATAAGGTCGTTAAATCTGCTTCCAAATGGTACTCTTGGCAAAATAAAAAAAATAAAAAAAATGGGCATTTAACCCCTGCAGTGTGGAAGACCCATGGCAAGGGTGTCCCCCCCCCCAGAGTTAAACTTTACTTTAAACAGAATTAGCGATTCATCCACAGTAGGTACAGTGAATGAAAAAGTAGGAATATCAGTTTTTCATGAAAAATTGCCTTTTTCACCTTCTGCAATTGCATGCTTTATCAAAACTGGGAGCTACAACTTTTAGAGCAACCTACTGAAAAAATCTGATATTTCAGGTCCTACAGAGTCCTGTTTAAAAAGGTATTACTTCTCAGCTAAAGGGGCTTAAAGGGCTGATGTTTAGGCAGAGCCAGGCAAACAGGAGCGCTGCCTTAACCACTTAAGCCCCGGACCAATATGCAGCCTAAAGACCCAAGGTGTTTTTACAGTTCGGGACTGCGTCGCTTTAACAGACAATTGCGCGGTCGTGCGACGTGGCTCCCAAACAAAATTGGCGTCCTTTTTTCCCCACAAATAGAGCTTTCTTTTGGTGGTATTTGATCACATCTGCGGTTTTTAGTTTTTGCGCTATAAACAAAAATAGAGCGACAATTTTGAAAAAAAAGCAATATTTTTTACTTTTTGCTGTAATAAATATCCCCCAAAAACATATATAAAAACATTTTTTTTCCTCAGTTTAGGCCGATACGTATTCTTCTACCTATTTTTAGTAAAAAAAAAATCGCAATAAGCGTTTATCGATTGGTTTGCGCAAAATTTATAGTGTTTACAAAATAGGGGATAGTTTTATTGCATTTTTATTTTTTATTTTTTTTTACTACTAATGGCGGCGATCAGCAATTTTTTTCGTGACTGCGACATTATGGCGGACACTTCGGACAATTTTGACACATTTTTGGGACCATTGTCATTTTCACAGCAAAAAATGCATTTAAATTGCATTCTTTATTGTGAAAATGACAGTTGCAGTTTGGGAGTTAACCACAGGTGGCGCTGTAGGAGTTAGGGTGCACCTAGTATGTGTTTACAACTGTTTGGGGGTGTGGCTGTAGGAATGACGTCATCGATCGTGTCTTCCCTATAAAGGGAATGACGCGATCGATGCGCCGCCATAGTGAAGGACGGGGAAGCCGTGTTTACACACGGCTCTCCTCGTTCTTCAGCTCCGGGGAGCGATCGCGACGGAGCGGCTATAAACAAATAGCCGCGCCGTGGTCCCGGATCGCTCCCCGAGCGGACCCGACCTCCGCATGTAGCGGGGGGGGTCCCGATCGGACCCCCCACCCGCTAATAGGCGAGGACGTACCTATACGCCCATGTGCCTGTACGTGCCATATTGTGGACGTATATGTACATGGGGTGGTCCTTAAGTGGTTAACAATTATTCTCCAATATATCCGACTCTAATTTGAGCAACACTGGAAGGATCTAGGAGCAATAGTTTTTTTTAAGGAAAGATAGGTATTTACCATCTGTATCTTTCTGGTCTATTGGTTCTGACTTTATTCTCCGCTTGCATTGCGGGTTTACTACGCAACTTTGCTACCTTTTTATTGCCCAACTTTATAGTTTTAAATGTAAATATTTAATGAATAGAAAAAGACAGACAAGTATGTATAAGACACAATATGTGTTCTTTAAATCAGGTTTCATGAATATTATGTCATATTAATGGGGCAGACTTCAGTTGTCTAAGCAACATACAGAGGACAACGTTCACAAGCAAGGAAACAAATTTATTCTATTTCGGTTAAATTTCTCCTATGGGTCGCAGGAGTGCAATTCGTTTTCGCACGCCTGTGACCCGTTTTCAGATAGAGGTCTGAAGTCCGCTGATGCCACTGGAATCAGTCCAGGCAGCGCGTCATCACGACAATGAAGTCTGGATCAGCCAGGTGCCTGGACTGATGCCTGTCTCAGCGAGCTGCTGAGAGACTGAGATGGCCAATTCCCTGCCCCCCCCCCCACAGCTCTGCGCTCCAGTGAGCGTGGAGGAGCAGAGAGGAGGGCTGTTGATTGACAGTCAGCAGCACTCCTCTCTGTGACCAGTGAGAACTGAGCCATTGGCGATGTTCGATGGCTCGGTTCTCCGTGTAGAGACGCCGGAGGACAGATGCAGCATCGGTCCCATGCTGCATCCACCTAGGCAAGTATAAAAAAGGGGAAAAAAAAACCCCATACTTCTCTTTTTAAAATTCAGGCTGCTACAAGAAGACACAGTAAACTAGATAATGTATTCTCAACTCTAAACAACTGCTACAATAGCATTTAAAGGTTGATCAGTATAGCAGATTTCACTTAGTTACCATAAAACTAAAATAAGCCTGTGTTAACCTCAACATTGTTAAAACTACTCAGCAAAGCAAATTGAATGTATATCTTTGATTTCATGAAAGCTCCTGAGCTACTCCAGAGTCCCCCCGATTCCCAGCTGCACATATTTTAGAATACTTGGCCCTCTTAGAACTTTAACTACCCCTAGCACCCCTAAAGCAATGCAAGTGCCTCAGTAGAAAAGATGGTAGCCCTCAGAGAGACCAGAGTTGAGGATTTCTGTAAATGTACACAAAAAATGAGAAAATGGTAAATCATTTCATAACTTTTTCCACCTTCCACGTCAATTGCTTAATTATGAACAACGCTACACCCCTAGTTATAAGAGGATGTGCACACTTCTGCAACCACATTGTTTAAATTTTATTTCCCTCCCCCCTAAAAGATTTCAGTTTGCTTTTCAATTTAGTTGTACAGTTTATAGATCACATTACAGGTGGAAATAGTTCTGAATTTATCTTTGTCTCATTTTTTTACATCCCAGAAACCTGAAATTTTAACTGGTGTGTAGACTTTTTATACACTGTAGGTATAAGTGGGTATGGTAACTTTTGCTGGAATGCAGTTATTTTTGAAAGCTTTGGCTTGGTTCACATTTACTTTGTGCAAAATTAGCCAGTATCTGCTCCAACATAAATCTGTGTTTCACTGAGATGACTTAGCAGCAAGGCCTCATTCCCATGGGCGTACTGTCCTGTATAGCCACGCAAAAGGAAATCGTTGCCGGTGTGCAGCCGCATACAGGCAGCCTGTTAAAAAATCAATGACGGACAGACTTGCACGAACCTCCGAGCACATCCCCCAAGTGTAAATCCATGCAAGTCCGATGCACGGATATACAGCCGGGGATGCTCTTGGAACTGTGTGAAGCCATCTGCCCGTCCAGGATTTTAACAGGCTGCCTGCATGCTGTTGCACAGAACACCTGTGCCTCCTATGCGGGTAGATTGAAAAGTACACCCCTGTGAATAAAGCCTAAATAAAAAGCACTGCAGATTCTGAAAACATTGTAAGACATCAGATAACCATTCAATGTGCTTGGTTTGCCCCAATCATTTGTGTCTATGCTATGGAGTGGGAAGGAGGACTGGAGGTCAGAAGCAGAGTATGCAAGGGAAATACATACTATATTACTGCTGTTGGTTTTTTGGCGTTTGCTCGGTCCTCAAAAATGTAAACTTATATCTGAAGCCTTTTTTTGTGGAAGATTTAGATGGAGTCAGGAATGGTTAAAACATCATTCAGGCCTTTTTATGTGTCTCACTGGGAAATGTTTAATTCACTCCGTGAAATAATCTCTAGCATGTCACCAATTCACTGAGCAACCATCATAAAGTGAAAGCAGCTGCATTCCAGTGCAGTGGAAAAGCCAGGCTGAACAAAGCTCTAAAATTAAAATACTTATTAAATAAGTCAGCAAATTAGAAGACTATAATAAACTAAGTTTTAACAAGCGGCTTTAGTAACTGCGCATTACAATGCCTTACTAAATTAGCCTGAAAGCAGAATAAGATTAAATAAAAATGTGCTTTTAAAATACACAAATAAACATGAAAATATACAATGAGCAGTTTCTGCAAAGTATGCAATTCTGTTATCCAAATATTCTATAAATTGTGAGTCAGAATAAGCATTTTTTAACAACGTAAAGCTAACAAAGAACTGAGTTTATGCAGCTTGAATCTGGGACCTTCCAATTGTTTACCACAGAGAGTGCATGTTGTCAGCTATTTAGGCAGGTTAACCACATGGAGAAAGAGTGACTTTTTTTTTCCAGTCATTTGTCAAGCCATCAACTTACCGAAGCCCTGGCTTCTGCAACCCTGCCTTTTTTCAGACGGGTCTTTGCAGCGTCTAAATCCAGTCTTTTATTCTGCAACAATTTCCGTTCTTTCTAAAGAAAGCAAAAAAGTAAGGGAAAGGAGGTGCATTAATACAGCTGTAGAAAACCCCCTTGATAAGCAAAACAAGGAGTAAACGTTGGGAGAAAACTGATGACAAATAGGTCAAAGCAATGCCACAGCTATTTCAATTTCCAGAGGAGCAGCTTGTTTTCAAGATCTGTGTAACAAACTGGCCACAAAAATGTAGTGAGAAAAACCGCACAATCTCATCAAACTATGAACGGCTACAATTCAACAGGAATTCTGAGCACAGCCAATCTAACACTTTCTTGTAAAGTATATTAATGGCTCTATTGATCACAACAACAAAAAAAAACCAGTAAGGAACCAGCCAACTTATGTGATGAGTCGAATTCAAAGGTCTACAACCTCATACTTATAAAAAAAAAAAAAAAAAAAAAAAGTATTTATTTTGGATAGAACAACAAAGGGCTATAATCTCTGTAAGGTTTATTGTTGCCATCTTTGTCCCATTGCAGAGATTTTACTTCACTTCCTGTCCTATTTCCAAACAGGAAGTGAGCAGAAATTTCAGCAAATATAGGGAAATCCTTGTGGACACCCCTCTATTACTTTTCAGGGGTCAACCCAAAAATTAGAATTCTTTTTACTTTCACTTTTAGGCTCCATGCACAATATAAGCTTCTTTTAGCAGCAGTTTGAAGTATTCAGCATTTTTTTTCTGGTGGCAAATCGCTCCCAAAAATGCAAAATAAAAACGTTTTTTTTCTCTGCTCCTAGAAGCTGAAGCTTCCAAAACACTTCTAGACTAAAATAATGGGCATGGACACAAAATAACACTATTTACTTTTAGAGGCGGAAAAAAAAATGCTCAAAAGCTGCTTTTAGGAAAAAAAAATGTAATGTGCATGGAGCCTCAATAATGGTAAACAGGACAAATGGAGTGTGAATCTACCTAAGGTTTAATGCACGCACGGCCTACTTTGACTACCGTCCGCGGGAAACCGCAAAGCGGCTGATGGTCAAAACATTTCTATCCTGAACATGATTCTTCTGTGTCCAGGAGATGCAGATTGAACCGCCCCCAACCGCAGCAGCTCCTTAAAGCTAAGCTCCACCCAAAAGGGGAAGCTCTACTTGTTTGCTTCCCCCCCTTCCAATGCCACATATGTCACATTTGGGGGGGGGGGGGTAAGTGTGCCGCAATCAATGTGCGCGATCTATGCAATTTCCGACACCCCCCCCCCCCCCGCTCACAATAGAAAACAGGCTGTGAAGATGCCGGCTGCACCCGGAGCGGCTTCAATGTGCCAACTCAACTCCACCTTTTATAGTATGTTACACCCATATTTAAGTGTAACATGGTACCAAGCCAATCCACCTCAGCATCTTTTCCCTGGCGGCAGCTGTCAGTTTTAAAAATTTGCACAAATTGTGTGGGGCTCTGCCAACATAGCTGTGTCATTTATTCACAGATATCTGTGACTGAGAACTACCATGGGAGATGGACCTGCACGTTTAGAGATTACCACACTTGTAGCTCATGACACGTCCTCTGGCTCTCTAACTGAAAGTCAATGCAGACAAATATCTTGAGGAACAACCTGCAGGAGGCAGTGCATTTCCCTGATCATGGTTGCAATGATAAATAAACGCACATTTTTGTTTTTCAGAAGGTGGACTTAGCCCTTAAATTCTTAAAGTGTTACTACACCCAGTAATATGAAAATAGTTAATCTCTTCCTCCCACCCAGCTTATATATCTTTTTACATTAAAATACTACCACTATATACCTTTTTGGCTGATCTGTATACCACGGTCACATGATAAACTGCAGGGTTTGTCCAGTGCTAAGAGCTCAGGTAGGAGGAGATTTCCACTATAGTCTGTGTCCATGTGCTGTTATGGGAGGCGGATCTTCCATAAATTAAGATGCAAAAGGCATAGAGGAGGGAGGGACTGGGTTGCGATTTAGGATCTGTATTCACACCCACAAGTGAAATGTCATATCATGTGATCTGAAAAGCTCAGCTCAAGACAGGAAATGTTCTCTCCAGCAATAGAGACCAAACTGAGCATATGCAGGGGAACCACTCTGACTGTGTATTATCTGGCCTTGCCAAGAGAGCCCCTGCAGGAGGGGGAGGATGTGTGCATACAGGATAAAAAAGCCTTTCTACACAATACAGAGGGTTAACCCTTTAAGTTCCACAGTGAGTATAATAAGCATGCTATTCTGCATATACAGACAGATTTTACTGTTGTGGGTTTAGTAACACTTGGATTCATTTTATTTTCATCGGCTGTTTTTTACAGCTTTTTGACAGTTCACCGATCCAGAAAGCACATTTTCAGTGGCAATAATTAAGAAAGGATAACCTATGCTATCATCTTTGTAATTTGGCAATCCTAGAACATGCATATAGGGAATACAGGTATTCCATGCAATAAATTAGTTAACTGAACATTCCCATTTTAATAATAATGCAAACCACACAAAATAACGCACGTTGCATTTTAACCACTTAAGGACCGCCGCACGACGATATATAAATCGACAGAATGGCACGGCTGGGCACAAGGTCGTACATGTACGTCCACTTTAAGAACCCAGCCGTGGGTTGCGACCCGAAGCTCCGTGACTCGCAGACCCGATCGCTGCCGGTGTCCAGTGATCGGGTCACAGAAGCTGAAGAACAGGGAGAGTTGAGTGTAAACAAACCTTCCCCGTTCTTCTCTGTGGCTTGTCACTGATCGTCTGTTCCCTGTCATAGGGAACGATGATCAGCGACGTCACACGTCCAGCCACGCCCCCCTACAGTAAGAAACACACAATAGGACACACTTAACACCTTTAGCGTCCCCTAGTGGTTAACCCCTTCACTGCCATTTTTACAATAATCAGCGCATTTTTATAGCACTTTTCGCTGTGAAAATGACAATGATCCCAAAAATGTGTCAAAAGTGTCCGCCACATTGTCGCAGTCACGAAAATAAATAAATCGCTGATCGCCGCCATTACTAGTAAAAAAATAATTATTAATAAAAATGCCATAAAAACTATCCCCTATTTTGTAAACGCTATAACTTTTGCAAAAACCAAACGCTTATTGCGATTTTTTTAACCAAAAATATGTAGAAGAATACGGATCGGCCTAAACCGAGGAAAAAAAATGTTTTATATAATTTTTGGGGGATAATTATAAAAAAAAAAACAAAAACAAAAAACACAGAGGTAATCAAATACAACCAAAAGAAAGCTCTATTTGTGGGGAAAAAAAAGGACACCAATTTTGTTTGGGAGCCACGTCGCACGACCGCGTAATTTTCAGTTAAAGCAACGCCAAATCGTGAAAAGGGGCCAGGTCCTTTACCTGCATAATGGTCTGGGGCTAAAGCGATTAATAACTAACCCTTAACCCACACAGCCCATCCACTAAGTCACAGACTATAGTGTGCTCTCCTTCATAGCGCAGTTGTTACCTGATCTCTAGAAAGAGGTTTTTCTAGTTCGGAATCTAACTTGCCGTCTTCCATTTTGTAAATTATTTTTATTAAAAATATTTTTTTTTTCCCCAAATACTGAAAAAAGAAAATTATACAAACTGACTTTTCATTCACTTTAAGTAAAATATGTGTTGCATATCTGTGGTAAGACATATAATGCACATTCAGCACTCAACACAGAGATGCAGCAGTGCATGTTTTTTCCCTACTACCATCTTGAAAAGTATCTAAAATTAACTAGTAACCTTTTAAAAAGGTTTATTCTGTCCAGGTGACCATTGCCACCAGGACAGAATGTGACAAACTACAAATGTTATAGTTATTAAAACAGATAGAAATGAAAATCAAGTTTAGAGGACAAGGGTCAAAAGTGAGATTTTCACAAACCTTCCATCACGTTGTACAGGTAAAAAGAAATGTAAATGGCCACACATTTTTTTACCCTTCTCCGTTACTTTGAAATTTAAAATGACCAAGGCCTTTTTCAAACAATTCCACATTTTAATTGTGCCAAGGTACTTACCGTATTTATCGGCGATACCCGCTTTCCCGCGCTGAATTTGAATACTGCGCCGGCATATACCGAGCGCAGTACACTCGTGTATCTTCGGGCAGTTTCGGCGCCTCTCGCGCTGACGTCCTGGACGTACAGGACGTCACCACGAGAGTAGCAGAGCCTGCCCGACGATACACGAGTGTACTGCGCTTGGTATATGTCGGCGCAGTATTCAAACTCGGCGCGGGAAACGCGCGGGGAGGACGCGACGCCGCCGCAGAAGGACGCCCCGACGAAGAGGACACCCGAAGCCGCAGACGGAAACGACGAGGCCGCCGATGGACGCCGCGGAAGACACCAAAACTGTAAGTACAAAAAATCTTTTTTCACAGGAATCCGGGTCAAGTTTAGGGGTGCGCGCTATACCCCGGTAAATACGGTATCTAAGAGAATAATAGCCCTATAATTACATCTCATCCACAACAGTTAGAAAAACAATGCTAAATCAGAATTCCAAATAGAGAAACATTACTTGCAACACACAGTAAGAGCTGCCTACTTCCTCCCATACTTACAGATATGGTTTTATAATCTCCTTCTATAAAATTCCTTAAGGGAGTGAGAAAGTTAATAGCTCCAGTCTGTACAAGTTCCCGGTGAGCTCCTCCTATTCGTCTCTGCGTTTCTCCACATTTAATGAGAGCATTTCCTGGAACACAAATATAAATCATAAGGCTTCGATAATAAAAACCAAAATGATCCTTCCACTGCAATGCGTACACACAAGGCAGAATTGTATGTGAGGAGTAAATGTTATTCTTGCAAAAATGTAAGATTGGAATTGGTATTCATGCAACCAATTATAGTACATGTCATGCACTACAGTTCTAATGGCGAGTCCACCCTGCACCTCATTGCCCCCTCCCCGGCTTTAAGAAAATGCCCTTATAAAGCCCCCTTAAGCTGGTGTGTCTTAGATTCACATACATACCTAATGCACCCAGTGTTGACCTGCTGTGACCCACTGCTTAGGGGTCATGGCCTGTGTCCTACGCCTTGGTCCTTGTTGGACGGCTACCTCTTCGGGGTCAGACAGCCAGCCAATGATGCCAGGTCCACACCGGACAGGCCCACTCCGTGTCCTACCCCTATAGTCCCCTGTGGTATGCCACGCTGCTATTCCAAGAAGCTTTGGGAGCAGGGACATGTCATTCACTTGAGTAAAAATTAAAGCAGGGGTTGAAAAATTTGCTTGGAATCTAGGAGCCAGCTAAAAAAGTTAGGAGCCAGAAAACGCACCCCGTCCCGACGAGCTTGCGCGCAGAAGCGAACACATACGTGAGCAGCGCCCGCATATGTAAACGGTGTTCAAACCACACATGCGAGGTATCGCCGCGATCGGTAGAGCGAGAGCAATAATTCTAGCCCAAGACCTCCTCTGTAACTCAAAACATGCAACCTGTATATTTTTTTAAACAACGCCTATGGAGATTTTAAAGGGTAAAAGTCTGTCGCCATTCCACGAGCGGACGTAATTTTGAAGCGTGACATGTTGGGTATCAATTTACTCGGCGTAACATTATCTTTCATAATATAAAAAAAAATGGGGATAACTTTACTGTTGTCTTATTTTTTAATTAAAAAAAAGTGTAATTTTTTCCCAAAAAAGTGCGCTTGTAAGACCGCTGCGCAAATACGGCGTGACAGAAAGTATTGCAATGATCGCCATTTTATTCTCTAGGGTGTTAGGATAAAAAATATATATAATGTTTGGGGGTTCTAATTAGAGGGAAGAAGATGGCAGTGAAAATAGTGAAAAATTACATTAGAATTGCTGTTTAACTTGTAATGCTTAACTTGTAATACCAACGGCCACCACCAGATGGCGCCAGCTCACATCTGGTGGTAATAACTTGTAATACCAACGGCCCCCCCTTCCAAGCCAAGTCGCCAGGACCCTATTTCTAGTCGCCATGGCGACCGGGATTTGTCGAGCCCTGAATTAAAGTATACCTAAACACAAAATCAATTTTTCATTTTTGACATCATGACTTTGGTTTTCCCCAAGAAAATCTTTTCTGTAACCGTTTGAAAAGTTACTTACTTTAAGGTCCTGCCAATACCAACACTTGCAATTATCAGCAGCATTATCAGGCTGCTGTGTGCTGGCCATTGGTCTGCAGGATGCATGGGTAGGCCTGTGAGACAGCCCAACAGTCAGTCAAATGTTGCTAACAATTGCAACGCAGCATCTAAGAGTCATCAGCCCAAAACTGGAAGAGTTTACTGGCAACTTTTCAACGGATTAAAAAATATATTGACTTAAAGTGGTTGTAAACGTCAGACATGAAATATGAGCAAAGCATATCCCAATACAGCGTGTTCTTGTCTCACTTAATTTCATGTCATTTCTGTCAGCTACCCGATTCCTCTGTTATAAGCACGAGTCACCTATGATGAGAGAAAAAATGGTGACAGGGAGGGCACAGTATGTGATTGACAGCCTCAGCTCTGTTCCTGTGTGTAGGGGGGGTCCCTTCCCTCCAATCAGCTCTCAGAAAGAAAGGCTGTAGATAAACAACAGGTACAACTTATGTGTGAGGATTTGTTTCATCTCTGTGTATCACCCGAGGCCAGTCACTATGCATATGTAAGCTTTACAACCTCTTTAAGAAACACCATATATACTTAGACATGATGCTTAACATGCTAAAATTGCTTTTGAGTTTACATAAGCTTTAAAATCATCGTGTCCACATTCTGTATCCTGCACAGAGTTTGGGGAAGCAATGTTCTTTACTTCTCAAAAGGTCTAGAGGAAGTTCTGTTTTTGTGCATAGTAACCAGATGCGCTCTTCATTTTCCCAGTGTAGTATGAATCTAATTTAGTGCTACCAGTAACAAAACTAGTTCCTTCTTCAAACTCTGATAAATAAGGCTCAGAGTTCATCCTCTAGGCATGCCCACATGTTAAAGTGATTGTAAAGTCGTTTTTTTAGTTAATAACAAACATGTTATATACTTTCCTGCCCTGTAGTGATTTTGCACACAGCAGCCCAGATCCTCCTCTTCTCGGGTCCCTCTTTGGTGCGCCTGTCCCCTCCCTCCTGTTGAGTGCCCCCACAACAAACCGTTTGCTATAGGAGGCACCCAAGCTGAGCCACAGCTACCTGTGTCAATTCAGACACGAGCTACAGCCCGGCTCCGCCTGCTCTCTCTCCTCATTGGCTGACTGGCTTTGGCAGCAGTGGGAGCCAATGGCACCGCTCTGCTGTCTCAGCCAATGAGCAGGGGAGTCCTGGGCAGCCGAGACACTCCTGCAACATTGCTGGATCTAGAGGAACCTCAGGCTTGTATTAGGGGGGCTGCTCTACACAGGTTTTTTATCGTTATGCATAGAATGCATGAAGATAAAAAACCTTCTGCCTTTGCAATCACTTTAGGTTATAAGTGGACCCTACATATAAAAATATCATGATATAGAGGTAAAGCAACCAAATAATCAACATAAATTGAAAATAATCAAACATAAAAACAGTTGTCAAAGATTATTGATCAGTTAGTCAGACATGATATTATATTACTATAACTAGACATGACCAACAGTATATTGTTCCAGTCTTACTGTTGTATATGCAAGTGAAAATGCGGTCTTCTCTGCAAATTTCCTCTCTCTGCAACTACAAAAACTAAATTTTAAAGATTTAAAAGCATTTTTTACTCTGGAAAAAAAGTAAAACAAGTCAGCAGATACATATCCTGTAGCTGCTGACTTTTAACCACTTAAGGACCGAGCCTGTTTTTCCAGACTGTTTACAAGTTAAAAAGTTTTTTTTTTTTGCTAGAAAATTACTTGGAACCCCAAACATTATGCATGTTTTTTGTATAGAGAATAAAATGGCGATCATTGCAATACTTTGTCACACCGTATTTGCGCAGCGTTTTTACAAGCGCACTTTTTTTGGAAAAAAATAACTTTTTTGAATTAAAAAAAAAACAAAACAGTAACGTTAGCCCAAATTTTTTTTATATTGTGAAAGATAATGTTACGCCGAGTAAATTGATACCCAACATGTCACGTTTCAAAATTGCGTCCGCTCGTGGAATGGCGTCAAACTTTCACCCTTAAAAATCTCCATAGGCAACATTTGAAAAATTCTACAGGTTGCATGTTTTGAGTTACAGAGGAGGTCTAGGGATAGAATTATTGCTCTCACTCCGACGATAGCAGCGATACCGCACGTGTGGTTTGAATACCATTTTCATATGCAGGCGCTGCTCACGCATGCGTTCGCTTTGCGTTTGAGCTCGTTGGGACGGGGCGCTTATATATATATATATATATATATATATATATATATATATATATATATATATATATATATATATATATATATATATATATATATATATATATATATATTGTATTATATATATATATATATATATATATTTTTTTTTTTCTTATTTAACTGACTTTAACGCTGTTTTTCTTAAAAAAAGACTTCAGATCTCATATTTGGACTTAAATGCAGCAATAAAAAAATAAAAATTGGTAATTTGAAAAAATAACAAAAAAATGTCCCTTTAAGACGTATGGGCGCAAGTGACGATTTGACTTTGCTTCCGCCCTGCAGTGATATGGAGACGGGTGGGGGCCATCTTCCACTCACTCGTCTCCATACACAAGCAGGGACAGGACCGGATCGCCTCCGCTGCTGACGGCTTTGACAAGGAGGGCGCCGAAGAGCAGCAGGAGGGGGCCCTCTTCCGCCGCCGATGAAAGTAATCTTTCGGTGTATCCGCCGCAGAGACCACTTTTATCTTGTAGCGGACCGCACACTGAAGAAGAGAATCCCGGGGATATGGTAGCTAGCCACTACCATAACAACGATATTCCTCTTCAAACAGATCACGTATAATGATGGTGGGCGGTCCGGAAGTGGTTAATAACACTTTATATAACAGGACACTTACCAGAGATCAAGTACCACCCACACACCGACTAGTTCTAGTTCTTTACTAGCCTTCATGTTCCTGGTGCCAGCAAAACCTTCCACTCGGATTGCCTGTCAAAACTAGGCACCTGCTTCCCTCCCCTCAAATATGGATGGAGGAAGGAGGAAGAGTGGAACTTCCCCTTTTGGGTGAAGTTTCGCTTTAAGTGGACTCCATGGAAGGAGTCTTCATGCTCCAAGACAGTTTTGTCATGATCAACAATTAACAATTCATCAAGAGAACTTAACGTGCATTTATATTTGAAGTAATACATAGGTTGTTTTTACAATTGCTAGTTTCCCTGGATGATACAGTAATGGAATGTTTTCCATACTTTCCGATTCACTGGTCAGAAACAATCATGCAGATCAAGGTGTTCTGACTCGGCTGGAACGCACCTGGCTTCCTTCACGATGGGCGTGCGTTCCAGCAGCCACTTCAGGCCACCTCGTCTATAGGAAAGGTAGGCATAGCACTGCAAGTGGGGCTTGTGTGGCACGTGTGGGCATGCATCTAGCCCCTTATTGGAAGTGCTGACGCTGGGACGCTCCACTGTACTTTTGCACCTAACAGATTGGATGTAACCATTTACCTGGAGCCAGTAACTTGCTGTGTGTTTCTACTGAAAAGGCCAGTCATATAGTGGTATGTATTTGTATTTTCATTCCTATATACATTGCTGTGTCTAGTACATTCTAGATGGTATAATAACATTACTGATGGCTGGATATAGACATGGAGGGAGGGGAAGGGAAGGGTGGTGGACATTTGGGTGGGTTCCCGGCTATGCACCTCCTTTGTGGGAGGGGTGCCTTTTCCACTTACCTAAGTTAGTATTAATTGAGACAAGTCCCATGGTGAGGAAGCACTGCAGACCACCAAGCTCTGAGGAAAGGGGTTCTCCCCTGAAACGCGTCAGCCCTAACCACGGTCACGGATCGAAACAATATCGTGTTATGCCGATGGTGTTGGTTCTTTGCTGCATTGTTACTCAAGGCCTGTTTTTAACACTCCCTTTGTGAGTATAATGATTTGTTTTTACTATTTTAAACAAATCCATCAATCAGTATCACACTAGGTCGGTGCGCCCTCCGTTTTCCTCTTTTTGTCTCTTTTAGATCAAGGTGTTCTGACATCACACTGCCTTTAGAGGCTGCATGCATGCCATAGTTAGGTCCATATATATTTGGACACAGACACAATTTTCACACTTTTGGCTCTGTATGCCACCAGAATAAAATTAATACTAAACGATCCAAATTAATTTGAAGTGCAGGCTTTCAGCTTTAATAATTCAAGGGGTTGAACATAAATATCAAGAACACATTTTAGGAACTGCAACCATTTTTATACACCGCCCCCCCCCCCCATTTTCAGGGGGCTCAAATGCAATTAGACAAATCACATACATAATCATAAATAAAATGTTAATTTTTAATATTTTGTTGAGAATCCTCAATGACTGCCTGAAGTCTGGAACCCATGGACATCACCAAAGATTGGGTTTCCTCCTTTCTGATGCTTTGCCAGTTCTTTGTTAGTGGGTGTTTCTGCCTTTAGTTTTGCCTTCAACAAGTAAAATGCTCAATTAGGTTGAGATTAGGGTTGCACGATTCTGGTCAAAATGCTCAATTAGGTTGAGAACAGGAGATTGACTCGGCCATTGCAAAAAAATCCACTTCTTTTCCTTCAAAGGCTCCGGTTTTGTTTTTTATGCAGTGCATTTTGGATCATTGTCTATCTGTACTGTGAAGTGCCATCCAATCAACTTTGCTGAATCTGGGCCGACAGACAGTATATCTCTGAACACTGCAGAATTAATCCGGCTGCTTCTGTCTATCAATTAACACCAATGACCTAGTGCCACTGGAAGCCATGCATGCCCATGCCATCACACTGCCTCCACTATGTTTTACAGATGACATTGTGTGCCTTCGATCCAAGCCTTCTTCACACCTTTTTCTTCCCGTCATTATGGCACAGATTAATCTTAGTTTTATCTATGCAAAGAATGCTTTTCAAGAACTGGTCTGTCTTTTTTAGATTTTTTTGGGCAAAGTCTAATCGGACTTTTGTATTCTTCAGGTTTATGAATGGTTTGCGCCTTGTGGTGAACCCTCTCTATTTGTTCTTGTGAAGTCTTCTCTTGATTGTAGGCTTTGACAATGATACGCTCACCTCCTGGAGAGTGTCCTTCACTTGTCTGGATGTTGTGAATGGGTTTTTCTTTACCATAGAGAGGATCCTGTGATCATCCGCCACTGTTGTGTTCTGTGGATGTCCAGGCCTTTTTATGTTGCTGAGCTCACCAGTGCGTTCTTCTTTCCTCAGAATGTACCAAACTGTTGATTTGGCCACTCCTAATGTTGCTGCTATCTCTCCGATAGATTTGTTTAGTTTTTGAAGCCCGTTTTACTTGCATGGACAGCTCATTTGAACGCATGATGTAGGTTCACAGCAGTAGATTCCAAATGTACAATCCACACCTAGAATCAACTCCAGACCTTTTACCTGCTTAACCCCTTCATGCTGACCGTACGCAAATAAGTGGCCTTAGCTTAAAGGGGTTGTACCGGTGGGTGACACATCACGCCCAGTACAGTTTATTTAGAGCAGACGGTCGGATTTCTTGGTATAACAACCAATGCGGCTAAAAGCAACTCAGCTGTTATCCCAAAGAGCGGGAGGGAAGGTCTCTTCCCCCTCCCGTGGCTCTCCCGTCCCACTGGGAAGCCCAGCCGACATGAATGAAGCAGGAATTGGCTTCAATTGGGTCTCGAAACTAGTAACTCGGAAGCGGTGTCCTGACATCACTTCCAGTTTACTGGAGCCTTAAAAAGGTACCAAAAAAACGTATAAAAAAAAAAAACCGCAGCATTAAAAACAGCCAAATTTGTCTATTTGAATGCTTTTACGTGCAAAGGAGGGATTTGGGGTCTTTTAGACCCAAGATCTCTCCATAAAGAGTACCTGTCACTACCTATTACTGTCACAAGGGATATTTACATTCCTTGTAAAAAGCAATAGAATTTTATTTTCATTTTTTAAAGAGACCGTGTAAAAATAAAAACCTTTAAAAAGCGCCCTGTCCTTCAGTGCTCGCGCGCAGACGCGAACGCATACGTAAATCAAGCCCACAGATGTCAACTGTGTTCAAACCACATGTGAGGCATCAACAAAATCATTAGAAAGCAAAAATTCTAGCACAAGACAGCCACTGTAACTCTAAACTGGTAACCAGTAGAAATATTTAAAGCGGCATCTATGGAGATCTTTAAATACTGTCGTTTGTCGCCATTCCAAAGCATGACATGTTGAGTCTTAAAAAAATAAAAAAAAAATAAAAAGCTTTTAACCACTTCAGCCCCGGACCATTTGGCTGCCCAGAGTACTTTTTGCGATTCGGCACTGGGTCTTTTAACCGACAATTGCGCAGCCGTACGACGTAGCTCCTAAACAAATATGACGTAATTTTTCCCCACACAGAGCTTTCTTTTGGTAGTATTTGATCACCTCTGCGGTTTTTATTTTTTGCGCTATAAACAAAAAAAAGAAGAGCGCCAATTTTGAAAAAAAAAAAGCAAGATTTTTTACTTTTTGCTATAATAAATATCCCCCAAAAAGATTTAAAAAAAAAGGTCTACATAATTTTGGTAAAAAAAATTAAATAAAAAAAAAAATAAAAATAAAATAAGCGTTTGGTTTGCACAAAAGTTATAGCATCTACAAATAGGCGATGGTTTTATAGCATTTTTATTAATATTATTTTTTTTACTAGTAATAGCGGCGATCAGCGATTTTTATCATGACTGTGACATTATGGCAGACACATCGGACACTTTTGGTGCAATTTTGGGACCATTCACATTTATACAGCGATCAGCGCTAAAAAAATGCACCGATTGCTGTGTAAATGTGACAGGCAGTGAAGGGGTTAACCAGTAGGGGGCGCTGAAGGGGTTAAGTCTGTCCTAGGGATGTGTTCTGTGTGGGGCTGGGCTACGTGCGACATGACACTGATCACTGCTCCCGACCACACAGGGAGCAGTGATCAGTGTCCTGTCACGAGACGATTGCGGGACTCCCGGCTTACATCGAGTCTGTGGGACCCGCGGCCACACTCACGGTGCTCTCGCCCACAATGCTGCGTCTTAAAGGGGACTAATATATACGCCCATATGCCCAGCCGTGCCATTCTGCCGACGTATATCGTCGTGCAGCGGTTGGCAAGGGGTTAAAAGACCGAAGCGCAAATACCGTGCGACAAAATATTGCAACAATCGCCGTTTTATTTTCTAGGGCCTCTGCTATATATATATATATATATATATATATATCTCTCTCTCTCTTTATATATATCCATGTTTAGGGTTCCAAGTAATTTTCTAGCAAAAAATATGAATTTTAACCTTGTGAGCAACAAATGTCAGAAAAGGGCTTAGGCATGAAAGGGTTAATTGAAGAAAGAGTAGCCCACACCTGGTCATGAAACAGCTTTTAATTCAATTGTCCAATTACTTTTGGTCCCTCGTGCATACCCTAAAATTAAACCTGAGAGTGCGCACTTTCAGGCCCTATCCTTTATTTGACTATAGTTTGAATATATTTTGGTAAATATCTGAAGGAAAAAATAAATAAATTAAAAAAGGAAAAATTGTGCCTATGGACATAACAGTCAGTTGCTGAAATTACTGAGGCCCAGGAAACTGGCTTTTCCGGTAGCTTGCATGCTGATCTTAGCAGTTTTCTAAGTTGTCTGGTAGTCATTCTGATCCAATGACTTTAGTATTTTACCAAGTCACTAAAACAGAACAAGTATCCAGATTAGTTCAGACTTCACCGCACGGGGCCAAGTCAGTAACACAAAATAGTGAATTTCAAGGCCAAGGCCCCATGTACACGGGACGCTGTTAATTGTACGTTCAGAGGCAGTTGGATGCTTTTTTCAACTGCCCCCGAACTCATTCAATGTTATCCTACGTGACCATGTACACAGTCTCGTTTATTGCCGTTTTTAGGCTGTTACGTTTAACAGCATTTCTTTGAAAGCAAAAATATGGGTTCAGACGCAAAAGATTTCCACGTTTCAGGCGACTAAAGTTTATATATATATATATTTATTTAAATGCTTCTAAAAAGCAAAACGCGGCTAAACGCAACATGTAAACGTGGCAAAACAGATTTTTTAAGCGTGGGTTACCATCTGTCAAGTTTAAGGCTTCATTTTCATTGACGTTTTTACAGCCACTTTCTTAAGCCTTTTTTACAGCTTAAAAATGCCTGTCCATGTTATTTTTTTTCAACGGTAGCGTTTTTGCGCGTTTAACGTCTGGCGTTTTTACAGCTCTACTCTGGAGTTTCAGAACGCACTGGTCCTGTTTTTTTTTGCAGCTTAATAACGGCTCAGTCATCTACAGCTCAAAAACGTCATGGTGGGCATGAGGCCATAGACTAACATGGAGAGCTGTTTTTAAGCTGCAAAAAACGCTCAGAAAAGTGGCTGTAAAATCGTCCAAAAACGTCCATGGAAATGAAGCCTTAGGCTTCATTTCCATGGAAGTTTTTACAGCCACTTTTCTGAGCGTTTTTTGCAGCTTAAAAACAGCTCTCCATGTTAGTCTATGGCCTCATGCCCACCATGACGTTTGAGCTGTAGATGGCTGAGCAGTTTTTAAGCTGCAAAAAAAAAAAAAAAAAAATAAAAAAAAAAACAGGACCAGTGCGTTCTGAAGCTCCAGAGTAGAGCTGTAAAAACGCCAGACGTTAAAAACCGCTCAAAAACGCTACCGCAGCGTTTTTAAACTCCAGCTCAAAAAAAAAAATTTGAAAAATAAATAAACATGGACAGGCGTTTTTAAGCTGTAAAAAAGGCTAAAGAAAGTGGCTGTAAAAACGTCCATGGAAATGAAGCCCAATAATTGATTAGCAGTTGTAAAAACGCCCCGTGGAGCCTTAGGCCCCTTTCACATGTCCGTTCCGCTCATCCGTTATTACAAGTCCGTTAACGGACTTGTTAACGCTATGGAAACCCTATTTTTCTTCCGTTCGGCGGAGCGGAACTGATGCAGACGGACAGACGGTCCGTCTGCATCAGGTTCCCCATAGGGGACAGCGGAGCAGAGACAAGGCGGTCCCTGCACTGTGTGCGGGGACCGCCCTATCCGCCGACAGCTGAGCGGGGATCCCCGCTGAGCCGACGGAGACACACGGAGCGGACCCAGAAACGGTCCGCTCCGTGTGAAAGAGCCCTTAGCTTGTCAATTAGGCATCTTCAGAAAAAAAAGGTCAGCAATGGTAGCCAAGATATTTCTCTCTGTACACGATTCCAGTAGAAGGTTGATAAACCTGTTGTGGCTGATGGAAAAAAAAAGTCAGCAGCTACTTCAGCACAAGTAGACTTTTAAGTGGAAAACTCTTTAAAGGAGATTTCAGGTCTCAATGCTTTAACATAATTATGTAATATTTTGTTGTGATGCCAAAGGACTATGTATGTATTTAAATCTGCTTGCTGATGTAAATAGACCAATCGAGGTGGAAGTCTTCCAACAAAGAATCAAGCGGCCATAAATATTCATCATGAAGCTTTTACAAAACAATCAATAAAGAGAAGACATTAGACAGCAAGTTATACTGCAATACAGCATCAAATGTGACAAGCAAGAAAACCAGTTACTCATCACACCAGAATGATAAACACAACTATAATTAGCTAAATGGAAAGATGTGGATTTTACTAATGAAAGTGCATCACAGCTGACAATCTTATAGCATATGTTGTGTGGAACTCGGCTCTTTATTCCAGCTGTGCAACCTTCATTGAATGCCATCACACATACTCACCGTATGCCGTTCCTGGACCAAAGTCGTTCCCTGCATCAATCAAGTACTGGGCCAGCTGCTCCTGATTATTCAAGCGACTTGGAGCTTTTCTCTCAAGCTTTTCATAGACAAACTCTTCTATCCTGGCATCTTTGAGAACAAAGCAAAGAGAGAAGTCATCAGTTCGGTGTCACAAGATTGGAGCCTAGGGACACATAATCGGCATTTCCTAGACAGGATATTAGTGTAAAGAAAGGCAGTATGCATTCATGAGCTTAACAATGGGAATTCTGACACAGACGTAATTAGGTAGTACTCAGTCAATTGCAATTAATTGAGTAGTTATGGCTATGAAGTAAATGATCTTCAAATGATGCAAGTAGACAAAAAAAAAAAAAAAAAGGAAAGCAGTACATACAACTGCTAGGTCTATATTATAGGAGCCACTTACAGTCTCTCATACCTTGGTAGATGGATGGTAGCATAGACATTAAATACACATATACAGTGCCTTGTAGGGCTGCACGATTCTGGTCAAAATGAGAATCACGATTCTTTTGCTTAGACTAAAGATCACGATTCTCAAAAAATTTATGCCAGAACCCCCCCCCCCCCCCCCAAAAAAAACCCAAAAAAAACCAGAAGCAGTACCGCCGGCAACCACTGGGTGGCGCATGGATACAAACTACTGTTGTACAGAACTGTGAGACTTGAAGCTCAGGCATCTATCCAGCGGCGCAGGCTGCTGACGTCGGTTTTGATATCGGCGCCATTTGCGTTCCACGCTGGTTACGTGGAACCAGCGGTGAAAACAGAAAGAATCGCGGGTCATCCCGCGGGGAGAATCGAAATCGCGATTCTCTCCGCGATTAATCGTGCAGCTCTAGTGCCTTGAAAAGGTATTCATACCCCTTTTGTCAGATTACAACCAAAAACATAAGGAACTATAAGCCACGCTCTACGCAAGTACGCAACTACATCTAAGTAAGTGTGGTGGTCATAAAAACAGGCACTAGTAGCCATGGAATGATGATCCAACAATGTTTATTCCATCATAGATATGATGAGCTGGTGCAAATTCTAAAAAAATAAGTCTAAAATTCAGCTGGGAAACGAGAGTAAAAACAATGATGCAATGGACAAATAAAAGTTATTCAACGTTACCATAGGTGACCTCAGATGGGTGAACAGACATCTGGAGGGCTCACTGGCATCACATGGGGGGTGCCAATGCCCATGTTGAACAGGATAGAAATCCATTCCCAAAGGTTGTGGGACTGTCAGGTCACAGCAACAGCACAGCTTGCTTTCCACAAGCTGACCACAGATGCCCCCTCCTATGTCTCCGGCACAGCACCGACGTCACTCCAGGTGCATTGGTTGCTCTTGGCTCTGCTCAGCTCCTCCGGTTCCCCTCAACTGTGGTGTCACCACCAAGAAGTCTGACCCGCTGAGTCCAGTGTCTTAGCCACATCGAGGCACCCTTGTCCATTACATCATTGTTTTTACACTCGTTTCCCAGCTGAGTTTTAGACTTCGTTTTTAGGTTTTGCACCAGCTCATCATATCTATGATGGAATAAAAACATTGTTGGATCATTCCATGGTTACTAGTACCTGTTACATACTCTTGTGGAGGACCAATCTGATGTTTTTTTTACAAGCCCTTGCTCGCGAGTATGATACTTGCCTATCTCCAAAAATAAAAAATAAAACTTTGAGGATAATGCGCTAGGCCACGTGCCTTCTGTTTTCTTCATGTTCTATAGCTTGTATGCATGCCTGAAAACTTTGGGGCATGCCCTTAATGAGACGACGGATGGTGTCCTAGGGTATATCCTCCCAAATCTGGACCAGGGCATTACTGAGCTCCTGAACAGACTGTAGTGCAACTTGACAGTGTCGCATAAACCGAAACACAATTCTGGTGTTCAATGGCAAATGCCAATCGAGCTCCACAGTGCCAGGCAGTGCGCACAGGGCCCACTAGAATATGTTGGGCCCTCAGGCCACCCTCATGAAGTCGGTTTCTGATTGTTTGGTCAGACATTTACACCAGTGGCCTGCTGGAGGTAATCAGCGATTTTTTCCGTGACTGCGACATTATGGCGGACACATTGGACAATTTTGACACATTTTTGGAACCATTGTCATTTTCACAGCAAAAAATGCTATAAAAATGCATTGTTTACTGTGAAAATGACAATTGCAGTTTGGGAGTTAACCACTAGGGGGCGCTGAAGTGTGACCTCATTTGTGTTTCTAACTATAGGGGGCGGGGCTGGACATGTGACACCATTGATCGCCTTTCCCTATATCAGGGAACAGACGATCAAGACAGCACCACTGTGAAGAACGGGGAAGGTGTGTTCACTCACACACACACACACACACACACCTCTCTCCCCGTTCTTCAGCTCCGGGGACCGATCGCGGGACTCCTGCGGCGATCGGGTCCACGGAGCTTCGGGCCAGGTTGCAGGCGCACGCCCGCGACCCACAGCTGGGCATTTAACAATCACGTACAGGCTTACCTGTAGGTATAGAGAATATCTCCTAAACCTCTACGGTTTAGGAGATATTCCCCTCGCAATGCGCCGCTGATTGCAGCGGCGCATGCGCAGGGGGGAGCCTCGGCTAAAGGACCGGCAGCCGCCACACTTGTTGAATTGAAGTCTCCCGCGCGCATGCGTGGGAGTGACGAAATCGCCGCTCCAGCCAATCACAGCGCTGGAGCGGCGATACCCGGAAGACACGCCGAGTCAAGATGACATCTCGCTCGGCGTGGACCAGGTAAGTTCTCTTCTCCTCGTTCCGAGGCAAGTATTTCATAATGAGCTAGTATGCGGTGCATACTAGCTCATTAAGTCTTTTGCCTTGCAGGTGTAAAAAAAAAAAAAAAAAGTATTAGTTTAAGGGTTTGCACACTTATGTAACCATATAATTCTAGTTTTTTAGTTCCCTCCATCTAAAAAAGATTTCAGAGCTGTACAATTTATAGGTCACATTAAAAAGGTGGAAAAAGTTGTGAAATTATTAATCTTTGTCTGTCTCTTGTTTGTCTCTTTTTTACATCACAGAAACCCGACCACAAGGGTGTGTAAACCTTTTATATCCACTGTAAATACACACTAAAATGTTTCACGTTGAAAGCAGAAGTGATGTAACATTATTTTTCTTCCACTGTGTGATGAGACACCTAACAGGTGTAAGCCTTACTTTTGTCATTCACTGCATGCTCTGCTAGTAATACAAAGTCATGTCAGAGCTTACCAAGCTTCAAAGAGGGAAAATTGTTGGTTTCTCTGACTGAAGTTGCCAATTGGTCAAAATTGTATCAAATAATACATAAACGCTGGCCGAAAGACATAAGGACATTGCGCAGGAGAGCGACACAGATTTTTGCATAAAGAGTGGCATCAGATTTCGTTATCCACAATCTAAGACATAGATTTGTAAATTTACAGAATTCAAGCCATCTTAGATGCCAACACCCTATGGGGTAACAATATGTTTTTCTTTTAAAATACTGGTTTCCATTAGTTTGACAAACCCCTATATATATATATGGGGTTGACAAATTTCCTTGGAATCTAGGAGCCAGGTAAAAAAGTTAGGAGCCAGAAAACGCGCCCCGTCCCGACGAGCTTGCTCGCAGAAGCGAACACGTACGTGAGCAGTGCCCGCATATGTAAACGGTGTTCAAACCACACATGTGAGGTATCGCCGCTATTGGTAGGGCAAGAGCAATAATTCTATCCCTAGACCTCCTTCTGTAACTCAAAACATGTAACCTGTAGATTTTTTTTAAACGTCGCCTATGAAGATTTTAAAGGGTAAAAGTTTGTCGGCATTCCACAAGTGGACGCAATTTTGAAGCGTGACATGTTGGGTATGAATTTACTCGGCGTAACATTATCTTTCATAATATAAAAAAAAATGGGGATAACTTTACTGTTGTCTTATTTTTTAATTAAAAAAAGTGTAATTTTTTCACAAAAAAAGTGCGCTTGTAAGACCGCTGCACAAATACGGCGTGACAGAAAGTATTGCAACGATCGCCATTTTATTCTCTAGGGTGTTAGGATAAAAAATATATATGTTTGGGGGTTCTAATTAGAGGGAAGATGGCAGTGAAAAACACATTAGAATTGCTGTTTAACTTGTAATGCTTAACTTGTAATACCAACGGCCACCACCAGATGGTGCCAGCTCACATCTGGTGGTAATAACTTGTAATACCAACAGCTCACACTAGCAATACCAACAGCTTTTTTTTTTTGCCCCCCTTCGAAGCCAAGTCGCCAGGACCCTATTTCTAGTATATATATATACATACACACACACTATATATATATATATATATATATATATATATATATATATATATATATATATATATATATATATATATATATATATATATATATATATATATATATGTGTGTGTGTGTGTGTGTGTGTGTGTGTGTGTGTGTGTGTGTGTGTGTGTGTGTGTGTATATATATATATATAGTGTGTGTATATGTATGTATGTATATATATATATATATATATATATATATATATATATATATATATACATATACATATACACACACACACACACACACACACACACACATATATATATATACACATACATACACATATACATATACACACACACACACACACACATACACACACACACATACCACCCAATATCCATATTAGATCTCGCTTAAATTATAATACATGTGGTATAAACACGAACACCTGTCAAAAGGCAAGCAGGCATACTTATGTACTGGTGCCAGCCTTATATCAGAGGAACAATAGCAATCATTTGAGAAAACCCACCCTGGACAATGGATTCTTTTCTCGAGTCCAGTTAGCCATGGAGTGTCTCAAATATTGCAGGCTACAATTTTTTCTGATTGTTATGGTCAGACAAACCAATTATCTCAGTTTGGTACAGATGCCAGAACAAGCAGTTGGCACTAAAGACCCAAAATCTGCTTTAAGATGCCCAGCTGCTCCAATATGGTCCTGGTTGGCTTCCTTTTTACTGAAATACCCACATTTTCTAAAATTAGTCAATTTAATTGCAGGTAAACTTATAACTACTCATATATAGCAAGGTTTTATCATCAGTTTTATTTCAGAATTTTGAGTTCTGTATAAATGAATTAATTTTAGGAAAGTGTGGAGGGATAAAACCTGTGTCAGGTTTCAACTTAACTTGACAAAAGGTTTACGTTTAACAGGAGCAGAGGAGGATTATAACCTCTGTCAGGTCATAATTTATGAAAAGACAAGATGACGAGGCACTAAACAATAACTTGGGTAAGGCGACAATAATATGTAGCTTTCTGGTAAGCCATGACCATGCATTGCTCTTTGGACTGGAAGCTTTAGACCAAGACCAGAAACAGTTTATCGATCGTAAGGTTCCTCAGATACATCTTGTTTTTCCCTTGAAGGTCCTCATTTCTGTCCATCCCCGTTGAGGTGACAGGTGTCACAAGGACAGATCAATACAGTATAGAAGAATTCTACACATAGAGCAATTACAACTTGACAGCAATTCTTTACCCAGTTTGTTAAAACTAAAAGAAAAATGTTCTGCTCATAAAGAGTAACTTTAGCAACTGTGCAAAGGTGAGAAAGTAGTTAGTCTACATTTTAATCTTTAGTCCCCTTTAACACAAAAAGACATCAATGCATTTCTATGGAAAAACGGATGACAACGGATGATCACCCATTTTCATCCGCTTCCGCCAACATTAATTTTTTTGAACGGATGAAAGCTCTGTTTTTCATCTGTTAAAAAAAACAAACGGTCCATTTTTGCATGAAAAAAAATAAATGACTCCGGGACTCCAGTGGTTAAGCACTCTAGCTGGCAAATTAAAAGACAAACCGAGGTAAAATTCATCCGTTTTCTCTTTGTAAAAAAAAAGGGACTGAACTGACCAAACGAATGGTCTGCATGTGTGAAAGGGGCCTTGATGTTCTCAGACTACTTCTGGAAAGGTCTGCAACCTTGTTGCATGTTTTCATAACGTGTAACCTTTCTCTCTCAAGCATAATGTAGCATTGCAAAGCTATTGGATATCCCTTACAAGACCGCTGCCACCGGAACAGGTTTTCGCATGGAAAGATTTCTGCTCTATTCCTGCGACAACTTAAAAAGGTTGGATTTTCATTATTTTCTGCACCAGAGATAGTGGTCATGAAGATACGTGAGTGAGGTAGTAAAGGGATCCTGACAGGGGCATTCTCTATCACAGTCTAACCAAATGGAAACAAATAAAAAGGTTTTGGCTTGACATGGAATTTTTCCTATAAAAACAAACCTGTTATACTTGTTTGCTCTGGTGCAGTGGATTTGCACAGAGCAGCCCCTATCCTCCTTTTTGGGTGCCTCTTCTGTGATCCTGGCCCTTCCCTCCTGTTCAGTGCCCCCACACCAAGCAGCTTGCTATGGGGGCACACGAGCCGAGTCACAGCTCCCTCAGTGTTCATTCAGACACAGAGCCCTGCCCACTCTTTCCTGATTGGCTAGCTGACTTTGACAGCAGTGGGAGCCAATGGCACCCCTGCTGTGTCTCAGCCAATCAGTAAGGAGAATTGCAGATGGCTGAGACACTTGTGGACATCACTGGACAGAGTAACCTCAGGTAAGTGTTAGGGGAGCTGCGGCAGAAAGAAGGCTTTTTATCTTGATGAACAGAATGCAATAGGATAAAAACCCTTCACGCACACTTTAACCACTTTAGGCCCGGCTCACGTACATATACGTCAGGAACTTAAAGGATGAATCCATCTTTTCTGTGGCAGGTCCTGTAAACAATAATGGTGGTCTCCGCGGCGGATTTGCCGCAAAATCATCGTTAATCGGCGTCGGGAGAGGGGCCCCCTCCCGCACCCTCCGTGCTTACCAGAGCCGTCAGTAGCGGCGGAGGCGATCGGGTCATTCTTGCCATGAATACGAGTGAGGGCAAGATGGCCCCCACCCATCTCCATAGCATAGCAGGGTGGAAGCGACGGGGAAAACGTCACTTCCACCCATGCGTCTTTAAGGCAATTTTTTTTGTCATTTTTTCAAATGACAAACATTTTTTTTATTGCATTTTAGTCTTTTTGACCCCCAGATCTCATATTTAAGAGGACCGGTCATGTTTTTTCTATTATAAGGGATGTTTACATTCATTGTAAAAGTAATAAAAGTGACCCATTTTCACAGAAAGTAGATTAGTAACAAGTTTCTTTCCATTTGTAAAGAAAAAAAAATTACCACCTATGTCAAGCTAACCTCCAAATGAATTTGGATAGACCAATTCCCATTTTTAAAATTAGTATCCTGGTTTCTTAAGATACGTCTAGCATGTCTTGTTCTCTTGCCAAGCCTGCACACGTATTATGTGGTACGAAAATGTCAGATTTATTTATTCTTCAAAATATATAAATTTTAAAGATACTCCTAAACTGGAAAATGTTTGGCCCAGTGTCTATCCAAGAGACTATAAGAAACTCCCAGTGGAGTCTGGAAGGTCAAACAGAGGAAGGAAAAGGAGATTTGGTCACAGGAAGACAGCCAATATCAGATAAACACAAAGAGTATTAATTCAAGTCTGTTTAAAAAGAAGCCTGGAGAGATTAAAACAAAAAGGAGAAATATTAAAAGGACGTCAACAGCAAAATTAACCAATATATTAACAACTATCATGATACTTTAATGAAATGTAGTCAGCATCAGATTCACAGGAATACAAGTATGAAGGAAAAACTAAATAGTTTCCAGCCATCTCTAACCAGTACCTCCTTAGAACTACAGGATAAACATGCGTATAAGGTCTTGTACCTGATCTACAGTTCATGTCAATCAGAATAAGATCATAAATTGAGCCGCGAAAAGAGAAACAAAAAGCAACTCAAATAGGAGTCAAAGCCTCTCGCTGTAAAGCATACTGCGTTTGAGTCACTAACATGAAGCCCCCAAAAAAATGTGGTTACAGCATATGCTGACAGTAGTTGTACTACCGGAGAGCCACAGGTTGGAGAAGGATCCTATGAAAACAGAAAAACAAAGTACATACACCTTCTACCCATGTTTTCCCGAAAATAAGACACCGTCTTATATTTATTTTTCCTCAAGAAAACACACTATGGCTTATTTTCAGGGGATGTCTTATTTTATTGTAGCTTTTCCTCCTATCCCCTGGTGTTTGTGTGGCGTGAGAGACTGTTGCTGGTCAGTGCTGGGGAGCAGCTTTACTTCTGATGTGGAGCTGGGGTGATCTCTTTGGGCTCAGTAGTCTGCTGAAGCTTCCCCCCCCCTTTTACCAGGGGATACCCTGGTGTTTGTGATGGGTGAGAGACTGTTGCTGGTCAGTAGTTTTACTTCTTCCCCTGAGGACAGAGCGTCCTGCTCCTCACTTGGTCACTTCACCGAGGAGACTTTTTACTTTCACTTTCAGCGGGACCTGACAGGGGGAGCGGACCCCTCTCCGGTCACCTAGAGATACCGTAGCAGCTGTCACGATGGAGCAGATAAGAAGGGCTGCACGACTTTTTTACAGCTCCGCACCAGTACACTACGGTACATACGCCCATCACGTCTTGTTTACCGCTACGCATAGTCACGCCCATCACTACGTCTTATTTTCGGGGGTATGGCTTATATTTCGGAAATGCTTGGAAATCCTGCTACGGCTTATTTTAGGAGTATGTCTTATTTTCGGGGAAAAACGGTAGGTCAACACCAAGATATATCCGAGCACTTTGATCTGGCTGATAAAAGTTCAAGTGTCAAGTGGAGCAAGCTGAAGTATTTTATTGGGGCAACAAGTGACAACAATGACGCCATTATGTTAGGTCTACCGTTATGTCATAAACTGAACAGAGCAGCATCAAATATTTATAGATAAAAATATATAGATTTTTTTTTACCTTACGGTTCCTACTACAGTGCCAATGTGCACTTTGGCATGAGTCCCAGTAAATGAATAACATCGAAACCCCCTTCAAATTAACACCCTTTTCTACGCTTTCAAGATAAGCTGTAATTCTCAGCAGTCAAAGTATATAGGTCTACTTCAAATTCACACTACCCCATTGCAAAATAAATACATTTAAAGATGATATCTGGGCATCAAATCCTTCCGCCTTATGCTCTTAACTACCATGTTGGTTTTGAATAATCTAAACAAAAATCCCAATATACTTAAAGTGGTTGAAAAATTCAGACATGAAATATGAACAATGCAGATCCTTCTATAGTGTCTCTCAAATAGGAGCACTATCAGCATGAATCACTTCTGATAAGTTCTCAGGACACCAAGAGAAAAATGGTGACAAGGGAGGGAGCTCCAGCAGATTGACAGCCTCAGTACTGTTCCTGTGGTGAAGGTGGGTGTGTGCTTTCACTCCAATCAGCTCTCCTCACTGAGCTCTGCAAAGTTTAACTGCAGCTCCCCATCCCCTGATTCCAGAGGCAAGAGATCCTGTGTAAATTCTGCACCTTGAATGGATATGGGGGACAAATGGCTGTAGATAAACAGGTACGACTTATGTAGGAGGAATGGTTTCATCTCTGTGTATCATCTGAGGCCAGTCACTTCACTGGATATATAAAAGTTTACAACCACTTTAAATCTGTGGTCATGTGTTGTGTTGGGTCATAAGTTTTCTCTCTGCCTCACTGCAAAGTGGGAGGGCCCACCTTTGGATCCCAATGTTACTGCTGGGGGACATGGACATGGACACATATCGGCTGTCCAGTGGTGGGTCCTCCTGGGTCCCTGATGACTGACTCGATTGAGTGATAACAGAAACTGGTCAGTGCAGGCACAGACCATAGCACTGGATCACTGATCTCCACTCACAGAAGAAGCACTGCTGAAAGGACGGGGCTTTTTGCCCAGAGATGGGTTTTAAAGAGCAAACTTAATTGTTGTATATGTATTCTTGTCCTCATTTTTATTCTACTTTTAGTGGGGAAAGAAAGAGGAGGATCTCCTTATGAGTCACAGGCAGCAGTAAAAACATACAGAAGTGCTTCACTTCACTATTAAAAATAAATAGGTTTTATCTGGAAGTTGGGTGTTAGGTCTATTGCCAGGTTCAGTCTTAAATTTTTCTGTCTACAAATCTAAAGTGGGGGGGAAGAAGGAGTAAAACAATGGTCATGCAGGTTTACTATGTTTCATGGTTTGTTAAAGTATAATTAAACTTCATAAATATAAAATAAAAACGCTGACAAGTCTTTTCTGTGATATACCCTTCTCCCTATCTACCAGCGGTAATGTACACTGAGACGCGCATGCATACTCATCATATGTTCCCAGCACCACTTGGGCCTGTGATGTTATTCGCATGCAGGGGAGTAATGTCATCATGTCTCAGTCATTCAAGTGGCTGGAACAGTACAAACCCAGGAGGAAGACTGGGAAAAGATGGATGGCTCTACCCTGATCTTATGTGCTATATATAAAAGGCATGCAACACACATTACTGTAACAAAATAGTGTAAAGGGGTCTTATTGGCTCCTGTGCAACGGTCTAAACAAACACCAAATACAGTTATGTGATGCCCAAGCCTCAAAATAAGCTTCCTTTACCTTCCCTGAATAAGCCAAATCTTCCTTCATTTGTGTTCCACATGCTCCCCCCCCCCCCAGACAATGCAGGCCTAGAGTGGGAGGGTTTAAGAAACAGTGCTGTAAATTCAGAAGGCAGCTGGCAGGTCCAGGTTTGGTCAAGTGCTGAATGACAAGCTAAAGGCTTGGAATCAGCAGTGACAATAGTTATGGCCACACCGCCTGCAACATTAACTACTTCCCGTCTGTAGGCTGTCATAGGATGTCCTTAGAGTGAGAGCAATAATTCTAGCACTAGACATCCTCTGCAACTCTAAACTGGTAACCTGTAAAAAATAAATAAAGTGTAGCCTATGGAGATTTTTAAGTCCCGAATTATGGCACCACTCCCTGGCAATTTTAAAGTGTGAAATGTTAGGTATCCATTTATGTGACGCAACATCTTTTGGGGTAAATATTGGTGTTTTGTTTTCGAATATATATATATATATATATATATATATATATATATATATATATATATATATATATATATATATATATATATATATATATATATATATATATATATAAAAAACATATTATGCCCTATGGTCTCTGCTAAAAAAAAATACACACACAAGTTTGGGGGGTTCTGAGTAATTTTTTAGCAAATACATAATTTTTTCATGTATGAGAGAAATGCCAGAATTGGCCCAGTATGGAAGTGGTTAATCTCACTGTAGTGCAAGCAGGCAAAGCCTATATGAGAGTGGCAAAACTGCTTTGAATTCAGGAATAGTGCAGCATCATCGCCACACCATTAAAATAAGCTGCGTTAGGAGGACTTCAGCAACAGCCTCAACAGGTATTTGTGGGGCTTCACAGAGAAAACTATGTTTTAGGCCTCATGCACACTGGATGCTTTTACAGCTGCTGTATTTGGTTTCAGACATTTTTTCTGCAGCCAAAAAACTCCCCAGGATGTTAACCTATGTGTCCATGCGCACATAGGCTGTTGTCAGCAGTCTTTGGCAGGGGCGTTTTCTGGCTGAAAAAAACCCCCAGAACTAGTAGGTTTTCAGAAGAGTTTTTCAGCTCTAACTCATAAAAAAGTTTAAAACACCAAAAAAACACAGCCATTAGCGTTTTTGAGCCATAAGCTTTTATAAGCTTTTGTGGGAGTATAACTTTGTTTAAAAAAAAAAAAAGAAAAAAAAACCCCCACACTAAAAAACGCTACTGCAAAAACACAGAAAAACTCATCCTACAGCTTTCAACCGCGAACGCTACTGGCTTTTTTATAACGTGTGAATGAGGCCTTGTACTCAATTGCTGCAGCACATTTTTTCATGGGAAACCAAAGTTCTACTTTAAAAAGTGTGTGGCGTCGTGTGTGGCGTCCTGATTATACGTACAGCCACATATAATTGACACTTTGCCCTTTCCACACAGCCACTATAAAAGTGTCAATTATATGTGGGTATGCGCAGCAAACATTTGGTGTGTGAAATCAGCAGGTAGCTAAGTATGTAGGTAGCTCAGGTAGCAGCACCAGGATTACCAAGTACATAAGTACACTCTTGGCCATGGCTTGGAAAACCCTTGGACCGATTTAGAAGAATCACACAAAAATAAAACAACCCACTTTTATCAAATCAAGTGAAAAACAAAATTGCTGTTCACTTAAAGGTGTACGTTTCTGAAACTGAATAGCGGTGATCCCTAGGATCGCCACTGATCTCAGTCCATTAACGGTTTATGAAACAGAGATGATCGGGGGAGAACACTGCACACAGAGAAGCTGTGATTGACCGACACAGAAACAGACAGTTTATGAAGCTACAATCTAAGCATGTCACTGGCGATCTGTGTCAGAATTCACACTCTCAATTCATCTGCTCAGAGGTGGTGAATCGGGGAGAGGGGAGAGAATCCCGGGCGGAAGGAAGGTTTGACTTCCTTAATCAGACCCCTCCCAAGACAGTAACCATGTCTCCCCTGCCTGCCATGTCTGTATACATATATAGTGTAGGGCAGGGGTGCCCAACCAGTGGCCCGGGGGCCACATGTGGCCCACGGAGCCCCCTGATGTGGCTAGCGACTTCCTGCTCTGGGATGGCTGGTTGGCAAGCCCAGATTGCAGGTTGCCGACCTTCCATCTGAGAGCATCAGTGTTGTAAATAAAGCCGGCGGTAGAGGAAGCAAGTGGCTTTTCAGAAAGTGCACCACACCTGCAAGATATAATAGATGTCTATGGCAAAGTGCAGCTAACCGCGGGAAAACTACAGGTACAGTGCGCCGCAATAGACTACAGACCATCAGTATAAAAGCAGCCTTAGGCTCCTTTCAAGCGATCAGTCCGACCCAATCAGACCCTCCATTCACTTCTATGGATCGGCAGATGTAAACAGACTTTTGTCCATTTACACCTGCCTACCTCAAATTCGATCAGCTAAAAAAAAACAGAAGTGGATCTGTCCCCTTCCATCTGATTGGATCAGAGGGCCCATAGAGTAGATTGGGCTGGGTCTGCTTGGCATATGTAGACTGGACACTGACCTGTCATCTGCCCACTCCGCTTATTGTGGGCCGCGACTGGTTATTAAGTCGCTTTAAGTGGCCCTCGGCCTTCCAAAGTTTGGGCACCCCTGGTGTAGGGGGACAGACATTAACTAGGTGGGCAGTCTTCTCCAGCAATGTCTGTGTATAAACGGACACATCAGTGTTTCAGTGAATTTCTGGTACTGTAATCTCGCTATGTCTCACAAGATTCCAGTATCAGGGGGCGTTCTCCACGGTTTGAAGCGTTTGTAGATCGCTTCTACTTTTGGAGGAGTGAAGTGATCTTCACCGCATCATAAACTGGCACTCAAAAGGAAAAGGATCTCTTCTGTGAATGCCAGAGAATGGAGCAGTGAGTATTTTTCACTGCTTCATAAATGGACACATAAATAACCAAAAAAGTCCTAGTTGATGCTTTTACTTACTTGGATTTGGTTGTAGTAAGACTTCTGTCTGCTTCATAATTTTTTCAGTCCATACTTTTGTGCTTTCAGCCTTTGCAAGAAGGTTCTCAAGGTGGGCATCTAGCTCTGTTTTCTCTGCTTGTCCAAGTTTCTCTTCTGTAAACTGTTGGGACATAAGACATAATACTCATAAGTTCATGTAAAGACACACAAAGCCCATGGGATCTTGCACATTGCTATTGCTTTATAAAGAGAACTTTAGATGATAAAGTTAAACCGAGCAAGAGAACACAAAAAAGGTAAGGCCACCAACCCATCCTTACATCAAACATCATGAATATAAATAGTTTAGCTGTGAACTGTGTAATTCCTGTTCATATCGGTGCAATTTAACATGTCAAATCGCAGCCTATTTCCGGCAACAGCACTTTCCTAATTGGTGCGATTTCCAAAAGTAATTCCTGCACTACTTTTGGCGACTTCGGGGGGCCACTTCAATAGACATCTGTGCATGAACCCGGACAGATTTCTTTCAAATCACCCCAAACTCCCCCCTGAAATGCAGGTCAGCTGAACTTGCACGATTTCAATCCTGCGTTTAGTGTGAACAAGGGCTTCAGCTCCATAAGCGAGTGAAATGCACAAAGGTCGGGGACTGGGGAAAAAAAAAAAAAAAAGGGAAGGATGATCTCATGCAGCTCCTGGTAGCATTTAGCTGCCAAGATCTAATCAGAGGACAAGGAGTAAACCAAAAATTTAAAAGTTCATTACAACTTTGCTATAAAAGTAGACGTTGTTAAATTAGAGATAAAAAATTAATCGCGCTAAAAGCGCAATTTATTTATTTCTCAAATTTTTTCAATTGTATTTATTGTTTACATGCTAATCACAGCTCGGAGTGAATAGACTGTCACTAGGTTGCAGGTCTTTTTTCCTCTTTTTTTCACTTTCTCTTGTTCATAGTATTTTAGCGCAGTTTCTCTCCAATTTTCCATGTTGTTAAATTGCCTTACACTGATTTTATTGAAATCTATATATGGATTTTATATAATGATTACATGGTCAGTCCCAGTGTTGCATGAGGGAAAACTGAAGGAAACAGTCGAGAGCCAATCAAATTAACAGGAACTTACACGGTCACCACCTCGCCTAAATAATTGGATCCGGTGAGGCCCCAAAACCTTGTTTATTTAAAGCAGAACTATTATGCATTTCCCTGTGAGAGTTTAGCATCACTGTAAATAAATTGTTGGGCCTTTAACCCACATAAGATTTAAAACCATCTATACCATGAACTGGTAGCCGCTGTTACAGTCAATGTAATCTAACAAAGGAAATTTAAAGCGGAGCTTCACCCAAAAGGGGAGGTTCCGCTTCAAGCCCTAGTCCCCCACCGTGTCACATGACAGAACATTTTGGGGGGGGTTGGGCAGTTACCTACTGCCTTTTCAGATCGCCTAGGTCGGTGATGGCAAACCTATGGCACGCAGAAGCTCCGGGCACACAAAAAAAAAAGTTTCCTCACCATTTCACTAGGAGGACAAATCGCCCAGTGTCCCCACACTGTCCCGGTGTCCTGTCGATATGGGTCCCCCATCGGATAATGCCCGGGCTGGACTGCACAGGCGCAGCGCATGCGCAAAAAGAGCCACCGAAAATCTCAGAGGATGAACAGAGGTTTGTACACAGCGCCTGTGCAATCAACACGCCACACGCGCCTGATGCTCGGGGCGGGTTATTCATTGAATAGAACAAGGGGCGGATGCATACAGAAGAAGCCGCATGATGGGCAGTGCTTTTCTCAAAGGGGCGGATTTAATATTGAGAAGCGTGGCTACAGGGGATGCATTTAAACATATATTAGTAATGGATGTGAGTTATGATGCCGCACCAAGACCCTGAAGGCTAGTTAATAACTAGCCTAGGTAAGCATGGCACTGAATCCATGGACTGGCAAATGTCCGGTTATTAAAAGTCAGCAGATACAGGATTTGTAGCTGCCACTTTAAAATTTTCCAGAGTGGAGAACCGCTTAAAAACTTTCCATGGACGTTTTTACAGCCACTTTCTTTAGCCTTTTTTACAGCTTAAAAACGCCTGTCCATGTTATTTATTTTTTTGAACATTTTTTTTTTTTGAGCTGGAGCTCAAAAACGCTGCGGTAGCGTTGAGCGTTTTTGAGCGTTTAACGTCTGGCGTTTTTACAGCTCTACTCTGGAGCTTCAGAACACACTGGTCCTGTTTTTTTTTTGCAGCTTAAAAACGGCTCAGCTATCTACAGCTCAAAAACGTCATGGTGGGCATGAGGCCATAGACTAACAAGAAAAGTGGCTGTAAAAACGTCCATGGAAATGGAGCCTGAGCCTAGGTTCACACTGCTGCGAATTCAAAATCGCGGTAAAATGCGCGATTTTACCGCGATTTCGCGGCTGCGATTTTGCCGCGATTTCGGCCGCAATTTAATGTATATCGCGGCCCGAAATCGCAAAAAGTAGTACAGGAACTACTTTTTGAAATCGCAGATGCGGCGTCGCACTGATTAGGACAGTGCCATTGCCGACAATTGCCGCCGATTTGAGATGCGATTTGACATGTCAAATCGCATCTCAAATTGTTCCAAATCGTACCCAGTGTGAACCAGGGCTAAAACTTCTACAGTTGGCAGCATAATTGTTAGTTTCCTAAATTTTGCAACTCAGCGCACTTGAATCCAGGTTTGCTTTGTGCGTTTTTTGAAGATCTGTGGAGTAATCCAGTGTCAAACTTTTCTTTTGTGCCAGAGCTTCCTGTGAGCAAGACCAGTCATTGCTGCTTTCTTGCCTTGTGCAGGTTGACTCTTGTTTTCACCCCCTCCCATAGTTTTCTACAGGCAGCCTATATTAGGCAGGCTTTTTGAGTCCCTCCAACTGTATGTGCAGCACAGTGACTATGACAACTACTTTTACAAGGTAATAAAAATGTTCAAAGACATCTGGGACACACAAAGTCTTTTTCATCCTCTGTGGCCTTTGTGGAATTTATGTGAAAGTTTGTGTCCAAAGCTCAGCTTGAGCCTAGGTTCACACTGCTGCGAATTCAAAATCGCGGTAAAATGCGCGATTTTACGGTTGCGATTTTGCCGCGATTTCGGCCGCAATTTAATGTAAATCGCGGCCCGAAATCACAAAAAGTAGTACAGGAACTACTTTTTGAAATCGCAGATGCGGCGTCGCACTGATTAGGACAGTGCCATTGCCGACAATTGCCGCCGATTTGAGATGCGATTTGACATGTCAAATCGCATCTCAAATCGTTCCAAATCGTACCCAGTGTGAACCAGGGCTCAAACATCACCTAGTATGCTGTAAAAAAGTGGACATACTGGGGTAGATTTATTAAAACTAAAGAGTACAAAACCTTGTGCAGGTGTGCATGGTAGCTAATCAGATTCTAACTTCAGCCTCTTCAATTAAAAGGAGTTGTAAACCCTCAAAGTTTTTCCCTAATGCACAAAGGCACAAAGGGAAAACTTTTTGTGCTGCAGCAGGCCCCCAGAGCCCCCCTTTTACTTACCTGAACCCGATCGTTCCAGCGACAGGGACGAGCACACTAGCTCCAGACGCTGTCTCGGGTCCTCATCGGATAGGTTGATGGCAGCAGGTGCCATTGGCTCCTGTTGCTGTGAATCAAATCAAGTGACACAGGCGGCGGGGGCGGGGCAGAGTCCTGCTGTATCAGCCGACGCAGCAGGACTCAAACGCCCCCACACAAGTCCCCCTATGGAAAGCAGCTTCACCATGGGGGCACTCCAGAAGAGGAGCCAGGAGCACTGCGGGGGAACCCCAGAAAAGGAGGATCGGTCGTTCTGTACAAAAACGTTGCACAGAGCAGGCAAGTAAAAACAGGTTTGTCATTAAAAAAGAAAAAACACAAAAAAAAAAACTGGAAGCCGATTGGTTTCTATCCAGAGCTGCAGCACATATTGCACACTCCAGTCTTAGTAAAAATCCACCCGACAGATTCCAAGATCTCTGGCATTTGTTTAAAATAAGCAGGAGATTGTAAAATTATGTTAAAAAACAAACAAAAAAACATTAATTATATATATCTGTATCTATATATTTTAGGAGCCTGAATCTGATACAACAGAGAAGTCAATTACAAGCTGCTTTTACAGTGCAAATCAAGATCACTGCAGACGTCAGAAGGGAATTTTTCCAGTAGTGACACCTCATCAGTTCCTGATTTATACAATGTGTATTTTGAAAGCTTACACTGTTAACAGCCTTTAAAAAAAAAAAAAAAAGTGACCCCCTGCTACATAAATCCTCTCTCTATTAGTAGTGACCTAACAAAGCAGTCAGGGAGACCAAGTATCTCAACCTATGAGCAGAAATGTAATACATTGCACCTTACCAGTCCTTAGATACGGTGACTGAATTATTTATTTGTTTTTTAAGTGGTTCTAAAGGCTAGACACCTTTTCCCCTAATGCATTTTCTACATCAAGGTAAAAGATGCCCCATAACTTGTATCTCCCCCTCACCCACCGGTAGACTTACTTGAGGCTGGGGTGGGCTGGGGGGATTAAACACGTAGGGCAATCACAGCATAACAGCTTTGTTGACATCGTGATCATGACAGGTTGGTCTTGATGGACTTGTGTCTTTTTTCAACCTTACCCACTTTGTGATGACATAGCGATATGCGATTACATACCCTCTGCTTTCCGCTGCATAAGAGGTAGGCGAGGAGAAAAAGCAGCACACTGAACTTCCCAATGAAAGGCTGTGATTGGGGGCTTTATCAGCAGAAGTCTGATCATTGGAAAACAGTTTCCAGCTCAGCTAAAAAGCTCACCAAGGTATGATCTCCTGACAAATGTAGTCACATTTTTAATAAGAAACCAGAGGGACTGGTAGGAACTACAGGGATTTCATACAAAAGGAAGCTTTAGAAGGAACAGGATACTTTCACACAAGCACATGGTACAGCATGAACATGTTTGGTTTACATAACCGCTTTTCGACCCACTACAATGCATATACTGCGACAGCTACTGGTATGTCTCTGCCTGTTTCTGGCTTTCGAGCGCACGTCCTCACCCACCTATTCCCCTGTGATTTGATACAGCGGGAGTTTGGCAACAAGTGCCGACCAATGATTCGTGGCCAGGACCTGCTTATTGGCTGTGTCAAATCACAGCCTAGAGCCCTGTGTTGATAAACACCACAGGGCTCTATACAGAGGGAACAGAAACAAATCGATGTGTAACAAAAAGCAGCATAAAGTACACACATTAACACTTGTTAGGCACACAAGTAACCCCTTGATTGCACCTAGATGCTAACCTCTTCCTAGCCAAAGTCATTACTACACAGTGTATATTAGCACCGATCACTGTATTAGTGTCACCGGTGAAGTCAGTTTCCACAAAGTGTAAGTTAGTGTCAGATTGTCCGCCGCACATAGTCCCACTATTTTATTTTTAATATATAATAAAAAACAAACAAAACAAACACACACATCCATATTCCCCATATATATATATATATATATATATATATACATACATATATATATACTGTCAGTTAAACGCGCTATTAACGGCGTTAACGCAAACCCATGTTAACGCCGTCAATTTTTTTATCGCGCGATTAACGAGGCGGCGTTCGGGGGTTATACCGGGATGATGCCTGCAGCCATCATCCCGGTACCGTTGTTTAGAGCGGGCGATCGGCTATCCAAACATAACAACCGATGCCGGAGGAGCGGGAGGGGACATCCCCCCCTCCCGCCGCCTTTCGCCGCTCTGACCGGGCCTCCCGTCCCACCGGGAGACCCGATCCTCGATCCGCCGCCTTCTGTGTCCAGGTTGCAGACTGACACTAAGCCGTAAGCGGCTTTGATTCAGTCTCCGCATTGAAACCACGGAAGCGACGTCATGACGTCACTTCCGGGTTTCTCGGCTGCCAATGGCGCCGGATTTAAAAAAGTACACAGTATTCAGAATCGCCGTTTTCGGCGATCTGAATACTTTGAAGTGCAAAGGAGGGCTCGGAGGTCTTTTAGACCCCCGATCCCTTCATAAAGAGTACCTGACACCACCTATTGCTGTCACAAGGGATGTTTACATTCCTTGTGACAGCAATAAAAGTGATCAAAATGTAAAAAAAATAAAAAAAACACAATTTATTATAAAAAAAAAATAAAAAAAATAAGAAAACAAAAAAAAACATTTTTTAAAGGGTGAAACTCCTTAATGGCGCGATTAATCGTGAGTTAACTATGACATTAATGCGATTAAAAAATTTTAATCGCTTGACAGCACTAAATATATATATATATATATATTAGTGCTGTCAAACGATTAAAATTTTTAATCGCGATTAATCGCATTAATGTCATAGTTAACTCACGATTAATCCATCTAATTTATGACGAATTTCCCCACAAATCGCTATCGCACAATTCTGCAAGTGATTATAATTTATGATCGCTGTTTTTTAGCTGATCTAAAACCATTTTTGACATAAAGGGACACTTTTGGACAATCTACAGTTTTCAGGCAGAAAGAATAGTTTTTATTTTATAAAAGTACATGTAGGACACTGGGCAGACCACTAGGGACAAGGGGGGTGTGTATTTTTTACATACAGTACTGTAATCTATAAGATTACAGTATACTGTGTGTATTGTGTTTGTTTACTTTTTTGAATTTGGCGCCGTTCTCTGCTCCCGTGCGTCGTAACGTCGCAGGGAACGGAGATCGGCGGCACACAGACATTGTGAATCGAGCGAGGAGGACCCGCCGAGCGAGGAGGACCCGCCAAGCGAGGAGGACCCGCTCGATCACACAGCGGGGTGGCATCGCCGATCACACAGCGGGGTGGCATCGCTGGATCCAGGGACAAGGTGAGTAACTTGCCTGTGAATCCAGCGAGAAGGTAAGCCGCGCCGCGCCGCTGCACACTCTGCACGTCCACCCCGAGCGCTCCCGCCTTAATCGCGCGATAAAAATATTGACGGCGTTAACATGGGTTTGCGTTAACGCCGTTAATATCGCGTTTAACGCACAGCCCTAATATATATATCACACACATACACAGTGGGGATCAAAAGTTTGGGCACCCTAGGTAAACATTTGTATTAATGTGCATAACGAAGCCAAGGAAAGATGGAAAAATCTCCAAAAAGGCATCAAATTACAGATTAGACATTCTTATAATACGTAAAAAAAAAAAAAAAAAAAAAAAAAGTTAGAGTTAATATCTTGTACTGCCCCCTTTGGCAAGTATCACAGCATGTAAACGCTTTTTGCAGCCAGCCAAGAGTCTTTCAATTCTTGTTTGAGGCATCTTTGCCCATTCTTTCTTACAAAGATCTTCCAGTTCTTTGAGATTTCTGGGCTGTCTGTCACGCACTGCTCTTTTAAGGTCCAATTATAGATTTTCAATTATGTTGAGGTCAGGAGATTGTGAAGGCCATGGCAAAACCTTCAGTTTACGCCTCTTGATGTAATCCCCCAGAGATTTTGAGGTGCGTTTAGGATCATTATTCGTTTGTAGAAGCCATCCTCTCTTTAACTTCAGCTTTTTCACAGATGGCATCAAGTTACCATCCAAAATTTGCTGAAATGTTATTGAATCCATTTTTCTTTCTACTCGTGAAATGTTCCCTGTGCCACTGGCTGCAATACAACCCCAAAGCATGATTGATCCACCCCCATGCTTAACAGTTGGACAGAGATTCTTTTCAATTTATAGCATGCACTGCCCCCTTTGCAAAGCCAAGACCTGCCAGTGTCATGGATTGTTCTCAATCATCGTCTGGGAAGACCAGGTGATGTCAATCTCAAAGGTTTTAAATGCCCAGACTCATCTGGCCTTGCCCCAACAATCAGCAACCTTTCTTCTCCAAACGTACCTTTGCTCATTCCGGCCAAAAAGTTATATTTTAACCTCATCGGTCCACAGAACTGGTTTCCAAAATGCATCAGGCTTGTCTATATGTTCATTTGCAAAGTTCAAACGCTGATTTTTGTGGCGAGGACGTAGAAGAGGTTTTCTTCTGATGACTCTTCCATGAAGACCATATTTGTACAAGTATCTCTTTATAGTGGAATAGTGTACCACAACTCCAGTGTCTGCCAGATCTTTCTGGAGGGATTGTGCAGTCAAACGTGGGTTTTGAATTGCTTTTCTCACAATCCTGCGAGCTGTTCTGTCTGATATTTTTCTTGGTCTTCCAGATCTTGCTTTAACTTCCACTGTTCCTGATGACTGCCATTTCTTAATTACATTCCGAACAGAGGATATTGACATCTGAAAACGCTTTGCTATCTTCTTATAGCCTTCTCCAGCTTTGTGAGCGTCAACTATTTTCAGTTTTCTAGACAACTGCTTAGAAGAACCCATGGTGCCGATTGTTGGGGCAAGGTCAGATGAGTCTGGGCATTTAAAACCTTTGAGATTGACATCACCTGGTCTTCCCAGACGATGATTGAAAACAATCCATGACACTGGCAGGTCTTAGCTTTGCAAAGGGGGCAGTGCATGCTATAAATTCTGCAGGGTGCCCAAACTTTTGCAGATGTCATTTTTTTTGTTTTCTGTAATTTTGAAAGTGTAAATGATGGAAATAAAATCTAATTTTTTTTGACATATTATAAGAATGTCTAATCTGTAAATTGATGCCTTTTGGAGGGTTTTCCATCTTTCCTTGGCTTCGTTATGCACTTCAATACAAATTTTTACCTGGGGTGCCCAAACTTTCGATCCCCACTGTATATCTGTTTTTTTTCTTAAAATTTGGGGACTTTTTTTGTTTATACAATGGAAACAAATATATATAAATTTAGTTTTGAGTAGTGTTGCATAACTGCAATTGCCAGTTAAAATAGCACAGTGTCGAACAGCAAAATATGGACTGGTCATGAAGGGGGGGTAAAATCTTCTGGAGCTCAAGCGGTTACGTTTATAAAGGCTTTAAGCCCCCGGTTAACATCAGGCCTATTTGACCAGCAATTAGACATGACAGATCGCGTGTCAAATCAGCACCTATTGCCAGCAACGGTACTGTCCGAATCGGTGCAGAGCCACAAAGTCAGCACTGCACCGATTTGGACAATGCCGTTGCTGGCAATAGGTGTCGAATTGACATGCGATTTATCATTAGTTCCTGCACTCATTTTGGTGACTTTAGGGGCGATTGCAATAGACAACTGTGCAGGAAAACTCTGAAATTGCCCCCAAAGATGGACTGAAATGCCGGTTTGAAGTCGTGCGGGTTTAGCTGAACTTGCACAAATTCAAACCTGCATTTCAGTGTGAATCCAGGCTAATGGCCCAACTATTTTCGATTAATAGTCGCAAGTAGAAATTGAATAGGTTACTAAAGTCACGAAAATTCTCGTACGACAAAATGAAAATCGTTCGATCGAATAATATCAGATGAACTGGTGTGGTCGGCTCTCGAAAGCTCTGTACTAATGATCCAATTATCATACTGTCGCGCCGAAAGCGGTATTTTTCGGCTGATTTTCAGATCGTGTGTACGGGCCATTTGTTAGCTTTCCTTCATTTTCACCTGGTAAACCTTCCAGTAACAGACTTCCTGTCCTGGGATGATGAGGCTCACTCATTGTACAGTACCTTTCCTTTCTGCTCATCTATATAGCATAAGGGGAGACATTCTGTAATACACAGACCATACTGCACACAGAAGGTTTTTTATCTTAATGCACTGAGATAGATTAAAAAAAAAACCCTCCTGCTTTAAAACCATTTTAAAATATACTTTAAAGCAGACCTAAAAAAAAAAAAGAAAAAAAAAAAAAGAGGGAAGTTTCAGGAAAAAAAACTTTCCACAGCCCCCTGCGTATAACACGCAGGCACAGTTTACTCTCTATTTTTAGGGTAAAAAAGTGAGTGTTATACGCCAATAAATACAGTAACTACTAAACCCTGTAGTAACATAGGGTAACATAGGGGCTAGTGGTGGGAACTACCAAGCACAGTAGAGGAACTAGCCATCCAAAATTCTTATGGGTCAGATTTTAAAAGTGGAGTTGCACCCAAAAATGGGACTTCCACTTTAAAGGTGACCCCCTGACATGCCACATTTGGCATGTCATTTTTGGGGAGAAGGGGGGGAGCGGAAACCCTCTTTTTAGAGGGTTCCAGGTCCCACTTCCTCCTTAGGTCGCCTCGGCAACTGGAAGAAAGTCACCTTTCCCCGCTCCCTCTCTGCAATCATCTGGGACACGTCACAGGTCCCAGATGATTGCTCCGCCAATCGCGGTCACCAGCGTGGCTCGCGCATGCACAGTGCGTGCCCGGCTGTGAAGCCACAGCCGGGCACCCACAGTGACAATGCCGTCTCCGTGGAAAGGAGGGGGGAGACGAGCGGGGGCTTCGTTCCCCTGCATTGCTGGAGCCTGTGACAGGTGAGTGTCCTATTATTAAAAGTCAGCAGCTGCAGTATTTGTAGTGTGTGTCTGTGTCTGTGTCTGTGTGTATATATATTTTAAGCAGAACACCCCTTTAAGTGTGCGAAAAATGCCCCAATGCACAATGGGTTAAAGTGCTTTTACAGTTTGTTCAGGATATATTTTTGTCTGGGCACAGGAAAGTGAACAACGGATGAAGAACAAGGAATGATTTCTGGTACCGAGGGGCAGTTTATTACATATTGTGAAACACACGACTTCTAGTTTTAGCAACCAAGACCTATATAGGCCGGGTTCGGTTTTAATGGAAACAAAGGTGGGGTAATAATTTTACAGTATTTACACATTGGTCACAAATGTGTGTCATTTCCTCCCTCCAAACAATCCCCTTAGCTTTTTTTTTTTTACTTCTCAGATTGAAAAACAACAGAAGCAAAAGTTAGCATTGCTAAGGCGAAGCTTATTTATACAAACTGTAAAAGGCTTACAGATGCCAGCAGTACTATTTAAACAAATAAAGGCCAAAAGGAGATGAACTGCTCTGGACTTTATCAATGCTGGTGATATGTCAAGTGTTACTAAAACCCACAAGAATATAAAATCGCTCTGTAAATGCAGTAAAGCATGCTCGTTATACTCACTGTATAAAAAGTCTGTTTAATCCTGTCTTCTCTGATCCTCCCCTTCTCTTACTGTCCCCAATCCATCTGCTGATAGAACAGAGCCTTGGAGGCACTCTGCACAAGCTCAGTTTGGTGTGTATTGCTAGACTAAAGTGAAAAGTGTTTTGCGAGACCAAATAAACAAATAATCAAAATGTGAATAAACAAACTGATAATCAAAAACTCAAAACTAGCTGCAAAAACTATTTGTGTTCACAGATAAAATGATGAACAAACACCAATTTACTAAAAAGCATGGGCACTGATGTCTACGACACAGGTGCACTGCAGCAATGACGATTGCGACGTTCCTAAAGGAGGCTGTGTCGTGACTGGCGGCTTCCGCGGTAGCGACATCGCGGCTCCGGAGCCACGATACCCAGAAGTTTGATCGGAGGAGAGTATTGCATAATGAGCTAGTATGCATAGCATACTAGCTCATTATTCTTTTGTCTTGCAGGGGGGTTTTTTTTGCCTTTACTTCCCCTTTAACCACTAGCCGACCGCGCACCGCCGTTCTACGTCGGCAGGTCGGCTCGGCTGGGCGAGAGCACGTAGTATAACGTCCTCTCTCAGCCGCCACTAGGGGCGCGCGCCCCCGACTCCCGTGCGTGTCCGGCGGGCGCGATCGCTCGTTACAGAGCGGGGACCGGGAGCTGTGTGTGTAAACACACAGCTCCCGTCAGCGGGGGAAACGCTGATCTTCTGTTCATACAATGTATGAACAGAAGATCAGTGTTTCCCCTAGTGAGGCCACCCCCCCCCCAAAGTAAGAACACACAAGGGACAAACTTAACCCCTTCCCCGCCCCCTAGTGTTAACCCCTTCACTGCTAGTGGCATTTTTATAGTAATCCAATGCATTTTTATAGCACTGATCGCTATAAAAATGCCAATAGTCCCAAAAATGTGTCAAAAGTGTCCACCATAATGTCGCAATACCGAAAAAAAAAATCACTGATCGCCACCATTACTAGTAAAAAAAATATATTAATAAAAATGACATAAAAAAATACCCCCTATTTTGTAAACGCTATAACTTTTGCGCAAACCAATCAATAAACGCTTATTGCGATTTTTTTTTACGAAAAATATGTAGAAGAATACGTATCGGCCTAAACTGAGGAAAAAAAAAAAGTTTTTTTATATATTTTTGGGGGATATTTATTACAGCAAAAAGTAAAAAATATTCATTTTTTTCAAAATTGTCGCTCTATTTTTGTTTATAGCGCAAAAAATAAAAAACGCAGAGGTGATCAAATACCACCAAAAGAAAGCTCTATTTGTGGGAAAAAAAGGACGCCAATTTTGTTTGGGAGCCACGTCGCACGATTGCGCAATTGTCTGTTAAAGCGACGCAGTCCCGAATCACAAAAAGTACTCTGGTCTTTGGGCAGCAAAATGGTCCGGGGGTAAGTGGTTAAGCTGCTATCAAATATCTATAGGCTCCAGTAAGAGTAGGAATCGTGGAAAAGAAAAAAAAAAAAGAAAAAATGCCCTCAATAGTGTAATAAATTCAAATAATGGGGTATTTATTACAAATAAATGGACTCTTGCATCAAACAATTTAAAAATCGAATTAAGATAAAAAAAATGAGGCGTTTGCGCGCATTCTCACTTCCCTTCTGGTCTTCATCCACGCAATGTAAGAGTCCAGTTATTTGTAATAAATACCCCATTAATTGAATTTATTACACTATGCAGGGTATTTTTTCTTTTCCCCCTTGATTCCTACTCTTACGGGAGCTTATAGATATTTGGTAGCAGCTAAAAACCTGGGCCCAGATTCTCAAAGGGCTTACGACGACGCAACGCCATGTACGCCGTCGTAAGTCCTAATCTGGGCCGTCGTATCTATGCAACTGATTCTTAGAATCAGTTACGCATACATATCCATTAGATCCGACAGGCGTAAGGCTCTTACGCTGTCGGATCTTAAATGCAATTTTTTTTTTGCCGCTAGGTGTCGCCTCCGTCATTTTCCTCGTCGAGTATGCAAATTAGCTAAATACGCGAATTCCCGAACGTACGCGCGGTCGACGCAGTGAAGTTACGACGTTTACGTTAGGTTTGCGCGGCGTAAAGTTGCCCCTGCTATATGAGGGGCAACCAATGTTAAGTATGGCCGTCGTTCCCGCGTCGAAATTTAAACATTTACGTTGTTTGCGCAAGTAGTCCGTGAATGGGGCTGAGCGCCATTTACGTTCACGTCGAAACCAATGACGTCCTTGCGACGTCATTTGGAGCAATGCACCCTGAGATATTTTCCGGACGGCGCATGCGCAGTACGTTCGGCGCGGGAACGCGCTTAATTTAAATGCTCCACGCCCCCTTGCGCCGGGTGATTTACGCAATGCCGCCGCAACTTTACAGGCAAGTTCTTTGTGAATAAAGCACTTGCCCGTAAAACTTGCGGCGGCGTAACGTAAATCAGATACGTTACGCCAGCACAGTTTTACGCCCATCTACGAGAATCTGGGCCCTGGTGTTTGGATGCCGGTTCATCTTATGGGTTTCAGAAAGACGCGAATACACCAGTAAGAAAATCCTGGAGTGAAAGATTTGAATGCTGAATATTCTTATATAACTTGATGCTGGTTATTCACGGTTTTAAGGTGAGAGTTCTGTGAGCACATAGCAGTTGTGTGAAGGCATGAAATGAATATACAGAGACAGCTCCAATATGAAAAGCCACATAAATAAGACATTTTCTGGGACTATATTTAATACATCATTCCTTTCAAATGTATACTATATTATTCTTTGTGATAATTTATTACTGCGCAAGATCACTTGTATTGCTAGAGAGTCGTCTTTTTTGGGGTGGGGGGGAGGGGTTGGAGTGCGTGTGATCAGCACAGGGCCAATCAGCACTGTCCAGACAGAGGGTGAGGAGTCATGCAGCCTCATAGGACAGTCAGAGGATATTGAAAACTCCTACGAGCTTTAACCGGACACTGAAGACTGCTTTATACTTTTGATGAGAAAAGGTATTTAGCAGTTTATATTTACTGAAATAAATTTCCATGTACTGTGGGAAACCAAATATAGTGAATGCAGGGTCCTGGGTGTAGAAACACTTTAACCACTTAAGGACCGGACCAATATGCTGCCTAAAGACCCAAGGTGTTTTTACAGTTCGGGACTGCGTTGCTTTAACAGACAATTGCGCGGTCGTGCGACGTGGCTCCCAAACAAAATTGGCGTCCTTTTTTCCCCACAAATAGAGCTTTCTTTTGGTGGTATTTGATCACATCTGCGGTTTTTAGTTTTTGCGCTATAAACAAAAATAGAGCGACAATTTTGAAAAAAATGCAATATTTTTTACTTTTTGCTATAATAAATATCACCCAAAAACATATATAATTTTTTTTTTTCCTCAGTTTATGCCGATACGTATTCTTCTACATATTTTTGGAAAAAAAAAAAAAAAAAAAAAACGCAATAATCGTTTATCGGTTGGTTTGCACAAAATTTATAGCGTTTACAAAATAGGGGATAGTTTTATTGCATTTTTTTTTTTTTTACTACTAATGGCGGCGATCAGCGATTTTTTTCGTGACTGCGACATTATGGCGGACACTTCGGACAATTTTGACACATTTTTGGGACCATTGTCATTTTCACAGCAAAAAATGCATTTAAATTGCATTCTTTATTGTGAAAATGACAGTTGCAGTTTGGGAGTTAACCACAGGGGGCGCTGTAGGATTTAGTGTTCACCTAGTGTGTGTTTACAACTGTAGGGGGGTGTGGCTGTAGGACTGACATCATCGATCGAGTCTCCCTAATAAAAGGGATCACTCGATCGATACGCCGCCATAGTGAAGCACGGGGAAGCCGTGTTTACATACGGCTCTCCCCGTTCTTCAGCTCCGGGGAGCGATCGTGACGGGGCGGCTATAAACGAATAGCCGCGCCGTCGTCCCGGATCGCTCCCCGAGGCTTACCGACCGCCGCATGTACCGGGGGGGGGGGGGTCCCGATCGGACCCCCCACCCACGTCAAGCAGAGCACGTACATGTGCCTGTCCATGCCATTCTGCTGACGTATATGTACATGAGGAGGTCGGCAAGTGGTTAAAGTGGTTGTAAACCGCCAGCGATTTTATTTTCTTGCCTGCAAGGCAAAGTTATAACGTGCTAGTATGCATCGCACACTTACCATGTGAAACTTACCTTAGAACAAAGCCCTTCCAGCAGGGAGCCATCACCACTGACAGAGCTTCTCTCTTCACCCATCTTCCTTCTGGGTTCACGGATACCAAAGGTGTGAGTGGCTAGACCTGCGATGACGTCACTCCTGTGCATGTCCACGGGAGCCGCCATTTACAGCACTGGACTCTGAAGGAATGGCCCAGGTGTCCGTACCTTCAGAGCGCATGCTCCGGGGATGTACAGTGCACATTTGGGAGATATTTACAGTACCTGTAGGTAAGCCTTACCTGCAGGTAAAATTTATGTATGGGAGTTTACTACCATTTTTTTTTTAAACGCAGATTCATATTAGAGCTGCGCGATTAATCGTCATCGCGATTATTTCCCGTTGCGATGACAAAGTATTTCCAGATTCTTTCTATGCAGAGAATTCTCTCTGTTCTGCTGAAACCACAGCCCTCAAAATAAAGGAAGAAAAAACTGGGCAGTCTGCCAAGTATCACAACATTCTTTAGCAGTGGAACAAAGTCTAAACATTGTAACAATGTTTCCTTTAGATCAAAGAAATAGACTTCAGTGTGTAAATGGGGAAAGTTTAACCACTTAAACCTTTTTCTGACATTTGTGGGGTTTTTTTTGCTAGAAAATTACTTAGAACCAACACACTAATTATATATATATATATATATATATATATAAATCTATATCTATCTGTCTATAAAGCCATCTCTATCTTTTTTTTGTAGAGACCCTAGAGAATTGATGTCACATTGCATTTGCGCAGTGGTCTTTCAAATGCATTTTTTGGGGAAAAAATTACTTTAACCACTTAACCAGGCCAATTCTGGCACTTATCTCCTACATGTAAAAATCATAATGTTTTGGCTAGAAAGTTACATAGAACCCACAAACATTATGTATGTTTTTTTAGCAGAGACCCTAGAGAAGACAATGGCGGTCATTGCAACTTTTTATCTTGCACAGTATTTGCGCAGCAATTTTTCAAACGTGTGTGTGGTTTGAACACCGTTTTCATATGTGGGCAGGACTTGCGTATGCGTTCGCTTCTGCATGCGAGCTACCGGGGACAGGGGCACTTTAAAAAAACTATTTATATTGTTAATGTTACTTAAATTTTTTTTTTTTTTTTTTAAATACACACTTTTGACACCTCTAGGCTGGGAAGCACAAAAAAAAAAAAAAAAAAAAAAAACGATCACCGCTTCACAGCCGAAGCAGCTGTGTTGTTTTTAATGCAGAGGCTGGGGTGTGACGCCATAACAACGCGCCTGGCCTCCGACGATCAAAAAAAATATGCTGACACATGTGCCACTGTCACATGACATAAAAAAAAAAAAGTATCGGTATCAGCGAGTACTTGGAAAATAAGTATCTTTACTTGGTCTTAAAGTGGTATCTGGACAACTCTAAAAATTGCCCCTTTAAGGCCGTTGGGCAGAAGTGACGTTTGACGTCTCTTCCGTCAGCCAACGTCATTGAGTCGATTGGGGGGCCATAATTCCCTCACTCGGCACAGTGCCTTAGAGTGGAAAGGATTGTATTGGGTGGGCACCTCTCCCGCCGCTGATAAAAGTGATTTTGCGGCGAATCCACAATGGAGACCACTTTTTATCTGAAAACGGACTGCCCGCCGTTTAAGAATATATACCGGGGTTCTGGCTTCTATCCGTTTGCCTATCCCGAGTACTTTCACACTGGGGCGGTGCGTTTGTGGGACGTTAAAAAAAGTCCTGCAAGTAACATCTTTGCGGCGGTTTGGGGAACGCACAAAAAGCGATTAGGAAGCGCCTCAACATGTGCACTTTTAACCCCTTCTTCAGCCACTACCGAGTGTTAAATGCACCCCGCTAGCAGCCGAAAAGCACTGCCTAAACTGCACTAAAGCGCTTTAGCACTAGCGTTCGGGCAGCCTCAGTGTGAAAGTAGCCTTTGATGTGTGGACTACATTCGCTTACTTTTGTAGGTCCCCCCCTCTCTTTTATTTTTACCTGGTGATCAAACGAGTAACACAATTCCTGCCTTAGGGTGGCTACACCCACGCCTTCGCTCTTTGGAGGAGCAATGTGGCCACCTTTGGACAGCAGCCTTGGCAATCTGCATAGAGGGTAGTGTTGGATGGATGCATAGATTTAGATGGATTTTACACAAGTCAATTAAATCTAAACAGGACTATTTTTTCCCCCTTTTTGATAAAGGTTTTACATAAATGAACACGAGCTGACCACTGAAAGTACCCCTGTCAGTATTTAACAGTTTGTTGACCCCTCTAACTGACAATTCTGCTAGACATCTTGGTCTTTTAAAGCAGAACCAAGAGATCTGCTCTCACCAAGCAGGCAGGCTCTTTATTACAGAAAAACATCTCTACTGCAATACTATACTCTTACTGGCCTGCTCGCAGAATTCTCCGGCCTGTATATATTTGACCGGTAGAGTGAGTAAATATATACAGTGGGTAAAATAAGTATTGAACAATTCACTATTTTTCTAGGTAAATCTATTTCTAAAGGTGCAATTGACATCAAGAGCCGGTTCACACTGGGGCGATTCGTCAAGCGGCTCGGCCGCCTGACGAGTCGCGTCCCATTCTATGCAATAGAACCGTTCTAATAGGAGTGACGCAAGTCGCTCCGACTTAGAAAAGGGATCTTGTACGACTTCGGGGGCGACTTGCATTGACTTCTATACAGAAGTCATTTTGCTAATCGCCCCCGAAGTCATGCAGCCGCAGTGTGAACCGGCTCTAAATGTTCACCACATGTCGGTAACAATCCAGGTGATCCATACATACAAAGAAACCAAAACAAATAAGTTCAGAAATTACACTAGGTGGGTTATTTACGAAAGGCAAATCTTCTTTGCACTAAAAGTGCAAAGTGCACTTGAAATTGCAGTCGCTGTAAATCTGAGGGGTAGATCTGAAATAAGGGGAAGCTCTGCTGATTTTATTATCCAATCATGTGCAAGCTAAAATGCTGTTTATTTTCCTTGCATGTCCCCCTCGGATCTACAGCGACTGCACAGGTAGTGCAAAGTGGATTTTCCTTTAGTAAATAACCCCCATGTGTAATAGAATGGAATGGCCCAGTGAAATATTATTTAGTACGCCAACTGAAAATTTAAAGGGCAACTCCACTTCCACTGTCAGACATTTTGACAGCTTCAGTTGCTAGAGCTGCTGTATGGAAACAGTAACTGAATTGCTGGTAATTGGATGATGTAGCAGCAAGGCCGACACACATTCAGTGTCCTCAACTAGGTAATCATTTAAAAAATGTAAAGTCTGCTCAAAATTAATAGGACCAATGTTTTCCTTAAGACCCCTTTTACACTGGGGCGGTTTACAGGCACTATTGCGCTAAAAATAGTGCCTGCAAACCGACCTGAAAAGCGGCTGCTGTTTCTCCAGTGTGAAAGCCCCGAGAGCTTTCACACTAAGGTGTCCTTTTATGAAGCAGTGAAATCTATTCACTGCTTCGTTCTCCGGCATTCACGGTGGAGATTTTTTTCGTCTGTGTGCCTGTTTATGAAGCGGAGTAGATCGCTTCACCCTCGGAGGAGTGAAGTGATCTACCAACGCTTCAAACAGTGGAGAACGGCCCCTGATACTGGAATCTCGTGAGACTTTACGAAATGACAGTACCAGAAATTCACAGAAACACTGAGATGTCAGTTTATTGAGCAGTGATAAATTATCACCGCTCAGTACACTGACAGACAGCGTGGTTAATGTAATATATATATATATATATATATATATATATATATATATATATATATATCCCAGGGATTGACAAATTTGCTTGGAATCTAGGAGCCAGCTAAAAAAGTTAGGAGCCAGAAAACGCACCCCGTCCCGACGAGCTTGCGCGCAGAAGCAAACACATACGTGAGCAGCGCCCGCATATGTAAATGGTGTTTAAACCACACATGTGAGGTATCGCCGCGATTGGTAGAGCGAGAGCAATAATTCTAGCCCTAGACCTCCTCTGTAACTTAAAACATGCAACCTGTAGATTTTTTTAAACGTCGCCTATGAAGATTTTAAAGGGTAAAAGTTTGTCGGCATTCCACGAGCGGACGCAATTTTGAAGCGTGACATGTTGGGTATGAATTTACTCGGCGCAACATTATCTTTCATAATATTTAAAAAAAAAAATGGGGATAACTTTACTGTTGTCTTATTTTTTAATTAAAAAAAGTGTAATTTTTTCCCAAAAAAGTGCGCTTGTAAGACCGCTGCGCAAATACGGCATGACAGAAAGTATTGCAATGATCGCCATTTTATTCTCTAGGGTGTTAGGATAAAAAATATATATAATGTTTGGGGGTTCTAATTAGAGGGAAGAAGACGGCAGCGAAAATAGTGAAAAATGACATTAGAATTGCTGTTTAACTTGTAATGCTTAACTTGTAATACCAACGGCCACCACCAGATGGCGCCAGCTCACACATCTGGTGGTAATAACTTGTAATACCAACGGCTCACCACCAGATGGCGCCAGCTCACCAAAAAATTTTTTTTTTTTTTGCCCCCCTTCCAAGCCAAGTCGCCAGGACCCTATTTCTAGTCGCCATGGCGACCTGGCGCCCGGGATTTGTCGAGCCCTGATATAGATATAGAGATATAGATATAGATATAGATATAGATACACACACACACACACACACACACACTATATATGTACGTATACACATAAATATTACAGGGGGACATAGTTACAGTGTTGGGGGGTCTGAACGAGGTAGAAGGAAGTTAAAAATCTTCCTCCTTCCTCCTCAGATCCCCCGGGGATTCTATCTTCACTCCCCGCTTCACCACCTCTGAGCTGGTGAATCGGGGAGTGTGAATTCTGACTCAGATCGCCAGTGAAGCGCTCAGATCACAGCTTCATAAACTGGCCGTTTCTGTGTCAGTCTATGAGACTTCACTGTTTATGGGCTGTGATCAGTGGTGATCCTTGGGATCATCACTGTTTCATAAACTGACACCTAAAGCGTTGCACTAGCAGGATCGCTCCAAAAGTCCTGTTAGCCACATCTTTTGAACGGTGAAGGAGCGGTTTGTTTACCGCAGGGTTTGACTAATTTGCTTGGAATCTAGGAGCCAGCTAAAAAAGTTAGAAGCCATAAAACGCACCCATCCCGCCAAGCACACACGCAGAAGCGAACACATACGTGAGTAGCACCCGCATATGTAAACGGTATTTAAACCGCACGTGAGGCAACGTCGCGATCATTAGAGCGAGAGCAATAATTCTAGCTCTAGACCTCCTCTAATTTAAAACATGCAACTTGTAGAATTTTTTTTAAACGTCGCCTATGGAGATTTTAAAGGGTAAAAGTTTGTCGGCATTCCACGAGAGGACGCAATTTTGAAGCTTGACATGTTGGGTATCATTTTCCTTGGCGCAACATTATCTTTCACAATATAAAAAAAAAAAAAAAAAAAAAAAATGGGATAACTTTACTGTTGTCTTATTTTTTAATTAAAAAAAAAGTGTATTTTTTCCCCAAAAAAGTGCACTTGTAAGACCGCTGCGCAAATACGGTGTGACAGAAAGTATTGCAACGATCGCCATTTTATTCTCTAGGGCATGGGTCTTCAAACTACGGCCCTCCAGTTGTTCAGGAACTACAAATCCCATCATGCTTAGTAATGTCTGTGAATGTCAGTGTGTTACAATGCCTCATGGGATGTGTAGTTCTACAACAGCTGGAGGGCCGTAGCTTGAGGATCCCTGCTCTAGGGTGTTAGAATAAAAAAAATATACATAATGTTTGGGGGGTTCAAATTAGAGGGAAGGAGATGGCAGTGAAAACAGTAAAAAAAACAAAAACAAAAAACACATTAGAACTGCTGTTTTACTTGTAATGCCAACGGCCACCACCAGATGACGCCAGGTCACAAAAGGCAGCTTGGGCCTTCATAAGGCTGCAAAGCTGCAGCCTAAATTACGGGCTGTTGCGGACCCGCCGCGATCGCGTGGAGGTGGGAGCGCATGGAGACACAGAATCCTGTGCCTCCGTGGGCCCCATCTCCGCCGCACGATCGCGGCGGGCCCGCGACGGGTGGAAAATTTAAATTGCCTCAATTACCGGCAGACGCGGGCACCATGTCACAATTTCTTGTCACAATTGCGACCTGGCGCCAGGATTTTGTCGAGGCCTGGTTTACCGCTCCTCCCCATTGAAAGCAATGGTGCAGCGCGGCTCTGCAGAGGCGCATTACGGGCGGTATTAACCTTTTTTGGCCGCTAGCGGGGGGAACGCACCGCTAGCGGCCAAATACCGCCGCAATTTTGACGGTAAAGCGTCGCTAAAAATAGCAGTGCTTTACCGCCATCGCACCTCCCGCCCCAGTGTGAAAGGGCCCTTACTGTATCTTTCATATACATATATTCACATGCAGGCTGTGTAGTATTGGTTCCATAGGTTTTTAAAGCTGGTGCCCAGTTGCAAGTTGAGATTTGTTCACGCCAGTTTGTCCCCAATCTAAATGCACCAAAGTTTAAAGATGCAAGTACCTTTTAGACTCCATTCACATTTCTGCATGTTGCTTTTGAGCATTTCTGCAGTACTTTTTGCTGTGCTTTCTGCATTTGCGACAATAAAGTCTGGAACTGCCAGGTGCCTGGACCGATGCCCATCTAAGCCTCTCAGCATACCGCTGAGAGCCTGAGACGGCCCACTACACCCTCTCCACAGCTCAGCGATCCAGTGAGCCCGGAGAGAGAAGAGCAGAGAGCTGCATTTGACAGTCTGCAGGGGAAAACAGGGATCTACCTTAACCGTTTCCCGACTGCCTCACGCAGATATACTGCAGCAGAATGGCCATGGGATATGTAGTCTTTGGAAACAAAGTAAACAGCAATGAAGAAGCTGCAAAGCATGCAGGGAATACAGGAAGTTGAGGGAAAGGATGGCCAGTAGACGCGCAGAACTCACAACATGAAAGGAGATTTGTCAAGTGATCTTATATTGGAATGTCAAAAATTAACTCTTGTTTGCTGATGTTATAAAATGAAAGTGTGTGCTGTGACGATGGGAATCCTTACAGCTTCAATCACGCGGCCGTAGAAAAAATAAAATTACAATTGGTGCCCGTGGAAGGACTAGGGCCACACATTGGGTGTCAGTGGGCGCAATATTCCCTCATCACTTGTGTCCAGTGGGGGGGGGGGGGGGTGCAAGGGCCAGATAAAGGCATCCCAAATGCTGCAGTTTCAAGAACATTGGTCTGGAGCTTATTCTCTTGCAGTGTGCAACAGCACTTGTGAAGTGCAAAGTCTGTTTGCCTTTAGTAAATCAACCCCATTGGATGCTGACATGTTGGACAGAAGCAGCAGCAGGTAACAGAGCCCCTGTATGCCACCCACATGGAAAGATCAGCACAAGTGTTACATCCAAAATTGGGGCCCTGGACACAGCCGCATCCTCATTTTAATAGGCAGCTGTGTGAATGGGTCACCCCCCCCCCCCTAGACTGTACATCTGTGCGAAAGGGTCCTCCCCCCCTAGACTGTACATCAGTGTGAATAGGGGGGGGGGCCTAGACTGTACATCAGTGTGAATAGGGGGGGCCTAGACTGTACATCAGTGTGAATAGGGGGGGGGGGGGCTAGACTGTACATCAGTGTGAATAGGGGGGGGGGCCTAGACTGTACATCAGTGTGAATAGGGGGGCCCCCTAGACTGTACATCAATGTGAATAGGGGGGGGGCTCTAGACTGTACATCAGTGTGAATGGGGCCCCTAGACCAGTGGTTCTCAACTTCGGGACCCACTTACAGGCAAGATGTTAAATATTACCTTGAGGAAAACGTTTCAGTTAATTTCAGTTATTTTGAAAACGTGACCTGTTAGTGGGTCCCGAGAACCGGAGTTGAGAACCACTGCCCTAGACTGTACATCAGTGTGAATGGGGCCCCTAGGCAGAACAGAAGGTAAGCATACAGTGAAGTCCTGTAGTATAGTGCTATAGACCCCCAGTGTTCAGACACATGACAGTCACAGGAAGCAGAGGAGGCTCTGTCACCATAGAGCACACATGATGTCACACAGAGAGGACAGTCACCAAACTCCAGGGAACGTCTCCTGGTGACAAGTCTCCTTTAATGAAGACGGGCTCCGAAGGTAAACAGGAAAGCGCCGCGCATACAGACATGAAAGCCTGAGGCCACCACACTCGTTCAGGCTCACTAGGCCATACATAGCGCCCAGCCTCCGGTGTCCCCGCCGCCCTCGTACCTGTACTGCCCGGCTCAGGAAGGTGCCAGCATCGGCCGCCAGTTTCTTCACGTTGAAGTCCATGGTCGTGCTAGAAGCGGGAGGAGAAGTGGCAGCTGAGTCCAGGGAGGGACAAGCTCCGCCCACGACTCGCGCCTGTCACACACCGGAAATCCGAGATTCACTAGAGCGAGGGGACCGGAAATAAAAAGTGTCCGCAAAGTGTGTGCGCCGTCGCCATTTTTTTGAAGACTACTTTATAAATTCCAATGAATGAGCTTGTGGAAAAGAAACATGGCTACTTCTTTTTAAAGTGCATAACTCAGTTATGATTTTGTTGCTGGAAATTTGTACGAGTATGTTCCCACATACCTGCTTTTTTTACCATAAAGAGCAGCTCTAGTCTAGCTCTTGGCTATTATGACAGAACACTGGTGTTGTGCCGAGAATGGTTAGAAAAAACCAAGCAGCTGCCCGCTGTGCCCATATCCAATATGGCCGCCTTCGGGAGAACGTCGCCGTGCGTCGGGATCACATGGCTTGGGATCATTGTTGTCATGGCATCGCTCACAGCAGGATGATGGCGGTGGAAGTTTAGCTTGTATGATCGGGCCTTGGAGACGGTGGGCTGTTCACTAGAATCGTGTGTGTATCCATGTCTTCTGTATATTGTGTGAGATCAGGGCTGTCCTCCTGTAATGGCAGTGTCTGCTCCTCTATGGTGACTGTGTGATCTCTGGGTTTCGTGGTGTGCTGGAACTATTAGTGCTCCAACAGTCAGAGAGTGACAGATCACATTCTATACCCCTCCCCCCAGCTCTGTGTTCTGTAGGGTGATCAGACAAGCTGGGATGCATGGTTTTCTTCTATGTTGTATTGTGTGAATGACCCCCATACATATGAATGTATAGGACAAGCTGCTTTCCCACCATATGTATTGCTTTCTGTATGAATAAGCCCTCACAGGCGTGTGTTAGGACCAATCCGCTGTGTACGAATCTCAGCAATGAAGTTCTGTACAGGGCGCCATTAAATCGCACCTTTATCCCAGCGAACGCACCCTGCTTCCAGTTCGATGCAAGAACCCCAGTGTAGGGTCCAATCACTTGCATTGCTTAATGAGCGTTTACATGACAGCGGCTGCGATTAAATGCAAGAGCCAGCAGCCTCCCATCGCTGTCACTGGGGCCGCCCCTTCAGGAGCCGGCAGCCTCCCATCGCTGTCAATGGGGCCGCCCCTTCAGGACCTGGCAGTCTCCCATCGCTGTCAACGGGGCCGCCCCTTCAGGAGCCGGCAGCCTCCCATCGCTGTCACCAGGGCCGCTTCTTCAAGAGCCGGCAGCCTCCCATCGCTGTCAGTGGTGCCTCCCCCCTCTTCAAGAGCTGGCAGCCTCCCATCGCTGTCAACGGGGCCGCCCCTTACAGCTAATTGCTGGAATTTTTGCACCTAATTGGAGACAGGATGCATTTGCATTTTGGAAAATAACTCTAGGTCTTATTTTCGGGTAAACACGGTAGTACTTTATCCCATCTTCTATGTGCTGTCTAGGGCTAGCTGTGAGTTTGGACAGGGTACTACTCTGCCACCCAAGGCCATCTGGAAACGCAGCTAGCAAGGAGATGGCCGCCTGTCAAAGCAACCCTCTGCTTTCTAGCTGCATTCTCAGAGGGAAGAGAGGTTCACTCTTGGACCTCACAGCTAGCCTCAAATAATACATAAGGAGATGGGACAAAGAACTACGGGCCAGATTCACGTAGGTGAGCGGCGGCGTAACGTATCGTAGATACGTTGCACCGCCGCGAGTTTTCATCGCAAGTGCCTGATTCACAGAGCACTTCCAATGAAAACCTACGCCGGCGGCCTCCGGCGCAAAGCGGGCCAATTCAAATGGGCGTGTGCCATTTAAATTAGGCGCGCTCCCGCGCCGGACCTACTGCACATGCTCAGTTTCGCAATTCCCGTCGTGCTTTGCGCGCTGTGACGTCATTTTTTCGAACTGCAACGCGCGTAGCGTACTTCCGTATTCCCGGACGTGTTACGCAAACAACGTTAAATTTTAAATTTCGCTGCGGGAACGACGGCCATACTTTAAACAGCAATACGATTGCTGAGTAAAGTTAGGGCAGGTCAAACGACGACTAACTTTGCGACGGGAAACTAGACTAGCAGCGACGTAGCGAACGCGAAAATCCGTCGGGAATCGCCGTAACTCCTAATTTGCATACCCGACGCTGGTTTACGACGCAAGCTCCCCCCAGCGGAGGCCGCGGTACTGCATCCTAAGATCTGACAGTGTAAAACAATTACACCTGTCGGATCTTATGGATATCTATGCGTAACTGATTTTATGAATCAGTCGCATAGATAGAAACAGATACGCCGTCGTATCTCTTTGGTGAATCTGGCCCTACATGTATTTGGTCACCCGAAGAACAGAATACACCTATCATTACCATTACAAGTTCCTTTCTGTACCCAGTTCTGGTTTCCATTTTGCTCCCCTTATCTCCATATCTAACATTCCATGTCTCTCTGTGCAGATCCGTGTACTGGAGGATGCTTCAGCCTGGGAACTACAGCCTGGTGCTTTCCCTGCAGTCCCTGCTGCTGATATATGACTTATTTGTCAATTCATTCTCTGAGTTGCTGCGTTCAGCTCCAGTTATCCAGCTTGTGCTCTTCATGTAAGTCATGGTTGTCTTTTTAATAAATGAGTTCTGAAGCCATCATGGTTATCTTAAAGAGTTTGTAAAAAATGTTTTTCCCTAAATAGCTTCCTTTACCTCGGTGCAGTCCTCCTTCACTTACCTCCTCCTTCACTTACCTCCTCCTTCACTTACCTCCTCCTTCACTTACCTCCTCCTTCACTTACCTCCTCCTTCACTTACCTTATCCTTCACTTACCTCATCCTTCCATTTTGCTTTTAAATGTCCTTATTTCTTCTGAGAAATCCTCACTTCCTGTTCTTCTGTCTGTAACTCCACACAGTAATGGGAGGCTTTCTTCCTGGTGTGGAGAAAGCCTCTTGAGAGGGGAAGGGGCGAGCAGACAAGTCAGGACACTCTCTACTTTGCAGATGGAGAAAGGAGCTGTGTGTTAGTGGGCGTCCTGACTCTCCTGCTCGCCCCCTCAAGAGGCTTTCGCCACACCAGGAATAAAGCCTGGCATTACGGTGTGTAGTTACAGACAGAAAAACAGGAAGTGAGGATTTCTCAGAAGAAATAAGGACATTTAAAAGCAAAATGGAAGGATGAGGTAAGTGAAGGAGGACTGCACTAAGGTAAAGGAAGCTTTTTAAGGGGAAAAAAAAAAATTACCTTTACAACCCTTTTAATGTCTTTTCCCATTTCAGATTACAGGATGTGGGCATCCTGTTCGCAGCCATCGTCTTGTTTCTCATGCTGTTTAACACCTTCGTCTTCCAAGCTGGTCTCCTGGGCCTCCTGTGCCAGCGGTTTCAGGTCACCGTCATCCTGTGCGCTCTGCATTTAGGTCTCAGCGTGGCATTACACGTATGGCTCATGGTACGATCATCTTTATTACAAAGTATCTGTTTCTAAGGAATTTAATGAAGCTGATATGTGTAACATCTGATTTGTTGTGCGTTTTTCCTTTTAGAACTTACGGTGGAACACAGGAAATACCTTCATTTGGTCTGATGGGCTCCAGGCATTGTTTGTTCTGCAGAGAGTTGGTGAGTCTGTGTGTATTTAACCACTTCAATACCATGCACTTACACCCCCTTCCTGCCCAAGCCAATTTTCAACTTTCTGCGCTGTCGCTGTTTAAATGACAATTGCGCAGTCATGCTACACTGTACCCAAACAGAATTTTTATCATGTTGTTCCCACAAATGGAGCTTTATTTTGGCGTTATTTGATTACCTCCTGGGGTTTTTATTTTTTGCTATACAAATAAAAAAATACCGACATTTTTGAAAAAAAAAATTTTTTATTTTTTTTCCTGTTATAAAATTTTGTAAATAAGGAAGTTTTCTCCTTCACTAATAACGCGGCATGGACTGGCACTGATAAGGCGGCACCGGTGAGGCGGCGTCAATGAGGAGGCACTGGTAGGCGGCACTGATGGGCATTGATAGGCGGCACTCATGGGTGGCACTGGTGGGCACTGATAGGCGACACTGATGGGCACTGAAAGGCTGTGATGATGGGTACTTATGGGTGGCACTGATAGGCAGCACTGATGGGCATTGATACATGGCACTGATTGGCACTGACAATTGGCACTGATATGTGGCACTGATGCTTATCCCTGCTGGCACTGGCAGGGATTTTGGGTGTGCACTGGTTGGCAGCTGCCTGGACATTGATTGGCATTTGCATTTCCCTGGTGGTCTAGGGTGCATACCTGGTGGTCCAGTGTGGATGCCTATCCCTGGTGGTCCTGGGCGGCATACCGGTGGTCCTGGGCGGGGATCCGCTGGTAAACTATCAACACAGACCCCCCCCCCTGTCAGGAGAGCAGCCGATTGGCTCTCCTCTAATCGCATCTGTCAGACACGAATGAGGAAAAGACAATCGGCGGCTCTTCCTGTTTACATTGTGATCAGCCGTGGACATTGGACACGGCTGATCACGTGGTAAAGAGCTTCTGCCGGAGGCTCTTTACCGAGATCAGTGTAGCGGTGTGTCAGACTGACACCCCCCACGGCGCCCCCACGTCCAGTCAGGATAAAGCAACCACTTCCCTTACGTCAGTTTGCTATTGACCAGGCGGGAAGTGGTTATATGTTAGTATATAAGTGTTTAAATAGACCTGATTCAGGGCAGAGTGACAGCGTCTGTGTAAAGGGGGCCACTCCAGATCACTGATTCTCATCTTGCCAGTGCCCCCCGGCTGCTTCTCCCACTATTACAGCCACCACCAGAATACCCAGTGTCTGTAGGTGTCGCAGCCTAGAGCAGTGGTCATCAACCCTGTCCTCAGGGCCCACTAACAGGCCAGGTTTGCAAGATAACTGAAATGCATCACAGGTGATATCATTTGCTGCTCAGTGATAGCAGTATTCCAGTCTGCATCTCCCCAAGGTAATACATAAAATCTGGCCTGTTAGTGGGTCCCGAGGACAGGAGTTGAGAACCACTGGCCTAGAGGCAGCAGCCTGCTATTATTTATTTTTATTTTTTTATCAACTCAGTGGGCTGAATGAAAAAAAAACTGACAGCTCAGGTTGGAGCCGCTGTACTAACAATCCGATGTTAGTACATTGATCTACCCTGCTATTCTATTTGTGCCCCCCTGCCAGAACACTCAGGTCAGCATTCTCAGCTAAGAGCACAGATCAGGAGCCAGTCGGCAGACCTTTTTCGGTCATGCTCCTTCAACAGAAGGTTTCTTTTGGACCAGCTGCAACACACATGGGCTAAATGTCGGACGGTTTCTATTGAACCGGAACTTGTGTATGGGGCTCAAAGTGGTTCTAAAGGCAGAAGGTTTTTTTTATCTTAATGCAATGCATTAAGATAAAAAACCTTGAGTGTGCGGCTGAGCCCATCTCGAGCCAGCGATGTTGCACAAGAGTCTTGGCTGCCCGGAACTCTACCCTCATTGGCTGAGGTAGCAGTGGGGCGCCATTGGCTCCCACTGCTGTCATTCAAAGTCAGTGAGCCAATGAGGGGAGAGAGGAGCAGGGCCGAACCGTGGCTCTGTGTCTGAGTGGACACACAGAGCAGTGGCACGGGTGCCCTCATAGCGCGCTGCTTGCTGTGGGGGCAGGAGGGAGGGAGGGGCCAGGAGCACCAAGAGACTGTTATTTTTTTTAAATGAAAAAAATAAAATAAGACTTTAGGATCAATTTATTCTTGGAATTAGCAAATAGCTGCTAGGCTATAGCACTGCATCATGGGAGGAAATCACATGTTCCCTCATACCTGGAAACCCCAGGTATTTAGAGCCACCAGTGACAGAGGAGGGTCGGGTGAGGTGTCATTTGAGAGGTGCGAGTATCAGTGGGTCAAGCTAGGCACCTGCTTTCTATTTCACAACCACAACTACAACACTGCTGAAAAAGTTCAGTTTTCATATATTATATATATTTTTTTATTTTTTTCACACAGTGTTACACAAAAACTTAACACCTAAGTGTACAAAAAAAAGTGAAAAAACACACACAAAAAGTGCACCTAGGGGGTGTGTCTCTGGTTCACCTCCCAAAAAGGTAGAACTCTACCCTGACCGCCTGGGGTGCAAGGATCCCGACAGGGGCAAGGTTCAACATGGTCCACCTAGCCAAAAAGCCTGGTGGACCCCCCTCCTTATGGTCAGCCACTACGACCATTAGTATTAGGTGAGGGGCTCCCCTGAAGAGAGACCCCCCCTGGTTCAGGGGAGGAAGGAACCTGATGGCTACACATCCTCACCCCAGACTTCAAGGTAGGCCTGAGGACCCACACCCTCCATCATAATGAAAAAAATAAACACAGACAAAAGTGCAGGTGAGAAAATAAATAGTGCCAGTGCAGGTACTAGGCTTTGCAGCCTGGTTGCAAAAATTGCCCCAGACTTGGCCAAAAGGCTTAGCCCAGAGAGGAGCTGTGCAGAAAAAAAGCACTAAGTGATGTGGCCGTGTTCTCATTCTCACATGGGTTTCTCAGGCCCATGTGATCCTAAGCACCCCTGGGGTGACCAACTCCCAGGGGGCACTGACACCGCAGGTTCTCTGCCTTCCCAGTCCATGGCCCGACCAGGTAGGCCCATTCATGTCAGGAGGCACTTGAACCCCCCCCCCCCAGTCTTCCCATGGGTATTAATCCCATACCTCATATCTTGTGGATGCCCCGTGTCAGTTCCAGCCCATCCAACCTTCAGAGCCCTCCCCATTACACCAGCAGGGATGCCATACAGATAGCCATTTCTACCAAAAGGTTGGAATAGAGGCGCAGCGCCCCTAACTGGACACTGAGAACAGATGCTACACTTGATCTTAGCCAAAAGGCAGAGAAGCAAAAAAATCTGAGTTATATTACAATTGGTGATTGCAACATGGTCTTGGTCAAGCAGCTGGATGTCAGTCTATCATTGGTGTTAGGACCGCTGATAGACTGACATTGAGCCACTTCCAAGCACAACTCCGCCTGCACCGGCCACTAAACTGCCGATCTCTGCATCTCCCTGGAGGTTATAGGATGACATGCACATATCAGCTATGATTAAGCACTAATTTATAGTGCGAAACGCGTCAGCTGTTTTACTCCTGTGTAGTGTGCTGTGACTTGTAGTGCGTTTTTCCTTTTTTTAAATAAAGACAACCATCAAGGTTTTTTGGAGTGCGGCTGTCCATATTTTCTTTTTCCATTTGACAACTCCGCCTGCACCGGCCACTAAAACTGCGATCTCTGCATCTCCCTGGAGGTTATAGGATGACATACACATATCATCTTTCACTGAGTGAGTGCAATACTCTCATTTATTATGTTACTTTTATACACAGTTTGCTCTTAGATGTAGGCGCCCTCTTTGCTTGCCTTTTTTTGTGTGTATTAGATATTCAGTGCCTGATCTAGGGGAGCAGCCGCTATCCAGCCAATTGGTTTGTTTCTTTCAATTCCCTGTAAACCCCCCCCCCCCCATTGGGGTCTCGGTAGCGCCATACAAGTTTTTTCTTTTCTTTACTAGAGGTTGTTAGGTGGTTTCTGTGAGGTTAATCTCATTAGTTTAATCTTCCCATAGTATACTTAAAATAGAAAAAAAAAATCTAAAGGTCTCTTAGGTCCTTAATCTCTTTATCCATTCGAGTCAATGGAGGAGATTAATTACGGATACGTTTCTGCTATGTAACCAAACTGCAGCATTACCCATCTGACTACCAGGGACACTCATAAATGTGTTGCTGGATTCTCTTGTAGTTGTTCTGACTTTCTAAAAGTCTCCTTCACTCAAACCTAAATCCTTTCAGAAAACAATAAAATAATGAAGATCAGGCATGGATTTTGAGTTGATATATTTCTTATTTGTAGTTACCGTATTTATCGGGGTATTGCGCGGTCCGGCGTATAGCGCGCACCCCTAATGTGGACCTGCAATTCCTGTAAAAAAAACATTTTAGTACTTACAGTTTTGGTGTCTTGCGCGGCGTCCATCGGCGGCCTCGTCGGGTCCGGCTTCGGTGGTGTCCTCCCGGCTTCTCCCGCGCTGTCTCCCTGTCGAATCGCCGCTTCCCGCGTTCAGTTTGAACGCCTCCGCCGACGTATACCATGTGCAGTACACTCAGCTACATTCGGCCAGGCTCGGCTTCGCTCGTGCTCACGCTCTGTGGCGTTTACGAGTGAGCACGAGCGAACCTGAGCCTGGCCGAATGTAGCCGAGTGTACTGCACTCGGTATACGTCGGCGCAGGCATTCAAACTGAGCGCGGAAGCGGGTTTCGGCGTATATAGCGCACCCACGATTTCCCCCCTTATTTTAAGGGGAAAAAGTGCGCGGTATACGCCGATAAATACGGTAGTTACAATAGGAAGGAATGATGGCACCCTTACAATATAGAGTCTACTCTTTTTATCACCCACCAAGTATTTGGGATATAAGGCCCCTTTCACACGTGGGGACCGTATGTCCGTATTTCATCCGTCCGTTTACGGATGAAATGCAGACATACATGTATCCCTATGGGATAGCGGGTGTCAGCGGATGAACATCCGCTGACACTCGATCTCATCGGTCCTGCTATGGTCCGTTTCTGCAGACGGAGGAAAATACTATTTTTCCATCCATCTGCGGATCGGATCGGGTGAATACTGACAGACGGTCCGTGTTCATCCGATTTCCCCCCCCCCCCCCCCATAGAGGAGAGATCTGACAGGGTGGTCCCTGCACAATGTGCAGGGACCCCCGCCCCTGTCATCTGCCAAATCAGCGGGGATCAACGGAGCGATCCCCACTGAGCGGATATTAAAGGAACGGATCCTCACGAGATCCGTTAGTGTGAAAGGGTCCTGAAGGAGATCTGTAAGAAACGCATTTATCTACCACAGCTGAGGCTTCCTGATCAGTTGTGGAGTCCCAGAAAACAACAGGCTTTCACAGAACTAGCACTGCTCCCTGAGAGTCCAGTAATATCGGCCTCCAATGCTGGATGGTAGCCTTGGCTTCAGCTGTACTAATAGGTTCTCTTTTGAATCCCAGTATATTAGGAGGGCGCTTCTCTAGTGTCTGTGTAAAGGGGCCACCCCACCCCACTGATACTCACCTTGGCAGTGCTCCCTTGCCATTCCACCATTCATCCAATCCAGAAAACAGACGCACGTTGCACAATGATTTGGACGCTTATCCTTCATGCTGGGTTTCCCCTGGTCTTAGAATGAGCTCTGTTTATATTAGAACTGAACTTTGGCTTTTGACATGGGAAAGAGACAAAAGTATCTCCTCTGCCATCAATCATTAAATAGCTGAGTTCTAGCAGGCTTGGAGAACACGCATAACAGCAAAAGGCTCAACTTACCTGCTGCCCACTGTCACCCATTTACAGCAGAATAAAGGAAATTGAGAGGGACAACCCAGGGCATGCCATCAACCTCCTGGTGGTCCATGGACCAAAATAATAAACCACCATTTCCGATGCTGAATCCACCCAAATGTTTTTAGAGGAGGCTATCCAAATGACAAATAAAGAAAATGGCAATGGTAAATCTGGTCCTAGTTACAGATGTTTTTAGAGGAGGCCATCCAAATGACAAATAAAGAAAATGGTAAATCTGGTCCTAGTTACAGATGTTTTTAGAGGAGGCTATCCAAATGACAAATAAAGAAAATGGCAATGGTAAATCTGGTCCAAGTTACAGATGTTTTTAGAGGAGGCTATCCAAATGACAAATACAGAAATGGCAATGGTAAATCTGGTCCTAGTTACAGGTGGTCGTTTGCCCTACCAGCTAAACCCTTTTATCCTGACTTTGGTTTAACTCTGTTGTTTTTTTTTTTCTAACAGTGGCTGTGTTTTATTTCTACTTCTACAAGAGAACATCTCTGAATCTGGGAGATTCTCGCTTCTATCACGACTCTCTCTGGCTTCGCAATGAATTTGCAAGAGTGCAAGGTTGAACCGGTCCTCAAGAGAACAATCTTCTGCCTTGTGTGTTGATAGCTGAAGTCTTGATGAGTACTTCATTCATCGCAGACGTAGAAGACGGCACAACCCTTATTTTGTGGAAAATGCATTTGTCTTGAAACCCCCAATGACAGACCGAATCGAATTATGAATTTTTTATACACACACATAGGGGGGTTATTTACAAAAGGCAAATCTACTTTGCACTACAAGTGGCACTTGGAAGTGCAGTCGCTGTAGATTGAGGGGGACATGCAAGGAAAATAAAAAACAGCATTTTAGCTTGCACATGATTGGATGATAAAATCAGCAGAGCTTCCCCTTCTTTCAGATCTTCCGCTCAGATCTACAGCGACTGCACTTTCAAGTGCACTTGTAGTGTAAATTGGATTTGCCTTTCGTAAATAACCCCTATAGTTCTTCTTGGTCACAGGAGTGCAGTGAGTTCTGCATTCCTGGGACCCAAATTCAGCTGACAGCAGGCCAAAGTCCACTGTTGGCCGACGCCACAGAGCCGGTCCAGGCTATGGAAGGATCTGCTGAGAGCCTAAGCCAAGCTGCTTCTGCACCCTGCACATCCCAGCACTCCAGTGAGCGCTACAGGGGCAGAGCACAGAGCAGTGATTGACAGTCACCACTCTTTGCTCAGTGAAGACTGAGAACTGAGCAATCAGCCTTCATGTGATTGCTCAGTTCTCGAACAGCAGGGACAGCTGCAGCTTCTAACCAATGCTGCAGCCATATAAGTGAGTATGTATAGGTTTTTTTCTTTTTAGATTTTTTATTTTTTTATTTTCCCACACTTTTCCTTTTATCTGGAGCCAGACCCTGTATTGTGTGCCTATTCATGGCTGGTTGTGCACTCATGATTAGAGTTGAGCGAACCCGAACTGTAAAGTTCGGGTTCGGTTACGGACTTTGGGTTTTTCCCAAGCCCGGACCCGAACCCGGAATAATTGGAAAAAGTTTGGGTCCGGGTTCGGAGTTCGTGAAAAAAAAATGCGCGGAGGTCTCCGCAAATTCAATAAACCAGACCCTTTAGGTCTGGTATGGATATTAAGGGGAACCCCGCCGTCAATTAAAAAAAAAAAATGACGTGCGGTTCCCCCTAAATATCCATAACCAAACCCCTTATCGAGCACGTTGACCCTGGCGGCCGCAGAAACGGACCTCCTGAACCGCACCAGGTCACATGCCCTCAACTTTGGGAGGGTGCTTTGGGGGTGCCCCCCAAAGCACCTTGTCCCCATGTTGATGGGGACAAGGGTCTCATCCCCACAACCCTTGCCCGGTGGTTGTGGGGGTATGCGGGTGGGAGGCTTATCAGAATCTGGAAGACCCCTTTAACAAAGGGGACCCCCAGATCCTGACCCCCCCCTGTGTGAAATGGTAATGGGGTACACTGTACCCCTACCATTTCACAAAGGAAGTGTAAATTCTTGTAAAAAAAAAAACCACACACACCGTAGAATAAAGTCCTTTATTAATAAAAGAAAAAAAAACTCCAGCGTGATAATCCACTCGTTCCCGGCCTTCCTGCTCCAACGTTGTCCTGATCCAGCGACGGGTGCGGGTGATCTCCAGCGATGAGAAGATCCATCCATCCAGAGCGCAGCATCGCCGACCTCCTCTCACCGCTGGACACAGCACAGCGAATGACGGGCTGAAGCTGTGACATTACTTATATAGGGGAGGCAGGGCCACACCCATCACGTGACCCCGCACCCTCTGACGTACCCTCTGCTACGTCACTGGGTAAGACCCAGTCTTCCCTCTTCCTGGGCTTCCCCAGTGAGACATAGAAATTCAGTTATTTAAAGGAGACATATGGCTTTGTAAAGAAAAAACAAAACATCTATACTCGCATGTATGCTTGCAGCATCGGTGGGATACTGCAGCTGTCCATAGCCAGCTCTAAGTTTGAAAACTGAGTGATCAAGTGACTGCTGATCGCTCAGTTCTCAGTCTGTTTAGAGCAGTGACTGTCAGTCACCGCTCTCCGCTCTGCCCTCTGCCCTCCAGCACTCAATGTCAGAAATGGGCACAGCTCGCTCCAGTTATTAGCTGAATGCTAAGAGGCAGAGGCAGCTGGGTGGATCCTGACAATATTGTTGACATCCTTACAGAGCCCTGTGCGGTTCAGCTACATCAGCTTATAGCGGGCAATAGCATGCTGTCAGCTGACTCTGGGTCACAGGAGAACAAAAGTAAGTGCACCCCTTTGGCCATACAGTGGAACCTTGGATTACGAGCATAATCCTTTCAAGGAGAATGCTTGTAAACCAAAGCACTCGCATATCAAAACGAGTTTCCCCATAGAAGTCAATGGAAACTAACATAATTTGTTTCGCATTGACTTCCATGGCATGCAATACCGTATTTGGGGGGGGGGGGGGTTTGGAATGCCGGAGTGCCTCGGAAATACTCAGGGACAGCTCGGCTGATCTCAAGAAGGTTCGAAAACACTCGGGAACTGAGTATTTCCAAATGGCTCCAAAACGTTCTGAGTGTCACCGGTGCCCCCCTCCACCTCTGGCCAAATGCAGTACTGCTCACCCCATTAGCTTGAATTCTGCTCATTTGTTGAGACAACACTCCCAAACCGAGTCTGGATTTAAAAAAAAAGTTGCTCATCTTTCAAAATGCTCGTTGACCGCGTTACTCAAAAACCATGGTTCCACTGTACTTCTCTTGTAACGTTAAGCTCCAGGCAGATATCAAAGACACAGATTAATGCAGCTCTGTGTATTAAACTGCTTACCTGGGATACAAATTTAACTCTCCAACAGCTTTTTATGCCGCGTACACACAATCATTTTTCGGCATGAAAAAAACGATGTTTTTCGTCTTGTAGAAAAAACGAAGTTTTCCAACTTCATCATTAAAACGACGTTGCCCACACACCATCGTTTTTAAAAAAATGCTCTAGCAAAGCGCGGTGACGTACAACACGTACAACGGCACTATAAAGGGGCAGTTCCATTCAGATGACGCCGCCCTTTGGGCTGCTTTAGCTGATTTTGTGTTGGTAAAAGACGATTCTCGCTTTTCTGTGTGTTACAGCGTGATGAATGTGCTTACTCCATTATGAACGGTAGTTTTACCAGAACGAGCGCTCCCGTCTCATAACTTGCTTCTGAGCATGCGCAGGTTTTTAACGTCGTTTTAGCTCACACACGATCATTTTTTACAACCAAAAAACGACATAATTTTAAACGTCGTTAAAAAATGCAGCATGTTCGAAAAAATTTTTTTTCGTTTTTTAAAACCCCGAAAAAAATGATGTGAACCCACCACACCATCATTTTAAATTACATATTTTTAAATAACGTTTTTTTTTCATGCCGAAAAAATGATCGTGTATACGCGGCATAAGAATTCTCAAATGATGTGTTGCGATCCTTTATATAGAATTTCCTGTTTTAAGGGAAACCGTATTTTACTTTTGACCCTCCAATGTAATCAGGTTTTACCATGACCAAGAATTTCCTGTGCAGTGCCCACTGCTGGTGAAATACTAACTGCTGAACAGGAAGAACATTCTCGCTTTTAGTCTGTTTCTGGGGTGACCACGACATTGTCTCGGCACATTTCTTGAGGCGAGTGCCATTTTACGATGGAAGTTTTAAAAAATGGCTTTAATAACTATGCCTTAATGTATACATTTGTAATAAATCTGATCAAATTTTCAAGAGTATACTCCACTTAAAAAAAAAAAAAAAAAAGTAAATATAAAAAAAAACCTCTGGGTGATGTACATTGTAAGGATTTTAATATTTTTTTTTTTCAGATTCCAACCTCTTTTCTGCTCTTTGATTATGTCAGAGTGAATCTGAATGGGGGTGCGCATTTTCATTATCTAATCAGGTGCTGCATGTTCAGTGTTCTAATGAAGAAATATGCAGTGTCTGCATCTCTTATAAGTAATTAACCCTTTGGACGTATCTCAGTAAAAAATACACATTTTTTGTTGCAGAGGCTCCTACTATCTGACTTTGTCAGAGTTCTGAGAAAATCTGTGAGCCAATCATACAAGAAGGAACTTGCATTTCTGGGAAATTCTGTACATATACCATGTACAGAAGGTCCTGGGTTGCCATGTTGCATTGGAAGATTTCACAGAGGCTTCAGATTGAAAGATAATTTGTAATAAAATTAAATTAGGACTATGGGGGAGATTTAGTATAACTGGAGAGTGCAAAATCCAGTCCAGCTCTGCATAGTAACCAATCGGCTTCCAGATTGTTTGTTTTTTGCTTAAAGTGATTGTAAAGTCTTGTGCTTTTTTTTTTTTTTTTAGTTTTAAAATAACAAACATGTTATATTTAACCTGCTCTGTGCAGTGGCTTTGCATGGAGCCGCCCAGATCCTCATCTTCTTGGTCCCTCTTTGGCATTTCCTGGCTCCTTCCTCCTGTTGAGTGCCCCCACAGCAAGGAGCTTGCTATGGGGTCACCAGAGCCGAGCCACAGCTGCCTGTGTCACCTTCAAGACACGGAGCCGTCCCGGCCCCTTTCTCTGCTCATTGGCTGCCTGACTTTGCTTGACAACTGCGGGAGCCAATGGGCGCCGCGCTGCTGTCTCGGACAGTGAGAATGGGGAGTCCTGGGCAGCCTAGACATTCCTGCAACATCGCTGGATCTAGATGGGGGTCAGGTAAGTATTAGGGGTGCTGGGGGGGGGGGGGGTGCTGCATACAGAGCTTTTTATTTGAATGCACAGAACGCATTAAGATAAAATATCTTGTGCCTTTACAACCACTTTAATTGAACAGGCTAAAGTTAGATGCTGATTGGCTACCATGCACAGCTGAAACGGATTTTGCACCCCTCCAGGTTTTGTAGGTCAAACCCTATAGCCTGTGTTGTAATTTTTTATGCTATATTATTATTTTTATTGGGCTATATTTTTTCTCAAAAAAGTGGAGTTACCCCTTTAAGGGCCCTTTCACGCTATTGCTGTTCACGTGTATTAATTATGTTATGCCACCCATTAACCTGCATTGCATTAAGGCAGGCCCGTTCATTTAAATGCGCTGAATAATGAACCAAAAAAAGATGTAAGTACCATTTATCGCAGCACACATCCATTGGCAAGGTTCATGAATGAATGGCACTGCATTACACCAACGCATTTATCGATGTGTTGCTGCAAGTGTTTGCCACAATGCACTAGGGTGAATGGGTTCCTCGTGTTTCTTCCAGTATTTTTAAGATTTCAATATTTATGTAAATTGTGTTTTACAATGAAAAAGAAATGTACTTTGTAGATATTGAAAGTATTTTTATAGGTCCTGAAAATTGCTTGTGTGTTTTTTTTTTAGATCACGTTTTGATCATTTTAATAAATATATTTAAAAGTTGGTGATTTTTGTCCTGTGTGGAGTTTATGAATGTAAAACATGGGAGGAATTGGTATTTTCCCAATAAGCTTTACAGACCGCAACCTGAGATATCATTGGTCTCCCCTCTACAGGAAGCACAATGCAGACAATTAGAAACCCCTCCCACTCCCCTCATTCCTCAGTTTAGATTGGGTTTCCTTTTGTTCAGGAAGCTTTGTAACATCTGTTGATTTCCTGATTGGATGGCCATTGGGTTGGCGCTGTCCCCAGGCAATATGCAGAGTATCTCACAGGAACATATGCAGTGCTGCTGCAATTTGATTTGTGAAGCAGGACTGACTCCTATATATTTCTCTCCCTATAAGAACAATCTGGAACCTTTCCCTAAAGTATCTAATGCAGAGTATCTCACAAGAACATATGCAGTGCTGGTGCAATATGCAGAGTATCTCACAGGAACATATGCAGTGCTGCTGCAATATGCAGAGTATCTCACAGAAACATATGCAGTGCTGGTGCAATATGCAGAGTATCTCACAGGAACATATGCAGTGCTGGTGCAATATGCAGAGTATCTCACAGGAACATATGCAGTGCTGGTGCAATATGCAGAGTATCTCACAGGAACATATGCAGTGCTGGTGCAATATGCAGAGTATCTCACAGGAACATATGCAGTGCTGGTGTAATATGCAGAGTATCTCACAGGAACATATGCAGTGCTGCTGCAATTTGATTTGTGAAGCAGGACTGACTCCTATATATTTCTCTCCCTATAAGAACAATCAGGAACCTTTCCCTAAAGTATCTAATGCAGAGTATCTCACAGGAACATATGCAGTGCTGGTGCAATATGCAGAGTATCTCACAGGAACATATTCAGTGCTGCAATTTGATTTATGAAGCAGGACTGACTCCTATATTTTTCTCTCCCTATAAGAACAATCTGAAACCTTTCCCTAAAGTATCTAATGCAGAGTATCTCACAGGAACATATGCAGTGCTGGTGCAATATGAAGAGTATCTCACAGGAACATATGCAGTGCTGCTGCAATATACAGAGTATCTCACAGGAACATATGCAGTGCTGGTGCAATATGCAGAGTATCTCACAGGAACATATGCAGCGCTGGTGTAATATGATTTCCCAAGGCGTCTTCCAGGACAGCCCTTGAGAGATGGAGCTCCTCCCTGGACAGGAAACACATCACCCCCAGCTCTTTAAAAGGCGGTCCCTCAGGCATCTGTTCAGTTTTATGTGTTTCCTCAGAACGGAGGAGACATGTCACCTGAGGAACCGTCTTTTCAGAGGGGATGGATCCGGGAGAGTGTCCATCTCTAAAGGGCGGGGGAAGACAGCTGGGCTGGTTGTTCCCTCACCTGGTAATCCTCTCCGTTTTTGGGCCACGGGTTCCCTCCGCATGCGTTTGGAGTTCCCCGTTCTTCCTTCCCTCCGGTGCCCGGCGAGGGAGTGGGCAGTGATGGCATGCATGGGCGGCGGCGTCTGGCGGCGGGAGAATCTTCCTTGCGGTGGACGCCGTGACCCGGAAGTCGCTGGGCGTAACCTCCAGGCCGGAATGCGCGTCATCACTGTGCGCCGGAAGCTCAGGTTCCGGTTTCTGGCGCGGGGTTTGAAGAAGGCCGAGTCGGCGCATTCAAAAGGCAGCAAGCGTGGGCTGTACTCTGCCTATCCACCGAGCAGCATGGACGCTGCACACGCTCCAGGGGAGTCTGGCGCCGGCTCTTCACAGGTAGGCTGGCTGTGCCAGAACCTTATGCCTGTGTTTTTCACCTGTGTAGGGGAGCTAGATAGGTTGTAATCCTATGTATAGCTCAGTGGGCACCTTAGGACAGGGGAGGAGGGGGCACTTGTTGTGTATTTACTAAGAGTCCCTCTCTCTCTCTCTCTCTTTTTCCTGTCAGAAAGAATCAAAGGATACTAAAACCCCTTCTAGAGACAAAAAGAAATGTGCCACATGTAATTCAAGGCTTGCTTCTGGCTATACCAAAAGCTTATGTGGTCCCTGTATTACTACTGTTGTGAATAGCGAAGAGGATTCCCCGCTCAACAAATTTCTGGGTTCTTTTAAGGATGAAATGCAAGCAACTTTTCAGTCTTTCAGAAAACTAATTGCTGACACACAGATTGCAGGTTCAGCTGCTAGACAGCAGGAGGTGCCCACCTCTCCAATTCTGGTAGCATCAGGAACAGGTGATCCTGTAGAGAATGAGGAGATTTCCCTTGATAATTCTGATGCAGATTCTTCCCAGGGAGATTCTGGGCAAGAAAATGTTCAGGATGACTCCCACACCCCTACTAGATTCAAACTCTCCCAGGAGGAGGTAGATGAACTAATTGGGGCTATTCATGAGACATTGGAGTTGAAGGAGGAAAAAGCTTCGCTTTCACGTCATGATAAAATGTATCAGGGGTTAAGCAGGAAAAAACAGAAGGTTTTTCCAGTGCACAAAATAGTTTCAGACTTGGTCCTGAAAGAATGGGAGGAACCTGACAAAAGGCCCTTCTTTTCAAGTGGTTTAAAAAGGAGATTCCCCTTTGATGAGGACCCTGCTGCGGTCTGGAATCAATCTCCAAAACTTGATGCCCCACTAGCAAAGGTATCTAAACACTCAGATCTCGTGTTCGAGGACATGGGACATTTAGCGGATCCCATGGATAAAAGAGGGGATGTTATCCTCAAGAGATCCTGGGACACGGCCATGGCTAACCTTAAGCCAGCATTAGCAACCACGTGTGTAGCACGTAATTTAGAGTTTTGGCTCAAACAATTGCAGGAACACCTGACAGCAGGTACGTCTAGAGAAGAGCTGTTAAAATCCTTTCCCATGCTGTTTAAAGCTGTGGGCTTTATTGCTGATGCCTCGGCAGAATCGGTAAAGCTTTCAGCCAGGGCAGCTTCTCTATCAGTGGCTGCGAGGAGAACTCTTTGGCTCAAAACCTGGCCGGGAGACACTGCCTCTAAGTTACGCCTTTGCAGCGTTCCTTTTTCAGGAAATTTTTTGTTTGGCACTCCGCTAGATGAAGCGTTAGAACGCACTGCGGATAAAAAGAAGACTTTTCCTGACAAGAAAAAGTCAGGTTTCAAGAAGTTTTTTCGTCCCTTTAAAGGGCAAAAGAAAAATCAGGAAAAAGGGAAGTCAAATAGACCCTGGGCGACGCAAGGGGGGAAAAAGAAAGCCAATGTGCTCTTTAACCCTCCTGACAAAAATCCCAAAACCCAGTGATATCAGGATCCAAGTGGGAGGAAGATTGGGGGACTTCCTTCCACAATGGAAAAAACTGACCTCCAACAATTTTGTCAGGGAGTCATAGAAAGGGGTTATGCTCTGGAGTTCGATCAAGCACCACCAAAAAGGTTCTTGATTACACAACTGGCAAAAGATCAGACAAAAGCCCAGGCATTACAACATCTCATAGGAGAGCTTGTAGATCAGAAGGTCATAATACCAGTTCCCAAACAAGAGGAGGGTCAGGGTTTTTACTCGCACGTCTTTTTAGTGCGGAAGCCGTCAGGCAAGTACCGCCTGATCTTCAACCTAAAACCTTTGAACACGGCCATTCGATACAAAAAGTTCCGGATGGAATCGATCTATTCTGTGAAGAATCTGCTTCAAAAAGATTGTTTCATGGCAAAAATAGATTTAAAGGATGCCTACCTTCATATTCCTATCAGGAAAAGCTCCCAAAAGTTCCTCCGCATAGCCATTCAAGTGAGAGAAAAAATTTATCATTTTCAGAGTCAAGCTCTTCCCTTTGGCCTCTCCTCGTCCCCGAGGATTTTACAAGATTCTTGCGGAGACACTGGCCCCCCTAAGACTCCAGGGCATAACAGTCGTCCCATACTTAGACGACTTACTGTTCTTAGCACCGACGAGGCAAAAACTGCTGGCAGACCTAGTGGTCGCCCAGCAGTGGTTGACTCAGTTAGGTTGGATCATCAACCAGGAGAAATCAAACCTCATTCCCTCTCAGGAGATCCTGTTTTTGGGCTATATAATAAATTCAACAGAACAGAAGACCTTTCTTCCTCAAGAAAAAATCGATCACATAAGTCAACGAGTAGCGCAAATACAGACAAATCTCCCTGTAACAGTAAGGGAGATAATGTCGGTTTTAGGCCTCATGACAGCCTCCATCCCAGCAGTGAAATGGGCCAGGTTTCACCAAAGACCGCTCCAGTCATTCCTTTTACAGAATCTGTTAGGAAAGGACTTGGAGGACAAAGTGTTTCTTTCAGAAAAAACAAAACAAGCACTTTGGTGGTGGAGAAACCAAAACAATCTGAAAGGAGGTCTGTTGTGGAACCCCTCGGTTGTGCTCATACTGACGACGGACGCCAGCAACCAAGGCTGGGGAGCCCATCTAGGGGATCAATGGGCGCAAGGCCTTTGGAGTCACCTAGAAAAGAAGCGCTCATCAAATTACAGAGAGTTAAAAGCTGTAGCAAAAGGCATGGCAGCATTTCAAGACCAACTAAAACATCAGCATCTGCAGATCAGGTCGGACAACGTCACGTCTGTGGCGTATCTGAACAAGCAGGGGGGAACCAGGAACCCCAGCCTGATGAATATAGCCAAGGAAATGTTTGTTTGGGCAGAAGGGAATCTGGAGTCTCTATCGGCCGTCCATCTCAAGGGTACGCAGAACGGTCTAGCAGATTTTTTGGCTGAAAGAGAATAGGAAGAGAGAATACGATTCTCCAACAATTTTAGAATTCTTACAAGAGGGCATCGACAAGAAATTGGCTTTAAGTACAATTAAAGTTCAAATTGCGGCCCTATCAGTTTCCGTTCAACGCTCACTACAGCAAGATCCACTTATTAACAGATTTTGTAAGGCGGTTGCTAAACAACGGCCGGCCCCATGCCGAAAAGTACCGACATGGGATCTTTCCATTATGTTGAAAGCAGTTATTAGAGAGCCCTTTGAGCTGATATCAGAGGCTTCTCTATGGTTAATTACTTTAAAGACAGTCTTCTTAATTGCGATGACTACAGCTCGCAGAGTCAGCGAACTCCAGGCTCTGTCAATCAGAGAACCTTACATGCAGGTATTGGAGGATCGGGTCATTCTGAGAACGGACCAATCTTTTGTTCCAAAGGTCGCTTCTTCTTTTCACAAGAGTCAGGACATTATTTTACCCTCTTTTTGCAATAAACCTGCAAACAGCAAAGAAGAACAGCTGCATCGGCTGGACGTCCGAAGATGCCTTCTTGCCTATCTAGATGCAACTAAGGAGTTTAGAACATCAGAGGCCCTGTTTGTTCTTTTTTCCGGAAATCGAAAAGGAAAACAAGCTTCAAAAGGGACAATATCCAGGTGGATCAAAATGGCCATCTTGGAAGGGTACAAAACTCTGCACCTGGACCCTCCGCAAGGCTTGAAGGCACATTCTACAAGGGCGTTAGCCACGTCCTGGGCAGAAAAAGCCGGCGCTACCCCAGAGCAGATATGTAAGGCCGCCACGTGGTCAAGCATGTCAACATTCATTCGACACTATCGTTTGGATGTCTTGAGTAATCAAGATCAGGCCTTTGGGAGAAAAGTCCTCCAAGCAGTAGTCCCACCCTAATCTGGTGAGTGCTTGCTCATCCTCTCAAGGGCTGTCCTGGAAGACGCCTTGGGAAAAACAGAGTTAGTCTTACCGGAAACTCTGTTTCCAGGAGTCTTCCAGGACAGCACGTTCCCACCCTATGCTTTGAGGTAGGTATATATATATATATATATATATGCATGAATAATGTAAATGGTATATATGTTATTAACTGTATTTCAGCTCCGTCCTTCGGTTCTTGGATTAAAACTGAACAGATGCCTGAGGGACCGCCTTTTAAAGAGCTGGGGGTGATGTGTTTCCTGTCCAGGGAGGAGCTCCATCTCTCAAGGGCTGTCCTGGAAGACTCCTGGAAACAGAGTTTCCGGTAAGACTAACTCTGTTTTTCTGTAGCAGGACAGTCTGACTCCTATCTAATTTTCTCCCTCAGATCAGATCAGCAGCAGCCTTTCCCTACCCTATCTAAAGCAGAGTGACGAGCTGTGCTATGTCCCTCTAGCTTATATAGAGTCTGGGTCACATGCTGCACTGGCCAATCACAGCCATGCCATTAGTAGGCATGGCTGTGATAGCTTCTTAGTCACAGGAGTAAAACAAATGGTGATTGGTTGCCCTGCAGCCCGCCATTACAATCCTGAACACCGGACCCGAACCCGAACTTACAGAAAATTGTCCAGGTTCGGGTACAAAAAAAAACAAAGTCCGTACCGAACCTGAACTTTACAGTTCGGGTTCGCTCAACCCTAATCGGGACTATAGATGTGCTCACTCCACCAGACAGTATCAGTATTCCAGTTCTATGCAGTGCCAGGAATTCCGTACAGCTGAAAAGCACTAAAAGGCACCAGACTTTAACAAAGTAGCAAACACAGTGAAGCAGAGGACTTGAGAACCGAGGCCCGGATTCACATAGGAGATTTGACGGCGTATCTCCAGATACGCCGTCGTATCTCTGAGTCTGAGGCGTCGCATCTTGGCACCTGATTCAAAGAATCAGATACGCCAGAACTAGTATAAGATACGACCAGTCTCCTACGCCGTCGTATCTTAACTGCATATTTACGCTGGCCGCTAGGGGCGTGTACGCTGATTTACGGCTAGAAATATGTAAATCAGCTATATACACCAATTCACGAACGTACGCCCGGCCGTTGCATTGCAAATACGCCGTTTCCATTAGGCTTTTTCCGGCGTAAAGTTACCCCTGCTATATGAGGCGTATATGAGGCGTATCAATGTTAAGTATGGACGTCTGGCCAGCGTCAAATTTTCAGTCGATTACGTCGTTTGCGTAAGTCGTTCGCGAATAGGGCTGTGCGTAATTTACGTTCACGTTGAAAGCATTGGCTTCTTGCGGGTTAATTTGGAGCATGCCGCCGCAACTTTGGTTTGTGAATACTGCACTTGCCTGTCCAAGTTGTGGAGGCGTAACGTAAATAGGATACGTTACGCCCGCACAAAGATGTGCTCTTCTACGTGAACCCAGGCCTGAAAGTGCACAGTATATATATATATATATAATATATATATATATATTTCATATAGATATATTTTTTGATCCCCTTGTCCTATGTCCTCATCAGTTCCTCTCCAAACCCCATTTTGATTGCCAGATCAAGAGAAAGTTTCAGCAATCTTGTAACACACCACTAGATGTCACTAATATACTAAGGAATACTGTATTTGCCTACTTTTTTAAATATTTACCCCTCCACCCTTTCAGAAGGCGCACTTTTAACCACAGTTCTTTTCTGCCCTGGAAGTCCATGCACAGGCCTCCAATCTTCTGACACTGATTGAAGGTGACAGAGTAAGGAAAATACATGGGGACTGGACTCTTGTAAATAAATAAAGTGGAACTATTGGCAAAACAAATTACACAAATGATGCCATTTGTCCTTAGCATTAACAGAAATGTTTTCTCTTATTTGTAATATTTTAATACCTGTTAATTCTGCCAGTATATTATTAGTTTTTTTTAACCCATTTACTGCCACTGAAGTAAAGCATACATTGGTGCCATCAGCGGCTTTTATACACATTTGAATACTTGTCAGACCGACTGTTAACTTTCTGATGGAAGTGATTTAGGTGGCTATAAAACTTCCAGGTTACAGTCACCGGAACATACTGGCCCGGATTCAGAGAGAATTTACGCCGGCGTATCTACTATCTAAATTCAAATCTGCGCCGGCGTATCTACTTTCTGTATTCAGAAAGCTAGATTACGCCGACATTAGCCTAAGATACGACTGGCATAAGTCTCTTACGCCGTTGTATCTTAGGGTGCATTCTGACGCTGGCCGCTAGGGGCGCTTCCGTTGTTGTCGGCGTAGAATATGCTAATTACCTAGATACGCTGATTCACAAACGTACGTACGCCCGGCGCAATTTATTTATGTCGTTTACGTTAGGCTTTTTCGGCGTAAGGTTGTTCCTGCTATTAGGAGGCGCAGCCAATGTTAAGTATGGACGTCGTTCCCGTTTCAAAATTTGAATTTTTTACGTTGTTTGCGTAAGTCGTTCGCGAATAGGGCTGGACGTAATTTACGTTCACGCCGAAACCAATACGTCGTTGCGCCGTACTTGGAAGCAATGCACACTGGGATATGTACACGGACGGCGCATGCGCCATCCGTAAAAAATGTCAATCACGTCAGGTCATCATACATTTACATAAAACATGCCCCCCCCTTCCACATTTGAATTACGCACGCTTACGCCGGCCCCATTTACGCTACGCCGCCGCAACTTACGGAGCAAGTGCTTTGTGAATACTGCACTTGCTTCTGTAAGTTACACAGGCGTAGCGTAAAGACGATGCGCTGCGCCGCCGTAAGAGGAAGCGCAGCTACGTGAATCTACCCCACTAACCCCTTCCATGTATCCTGGGCTTTGCTGTCCCATTGGACAGCCATGATGGATGGTGCTGGGTAGAGCATGCTTGATCACCTTCCTTGTAGTCCATAGGTGGTATTAGATTTCTAATAGACCCCTGATGTCTCCTTAACCACTTCAATAACAGGCGCTGTACAGTTTGAATGTCAATTTATGCAACACTGTACCCATATAACATTTTTATCATTTTTTTCCCCACATAAATAGAGCTTTCTTTTGGTGACATTTAATCACTACTGAGTTTTTTTATTTAAATAAATGAATAAAATATGTTTTTCGACATTTCTGTTTTACAATGTTGCAAATAAATAATAATTTTTAATAAATTTAGGCCAAACTGTATTCTGCTACATGTCTTTGGTGAAAATAACCCAAATCAGTGTTTATTATTTAGTCTGTAGGACAGTTATAGAGTCCACATACTAGGTATATATAATATATATATATAATATATGAACAGTGATCAATCCTGATGTATGTCTTGAGGCCCAAAAATGCCAGGACAGTATAAATATCCCTCAAATGACTCCTTTTTGGAAAGTGGACAATCCAAAGTATTTAGCAAGAGGCATGGTGAGTTGTTTTTAATTTAATTTTTTGTCTTAATTTTTTTGAAAATAAGATTTTTTTTTTTCATACTGGCACCAGTGCAGTACAGTGTCATCATATAAATGGCGGGGCAGTGATCAGGGACACTGACTGGTGACAGTTTGTAAAAAATAATAATAATAATTTCTTATATTTTTTCCTTTTTTTATGATTGTGACCAGAGCAATACAGTGTTACCATAGTAGCTCTGGGGAAGTGATCATGATTTTTTTTTCACATATAATATTTGCTTATACCAGTGAATTTCACTGTTATGAGTAAATATTTTTACTGAATGAAAATTGATCGATTCATTCAGTGTTTACTATTCTGGTTAGCTGTGATTGGACACAGCTAATCACATGGTACAAATAAACTGTGATTGGCCCTGTCTGTACCATTTTATAACTGTGACCAATCACAGAGATCAACACAATTGTACATAGTGAATATCATGAATCAAACACATTCATTATGTATAATTGTCATGTGATCTGCTGTGAAGGTTACAGTGATCACATGGTACCAGCAGTGGCTGTTACACTGATCAGTCTTTCGCATGCAGTGGGTGACAAATTGCATGACATCGTGGCCCGTGGGGTGCACAAGGCACATTTCAGGAGGATTTCATATGACGTCCTCCCAGAGGGATAAATGTCCTGTCCAGCCGGCCACCATTAGTCTATAGGCCCTGCTTCAAATGGTTAAAAAAGGTTATCAGCAGTATGCTATAACATTGTGTTGGGTGCATCTACGTACAAAAACACTACACATGTATTGCCATGCATGCTGGAGTGAAAGTAATTATTGTAGGGCCATCATTCACGGTTAACTCTAAGCGACTGCATTTCCAGGTGCACTTTCAGTGCAATTTCAATTGTAGTGCAAAGTGGTTTTGCCTTTTGTAAATAACCCCCATAGTGATGAAAAAAGCACTTGTGGGTTTAGCCAGATAATTTTTGTCCATTAATTCTCCATAGTCCATGCAACTGGGGGCATGCAAGGGTATGTTCTTTGCCTACATACTTTGTGCTAATGTGTGTCCCTCTTTCCCATCTAAGACAATGGAGGTATGCTTGAGATCATGGCAGCTTTACACACTACGTATTGACGATAACAGTTTTGATATTTTATGCTGCAGAGATAAGCTCCCAGTCGTGTAGCAATCACTCAAATTACAGCTTATCTGTTTTCTTAATTCAAGTTAGAAAAGTGAAGACCAGAATATGATTACTCAGTAACCAGGAGGAGGTGAAGCAAGTCTGGATAAAACCAGGACTCTCGTCCTTTTCTGAATCCTCACCTTGGATCAACATCAACCATTTTCATGGTGCTGACGGGTCGTTGGCTCCCTAGCAACAAGTAGCATTGTCTGTCCTGGTCCACCCCCTGCACCATGGAAATAAATGATGCGGTGCGGCAGATAGGAACTTTGCACTGCCTTGTGGCCCCTGTGACCCCTATACTTCCTAATATGGACATCACAGATCCTGGAAGGGCACAACTAACATCTGGGGGTACAGCCCACACAGCCCACTAGATCTGGCCATTATATCAGCCCACAGCAGGACATAAGAGCTGAGTTCATTTCTGGCAGATCAGCAGGTATTTTTATGTACTTTCAGGCAGGGCTCAAGTCCTGCGGGAACGTGTGGGAACGGAGTTCCTGCACTTTTTTCACAGCAGGAACGCAGTTCCCTTTGCAGGACTAGAGCAGCAGACCCGCCCGAGCCAATCCTTCACTAAGTGGCGATGCCCAGCTCGAGTCACTGTCAGGGGCAGGCGAACCTTAGTAATCCTTTATGTTACTGGCTGCTTCCTGTATATGGATTCATCGGGTAGTGTGCAGGTAGTGTGCGGGTATTCCGTCACTTCCTCGATGCCGCAATGTCTCCTGGGAGCTTTTGTCATTGTTCCCAAGAGAGACATTTCTGTCTCCTGGGAACAATGACAAAAGCTTCCAGGAGACATTGCGGCATCGAGGAAGTGAGGAAGATTCTTGATGAATCCATATACAGGAAGCAGGCAGTAACAAAAAGGATTACTAAGGTACAGTGGATCAAAAAAAAAAAACATGCGGTTTAGTAATTATGCATATGAGCGTACCAATTTTTTTTTTTTTGGTGGGGGAGTGAATCTTTTTTCCCCTGCTTTCAGGGTCTTTAAAGGGATAAAACAGGGGGAATGCCATGTATTGATGAGATGTACCACATTTTTATTGACATTACTTTAAAGTTACAGCCCCTCAGATGATGATGATTATTCTGACTGTCAAATACCTCTCTGCAGTACACTGCGTCCACACGCCTACCGGTTACTTATACCTCCTGCATGAGTATTAAAGGGGTTGTAAAGGTAAAAAAAAATCCTAAATAGCTTCCTTTACCTTAGTGCAGTCCTCCTTCACTTACCTCATCCTTCCATTTTGCTTTTAAATGTCCTTATTTCTTCTGAGAAATCCTCACTTCCTGTTCTTCTGTCTGTAACTCCACACAGTAATGCAAGGCTTTCTCCCTGGTGTGGAGTTTCGTGTCCACCCCCTTGTCTGAGGGGGCGAGCAGGAGAGTCAGGACGCCCACTGACACAGCTTCTTTATCTATCTGCAACGTAGAGAGAGTCCTGACTCTCCTGCTCGCCCCCTCAAGGGAGGGGGCGAGCACGACACTCCACACCAGTGAGAAAGCCTTGCATTACTGTGTGGAGTTACAGAAAGAAGAACAGGAAGTGAGGATTTCTCAGAAGAAATAAGGACATTTAAAAGCAAAATGGAAGGATGAGGTAAGTGAAGGAGGACTGCACTAAGGTAAAGGAAGCTATTTAGGATTTTTTTTTACCTTTACAACCCCTTTAAAGCATAACTGTATTACATTTTTCTCCTATGCAGCAGGGGGTAGAAGCGGCGGGGGACCAGTCTTGCGCTCGGCGGATCGGATAAGTATATCTCTGCTCTGAAATCCCCCAGACACAGTCCCACTGCATGGGAAACATTTTTTTTCACCCAGAGTTCTACTTTAAATAATATTTTCAATAGCAAGGTAGATAAACACTGTAATGGTTGCATCACTAAAGTGTCCATAAATTGGCACATACTTCCAGGCTAAACATACAGCACTGCATGTGGTGGTGAGTATTTAATCGAGGGTGCATTCATTTGTGTTTTGCCACTACTGCAACAACAACAACTGGTCATTATAAGAAATTTCTTGTGGCACACTAGTTTGAATATAAAGTATTTGCATGAGGTAATAAGGTACCCTGGCAGCAGTGCACACAATATTCAATGGTACAAAATATCGACATTTATTTTTTTATTAAATTATAAAAAACACATTTTTCTCCTTTCTCCTTATTTCTCTACATATTGTGTTCACTGAAAATACATAATACATTAATATGGGCGTTTTTTTCTTACAAGATAATACACAGTTAATACCACCACACCTGTGGCAAAGAATACTGCTAGTAGAATCAGCAACACCATGGCACCTGACTTTGAATTGGATCTTGGATCTGGAGGTATGAACAACAATGCCTTTGCCAAGTTAGAAGGTTCTGACATTTGATTGACTTTGTCTATAGCAACCAAGACAAAATAAAGGACAGTACCATTTTTAATAGTAATATTCTGTGGCGTAAAACTGAATATCTCCATAGTGCCAGCTGGCAGAGGTATGAGATCTGTTGTATCGACTACTGTGCCATTTTCAAAGTTGCCCAATAATTCCTCCCTGTTGTGACTCATTCGCATGTCGTATCTGGAAGCTGAAAATAAAATCACAGTGTAATTACAAGTCACAATCATAATTTAAAAATGTTAATTAGTTAGGAAAGATCATGCTGAATTCTAATGGTCACAATAAAGTGCACCATTCCTTCTCACAATGCGTATCTGAAATATTAAGGCTAAGTTCACACTGGCATTAAAAGCAGGCGTTTGAGAGGCGTAAAAAAACGCCCTTCAAGCGGCTATGCACAAGATACAATAGACAGAACATTGTGCTATGCACGCTATCAAAACCTGAAGCATTAGCGCCGCGCTGCTTGAAAATTGAAGCCCCATATCGAGTCAGGAAGTGTTTGAATTCTTTCAACGCCTCCAATTTAAGTCTCTGATAAAGCTTCGCAAACGCTCTGACAGGTGTTTATGACATGGTTTTGGTGCGTTTGCGGCTTTGGTGTGGTTGCTGTCTTTAGTAGGTACTATAATACGCACCACATAGAAATGAATTCGTATTATTTAAAACAATGGTTAATCTGTGTACATGCATTGACATGCCTTAAAACTGCACGGGAAACCACTTAAATGTAAATGAGCCCTTAGACTTTAAGTGCTCTAAACTAACAATTTAAAGCGGGGTTCCAACCACAATTAGCATTTTTAAAATGTATGTCCTTTCATCATGCTTTTTTATAATATAAATCCGGTCACTTACTATTTTACAATCCGCCGCCGCTCCGCATAGTTATTCAAAAAAGATAGTTTATAAAACTATGTCCACACCGTTGTCATTTTGCTTGTGGGCATTGTGAAGCCCACAAGCACTGGGGACCAGATTCACAAAAGAGATACAACGGCGTATCTCCTGATACGCCGTCGTATCTCTGAGATCCACCCCTCGTAACTATGCGCCTGATTCATAGAATCAGGTTACGCATAGTTCTCACAAAGATCCGACAGGTGTAATTGACTTACACCGTCGGATCTTTGGCTGCAATTCTAGGCCGGCCGCTAGGTGGTGATTCCATTGCGGTCGGCGTAGAATATGCAAATGACTAGTTACGTCGATTCACGAACGTACGCTTTGCCCGTCGCTCTAAATTTACGTTGTTTCCATAGATATACGCGGCGTAAAACTAAGGCTGCCCTCTAGGTGGTCTAGCCAATGTTAAGTATGGCCGTCGTTCCCACGTCGAAATTTGAAATTTCATGTCGTTTGCGTAAGTCGTCCGTGAATGGCGCTGGACGCCATTTACGATAACGTCGAAACCAATGACGTCCTTGCGACGTCATTTAGCGCAATGCACGTCGGGTAATTTTACGGACGGAGCATGCGCAGTACGTTCGGCGCGGGAACGCGCCTAATTTAAATGGTACCCTCCCCATTTGAATTAGGCGGGCTTGCGCCGGGCGGATTTACGCTACGCCGCCACAAGTTTACAGGCAAGTGCTTTGTGAATCAAGCACTTACGCTGTAAACTTGCGGCGGTGTAACGTAAATGGGATACGTTATGCCGCCGCAGCGTAGCCTAATTCTATGTGAATCTGGCCCTTACTTCCTGGAAGTCTTGGATGGGGAGTGATAATTGGGTAGCGCACTGCATCCTGGGAAATGATGACACACATTTCCCAGGAGCATTAGGGGGAGATGATGTCAGAATCCTAGGTGATTCCAAAGGCAGATTTCGTGGGACCGCATAGCAACAGGCATTTCCAGATGAGTAAAAATGTTTTTTCTTTTTTAGGTCTAATGAGCACAATAATGAAAAAAAAGAGTCCTGTCTTGAATGATACTCCGGCATCATCTGCTGTTTATTTATTTATTTATTATTTAGGCTCATAGTATAATAAAGGAGAGAGTAATGCTTAAATGTCACAACCATAGTGTAGTTCTCTGCAGTATTGAGGATGCCTACCACTGTTATTGAAGGAGGAGAGGAAGGGCTCATCACATGACAATATCAAAGCTGGAGTTGGACTTTAAGTTTTTTTAATGGCTTGATGTGTAGTAAGAACCACAAATATTTCTAATCTTTCCTCCATGCTAAAATATATGTTCCCAATTATATATATATATAAAAAAAAACTCTGAATATCTTAACATGAAACCTCACAAATTTGTGTGGTCACCATTATTTTCCAGCCCTGCCTTAACTCTCTTGGGCATGGAGTTCACCAGAGTTTCACAGGTTGCCACTGGAGTCCTCTTCCACTGCTCCATGACGACATCAAAGAGCTGGTGGATGTTAGAGATCTTGCTCTCCTCTACCTTCCATTATTTGAGGATGACCCACAGATGCTCAATAGGGTTTAGATCTGGAGACATGCTTGGCCAGTCCATCACCTTTATCCTCAGCTTCTTTAGCAAGGCAGTGAACGTCTTGGAGGTGTGTTTGGGGTCATTATCATGTTGGAATACTGCCCTGTGGCCCAGCCTCTAAAGTGAGGGGGATCATGCTCTGCTTCAGTATGTCACAGTACGTGTTGGCATTAATGGTTCCCTCAATGCACTGTAGATCCCCAGTGCTGGCAGAACTCATGCAGCCCCAGACCATGACACTCCCACCACCATGCTTGACTGTAGGCAAGACACTCTTGTCTTTGTACTCCTTATCTGGTTGCCACCACACACACTTGACACCATCTGAACCAAATACGTTTATCTTGGTCTCATCAGACCACAGGACCTGGTTTCAGTAATCCATGTCCTTGGTCTGCTTGTCTTCAGCAAACTGTTTGCAGGCTTTCTTGTGCATCATCTTTAGAAGAGGTTTTCTTCTGGGACGACAGTCATGCAGACCAATTTGATGCAGTGTGCGGAATATGGTCTGAGCACTGGCAGGCTGATCCCCCACCCCTTCAACCTCTTCAGTAATACTGGCAGCACTCGTACGTCTATTTCCCAAAGACAATCTCTGGATTTGACGTTAAGCACATGCACTCAACTTCTTTGGCCGACCATGGCGAGGCCTGTTCTGTATGGTCTTGGCCACCATGCTGCAGCTCAGTTTCAGGGTCTTGGCAATCTTTTTATAGCCTAGATCATATTTATGTAGAGCAACAATTCCTTTTTTTAGATCCTCAGAGAGTTATTTGCCATGAGGTGCCATGTTGAACTTCCAGTGACCAGTATGAGAGAGTGAGAGCGATATCACCAAATTTAACACACCTGCTCCCCATTCACACCTGAGACCTTGTAACACTAACGAGTCACATGACACTGGGGGGAAATGGCTAATTGGGGCGTACTCACTTTGTGAGATACTGTATGTATTACATCTCTGTAGGTATTTTCAGACCATACATTACATGACAGATAATCCAGTAATCCTTATGAACACCAAAGTTCAAGACTTGAAAGACAAACAGAAAATCCCAAACATTTTAACACATAACATTTAATACATACCATTTCCCTTATCAAGATCATCTCCAGTAGCAGTCCAAGATAATGAAACTTGCTGGCCTTGAAAGATTGCATGCAAGTCTATAATTTTTCCAGGTTTAAACACATCAGGAAGGGGGCCTGAGGGTACTTCAGTTACTCTGAAGGCAGCACCTGAAGCTGTTCTTGTAAAATCCCCTATATTTAGTTCATCGGTCGTAACTTTTGGCTTTGGGGGGTTACTGATTATAGCACCTATGCACAAAAGAAATAAACATATGAAAGATATTAGTAAAAAAATAAAGCCTGGAATACTCCTTTTTAACTAATACTAATATACACATATAAAGCCCTGTACACACGGGCCAGAATCTCGTCAGGAAAAAAACGTTGTTTTTCCTGACGAGATTCTTAGCAAGAATCTCTTGCCGCCCGAGTGTACAAACACTTCATTCAAAAGAACCGCGGTTCTTTTGAATGGTAAGAACGCGGTGATGCCATCATGTACGACGAGCATGCGCTCGTCACATTCGATGCGGCAACTGCCATCTTGCTGCACCCTACCTATGCCTAGGAAGCTACCGCGCATGCACCAAAGTCATTTCGAGCATGCACGGGTTTCCACGGCGACAGGTAAGTATACACACTCTCGGGTTTCTCTGCAGGAAAACACTGCAGAGAATCACAATGAGAAAATAGAGAGCAGGTATATCTATTTTTCTCGTTGAGATTTTAGGCAGTTTTCTTGACGAGAAACCTGAAAGCCTTGTACACATGCTCGGTATACTCGGCAAGAAAGCTCTGCCAGAAGTTTTCTTGTTGGTTCTTGCCGAGTAAACCGAGCGTTTGCACAGACTCCAGGCTGATTGCTTCACATATGAGTATGAAATCTTCCACAGTTGTGCAGCTCATGTGAAAAACAGAGAGACAAAAGAAAAAAACCTCATTGTGCAGATACACACAACCATATGGAAACAATTTGACAAGCTTGAGATAGGTCACACTCACGAATCCACCGATTTATATCAGCAAACAAACAATCCCCATTTGGCTGCTCAGCATATGATGTGTCAATATCAACCCTCTTGGGGAAAAAGGTTCCTTGTAACTCCAAGAAGGGTTGTCTCCTTAGTCCCTAGGACTAAGGAGACAACCCTTCTTGGAGTTACAAGAAACCCTTTTCCCCAAGAGGGTTGATATTGACACATCATATGCTGAGCAGCCAAATGGGGATTGTTTGTTTGCTGATATAAATCGGTGGATTCGTGAGTGTGACCTATCTCAAGCTTGTCAAATTGTTTCCATATGGTTGTGTGTATCTGCGCAATGAGGTTTTTTTCTTTTGTCTCTCTGTTTTTCACATGAGCTGCACAACTGTGGAAGATTTAATACTCATATGTGAAGCAATCAGCCTGGAGTCTGTAGAACTTGATCACCCCATACCTATCTTTCAAGCCAGTACACGGCACTTGCACACAGGAGGTGTATTGTAGTTGCATGCATTCAGCATGCATTTGGACTAACTATATTTTACACATGTACTGATTTTGAATCACTTATGGTTTGTGGTTCCGGTTTCACATCACAGAAGTTAATACTCAGCGCATAATATTAATATTGAATACATTTGTATTGTTTGCTATAAGAATATGTAGTGTGTCTAGAAACCTTATCTGTTCTTAATTAAGATGAAAAGCAGGGGGCACTAGCAGGGCTGGACTGGGACAGAAATTTGGCCCTGGACTTCATCCAGACTGGCCCACTTTGACAGGTCTCTTCCATGGCGGCCGTACAACTCCCACATCCCCCCCGGCCACCCAAGCCCCCTCTCCCTCCTTACTAGCCACTAGCCCTTACTACTTTATTAGAGTAGAACGGCTGGTACTGGTACTTTTATAGGCAGTACCAGTGGGGAAGCTAGACATTATTTCACCTGGGGAAAATAATCAGTTCGGTGCCCCCCCCCCTTATGGGACAAGATTAGGCATAAGTGAGAAACTCCCAGGCCATAGCTGTTGAGTCAGCTGTCTGTCCCCTCCCCCCATGCTCCTCTGTCATCCCCCCTGCTCCTCTGGTCCTCCCCCTGCTTCTCTGTTCCCCCCAGGTGAGCGCTGCGGGGAGTGAGAGGTGTTTAGTGCTGCGGGAAGGGAGAGACAGAGGAGCGGAGGGGGGCGGCGGTCCGCTGTCACTGAAGCCAGCCCACTGAGCCATCGGCCCACCGGGAAACTCCCTGTAGTCCCAATGGCCAGTCCATCCCTGGGCACTAGCATCTTCTTCATGTTCAATTACCATAAAGCTAGAGACATACTAACTTCGATCTGAGGCCTATAGCTGCCCATTGGAACCTAGCTTTTAGGGAACTCCTTCAGTGCATGGTTACAGCTTCTAAAAAAGAGTGAAAGATATTGATATTGTCCACAGCAAGTATGTTTTGGCCTGACATTAGGGAAGATGGCGAAGAGGGGGCACTTACCTGAGCTATCGTAAACTTGTTTGTTAACTACAGTATAATAAGCAGGCAGATGATACTGCATGCCAATTCTGGGATCATGTGACCAAAACCTTGCATAATAGCTCATGTGGTCCACAACAGCTCTGCATTGTGCAAGAAGACATCAGCAAAGTCTTCACTAACTTTGACTGAAGATGATGCTGATGTTATTGGCCCATGGACACAGCAGGGGGACATGGGAGCATGCCTGCACAAGTGCCCCAAGGGAGAGCGGCTTTCCAATGGGACACTCAAGAAGAGGAGGAGCCAAGAGCGCTGCTGAGGGACCCCAGAATTGGAGGATCGGGGCCACTCTGTGTAAAACCAACTGCACAGAGGAGGTAAGTATAACATGTTTGTTATTTAAAAAAAAACAAAAACAAAGATTTACATATCCTTTAATATAGCAACTGGGGGAGGAGCAAAGGGGAATACTACAGAGCGTCACTTGAGTGACAGTTTTGAGTCTGCTTCACATCACATCCAAGATGGCAGCATTCAGTATCAGTTTGGGGGATTATGGATGTCTAAACAAGGGAGGTATTTACTAGTAAAGAATGCATACAACCTTGGGGGAAGATCATTGTTGAAATGAATAATCTGGTGACTGGGCCTTCTAAATTTAATGAATGTTTATATCATTTTTTTCAATATATGCTAGTGCCCTGTACCATTCTTACCATTCTCAACATAGCCAGGTAGGTATAATGCCTGATTTTTTGGCAGTGCCAATTTGGCAGTTTTGCTTTTGCTTTCAACTCGGACTTTTAAACCATATCTGCCATTTCCACTAAAGTCTGTAAAGTATTTGGAATAGATTCCATCATTCTTAATAATATCCGCTCCTTAAAAAGAAATTGAAATACAGTTTATGGATTAATTGTAAAGAAACCACATTTAGTGGGATAACATAAAAATTCGGAAATACAAAGCAAATATGTCAATTCAACTCTAAAACTCTTTTAAGGTATGTACAAACAACCGTCAGTTTTGGTGAAGACAAAAAAAAAAAAAAAAGATTTAAACATCAGAAAAATGCATTGAAATTCTGATTGGTAGATTATGACAAACAGCATTGGCGCAAATTGTACGAACTTGTCCACAGTACATGTAATCACATTTCCAATAGTACAATCAAACAACATAAACATCAGATGGGTACTTTCACTATGATAAATTCATTAAGAGTATAATACAATTGAAAACATGAGTAATCCACTGCAAAAGTGTCAAAATAAGTCATAGATGACAGTGTGACATATTTAAAGTGCAAAAGTAACAAAATGTAACACAGTCCAACTCCAAAAACGTGAATAAATATAATATAGTTCATTAGTGATATAGTCCCATACCAAAGTGAATAAAATTTCACTATATTCACTCTTGGGACTTGTGAGGTGAAGCACTCTTCCACCACGTAGCACTTTCCAATGAGGCTTCAGTGCATATCTCCATATGTCCAACTGCCATAAAAAATAAGATGCTATATAGTGCTCACTGAATTATTATTATTAAAAGCCAGGGGTTAAAAACACAAAATGTATTAATCAAAGCACATATTGCATGTCAGCTCCAAACATAACAACCATCAGGAGCTGAGCACAGAGATTGCCCATCACATTGGAGCTAATATCTGTAACGGCCTAGCGTGATGACATCATCAGGGTGGGTCCACCCCGATACTTATTACGTCCAGTGTGGGACTCCCTGGTTATTACACTTTTAGAGATAACAACTGCCTCACTGCCGGTTTTAAAAGGCTGAGCCACTGTGCACACATTAGCAGTGCGGTTGCGGCTTGGGCCCATACACCTAAATGGGTCGCATTTAGCAGTGTAATGCATTTTAATCGCTGTTGCTGCGTGCCTTTCATTAGGAGCTTTCCCGGGGTCTGTAAAACCAAGGAAAACCACCAGCTTTTACTGTTCCCTGGCCACCCGTGTGAAGGAATCCTAAGAAACATATTTGCAGAGATTATAACATATACTGAGATTACACATAGCATACAGAGGAGAAATATCACTGTGCAACATCTACTGTATACACACAAAACTAGACTGGATACTAGAATTACCCACATGCAAAAGTGTGCAAAGCAGTACTGTGTGGTGATAACATACAAAAAACAAAATCGGAGTATTATTTTCATTGTATATAACAAATGTAGCGCACCCCCCCGTGCAAGTCACTGGTGAATTGGGATCCCCCACCCTGCACAGCCAGGCACACCACATTTCCACAGTTTCCCTGAGTCATAAAACACTCCAGTACTTTTTGTTTTGTATTTTTATTGAGGGACTAAAACTTGGATGGGGAGTAGGGGTATTATGGGATGCCCACCTGACTTTGAATCATCTTCAGATACAACTCCTACTATATACAGTCCTATATACAGCTCCTTTCCTTCCTCCAGCACTTCACTTGCTTGCAGAATCACCAGTGGTGTTACTATTGTAGTGCTACCCCCGAAGGAGCCGCTGTTTGATTTGGGACCGGCCTACCAAATTAACCTGGCAGTGTCTAGGGGTGTAAATGTGAGAATAGACATTCAATAAAGCGTTTTCAATGCTTTATTGCCCAGGCCAAACACGGCCAACATCAACACACATTGGGAAGGTCAAGGTTGATGAAGGAAGAAAAAGAACCATGCGGTATCAGGCCTGGATATAGAACAGAGCAATCAACACTGCTCTGTATAGAACCAACTTTGCTACACGTCTCCACTCTGCTTGGAGTGGGTAAAGTGCCCCCGGACAGACCCCTATGATAGGCCTGGCAGCCGGAGCGCCACTTCTGGATAATACTGGGAGGAACAGGTCTCTCCCACAGATCCGACTCTGGGGCCCCTGCCACGGGCCAATTTCAATAGAAGACTTGGGTGAATAAGGAAAAGAGAATCTTCCCAGTAGACTTTTCTATAAAGAGTTCCCGGATGACAGCAAGCCTACCTGTCAGTGGTCCGGATACCCGATCCCAGACTGGGATTCTGTCAACAGGCTTTGGAACCCAGTGAAACGCTGAGGTCCCTTCTCTCATCAGGATGAGGTTCGATGCAGAGGTCAGCTCTGGCCAGGTGGGCCGCGCCGTCGGGGTCCATGGATGCGCGTACCCTGAAGGTGGGTACCGCACCTGGAACGGGGACCCCGCGAAGACTCCCGAACACATGACCCCTGTCCCAGATATATCCTCCCCCAGCATGCCTTGCGAGGCATAAACTCCTCCAATTGGCTGCTGGGGAAGAATTGCTCCGCCAGAACTCCTCTGGCGCCAACTGCCGGCCAGAGGTGACATTGCACCCCCTGTCCGCAGACTGACCCAGTGGACTTTCTGGAATGACAGAAGTCCCCAAATTTAAGTAAACACTGAATGGGAGCAAGGTAACTCTCCCACTCCCCACTAACTTTAGGCATAGTGCCCATGCTGAAAGCAAGGGGGCGCTACACTATGTAAAATCTTGTAGCACTGGCCCATTACAGGCAGGGACTCGCATCCCCTATACTTGTAGGATGTAGAGTGACACCACTAACACATTCACTGCACTTCTTCCTATGGTCACTGGTCCTAGTTCCACCTCTTTAGGCCCTGCCAGCCCTCCTGTTTGTAGCAGCCTCTTTCACTAGCCCTCCTGGCTACTTCACCACAATCCTCCTGACTGAAGCCCTATACACACTATCAGTTTTCCTGCAGGTTTTTCTCTTCAGGTTTACCAAAACCATCTAATATGAGGTCAAACCTTAAGACTTTCAATTTGTATGCAATCAGGCAGGCCCTTGCACTACATGGTTTTGGTAAACTTGAAGAGAAAAACCTGCAGGAAAACTGATAGTGTGTATGGGGCTTTATGCTCCCCAGTTCTCCACACTGACACTCATAAGTCCTCCCAGACTGACTCTCAGGAGATCTCCCGAACTTGCTGCATCTCTCTCCTGCTGTCCTCACACCTGCTCCTGTGCATCCAGGCAATAATTCCTCTGTGTGTTGTAGAGGGTCCCTCCAGTACCCGAGCCCCAGGCCTGAGGTCACCCCCCATAAGACTAGGGAGCACCCTCAAGGGCCACCGACAGCCTCCTCAGCACTCCATCTGCGTCTTCCACTGACTGCCCCTACTGGCATGATCCCAGAGTATTTAAGAGGTGCCAGCCCTCCTGCTGGGGATTGGCTGGGGCCATTGTCAAAACTCCAAGAAGCTTCTTCTAAACTCCACCCTCTATGTCCAGAAGCAGGGGGTTACCAGAGGTGCTGCTTGATGAGTCATTCAGCCTTGCTTAGTTACTCATCCCTGACCCAGATTCAAACAAGGCCTGGCTCTCAGCCAGGCCAATTTACCTACTCTAATAACTATGTACACTCTCTGTAGCACCCTAGAGGGTGCTACAGAAAAAAAAAAGTAATATGCAGTTTGTATGTAAATGGTGTCAGACAATTAGAAACATCAATCAAGGACGCGAGGGGTAAAAACCAGAGTGACTCGCTCGATTAAAGGGCAAGTTGATATGGCTGCATTATTATTTGAATGTTGTGAAAGTGAGCAGCAAGTAGTGGTAGAATGGATGCACAAACTAAAGGAAGGGATTGGATGTTTGAAGAGTAAAGAGAGAGAAGTGCAGACAGTCAGTTGACATTGTGCACAGAGGTGGAAACACATGGCTCTGCCAGCAAAAAGTACAGTGTTATGTAACAGAATTTCTCCTTTCCATGTGCAGTAAAGGAACGTTAGGATCTGTTTCGAGGACATGTGGCGGCCAAGCAGAGATGCAATAACCATGTGTGTAAGTCTGTGCTTTTCTTGTACAAGAATCTCTATGTGCTGACTGTAGTTTCCAGAATTATTCAATTCACAAAGCTGTCAGCACTGAGAAATATGGCATGTTAGGGTTTAACTAATTAAAGCTAAAAAAAGGAAGAACAAAAATATATTTTTTGCATTCAAGTAAAAAAATCGGAATTCTTGTTGGTCTCGGATGCCATTCACACTTGTGTCGTGGTAACATGCAAAAAACACGTTATCATATTGCACCTACTCTATGTGCAGTGCATTGCAGTGGCATTTTTTTTATTGGCAATCAATGCAAAGTACAGTAGAGCACAACACACAAGGCATTCTGTGTTGTGGTGCACTGCATTCTTCAAGTACATTTTATCATCTGTTGTGGTGTGTTGGCAGCCTATTTATAACAAATAGACTGCCTTAAAGTAGAACTATAGGCAAACTAGAATGCAGATTTTTTCTGCCATCTGTCTCATTGTGGAGATTTCCCTTCATTTCCTGTCCCAGGGCCAAATAGGAAGTGAGAGGAAATTCCTGCAAATTAAGGAAATTCCTTGGGGACCCCCAGGTCACCAAAACCAGTGATCCCATTGGAAGATTTCCCTTCTATTACTTTTCTGGGGACAATCCAAAATTTGACATTCAAGTTTATGGATTAAAGTTTAAAGAAAAGATGGCTTGACACCTTAACCACTTGTATCCTGAAACTAATGAGGGTAATTTTTGAGGCCAAGACAGAAGAGCTTAAAAAGTTACAGCAAGAGATAACAAATATACAGAATGAAAAATAACTTACAGCATTTACCTGCTTTTGGAGATTTGGACATTAATTTGAACAACAAATTGGACAAAAAAGAGAAAAACATTACGTATTGCTACAAAATGGACAAATTGATGTGGGACAAGGAGGACTATAAAACTAATACTGTTTATCTGCAGCGGTGGATGTGGAGGGGATACAGCCAACCTGACAGCACAGGCAAGCGGGTTAGCTTTTCTGATCCCAAAACCGATACTTTAGACCGCACATGGACCACTTTGGATAATGAGTCCTTTGTAAGCTCTCTGGAAGTTGCGTCCACAGGCACATATGTTTGTGGAGGTCACAAAAAAAAGAAAAAACACAACCCCAGAAAAAAACTGGACAGGGAGGACCCAGGAACAGGAGGAAAAGTTAGCTATGCTCTGAGAACCACTGGGACTCTGTATAACGAATAATAAACACAGGGAAGGGGACCCATATAGGAACCCCCCTTTTTTGTGCTTTACTTCAGTGGTTGGCAGAAATTTTTAGAACATTTTGTTCTGAGATATAATTTTTTTTGAATCCGTAATAGGTTTGTGGATATTTTTGCGAATCTGTAAAAACACTGGCCCGGATTCAGGTAGATTTGCCCCTTATTTACGGAGGCGCAGGGCTGCCCTGCGCCCCCGCAAATTTACTGCGCTACCCGCGATTCACGGAGCAGTAGCTCCGTAAATTGCGTGTGCGCTGTGTAAACTTGCCCTGCGTAAGGGCGCCTAATGTAAATTATCCCGTAGGGGGCGGGAATCATTTAAATTAGGCGCGCTCCCGCGCCGAGCGTAGAGCGCATGCTCCGTCGGGAAACTTTCCCGACGTGCATTGCGGCAAATGACGTCGCAAGGACGTCATTTGCTTCAAAGTGAACGTGAATGGCGTCCAACGCATTCACAAATTACTTACGCAAATTACGTAAAATTCGAACGTCGCGATGCGGGAACGACGGGTATACTTTAGCATTGGCTGCCCCTGCTATTATAATGGGCAGCCTTACGCTAAACACGCCGTATGGAAACGACGTAAATTGCGTACCCAGGGCTCGCGCAACATTGTGAATCGGCGTTAGTATGCAATTTGAATACTATACGCTGACCACAATGGGAACGTCCCCTAGCGGTCATCGCAAGAATGCAGCCTAGATATGCGTGGCATAAGAGCCTTATGCCAAGCAGATTTTAGGCTGCAGTCGGCGTTACGATGTTCCTGAATCAGGAGCATTCGTAACGACGGGCCAAGTAAGCAATTGCGCTGTGTAACCTATGGTTACACAGGCGCAATTGCTACTTGAATCTGGGCCACTATTTTATAAGCACATGCATGTTTTATTTTTAGAGAAAATACCCACACAGGGCACTTGGTAAACAAAAAGTACATAAGGTTTTGTTATTTATACATATATATTTTTTGGTCATTTATTAAATTTCTTACATTATATATAGTTTCACATATAGGTGTATAATCTTGTGGATGCACAGGGTGACACCTACAGGTGATAAATACTTCTGTATGTTGCATAAGGCCAGGCTGACCTAGGTCACCTGCTAGGGTAGCGCAATCCTTATATTATATAATTTATGCTCTGAGAACCACAGTGTATTGAATTTGTCCAAAAAAAAAAAAACGTGATTACGGAGGACATTACATTGTTATCAAGGTGACCCAAGAGACATTTTAATCTTTTTGATGTCATGATAGATGTGAATAAACTAGTTAGAACTATGACTTTGCATCTGAGGTTTAAGGAGGAGCTGAATTTAGCACAAAATGTGTCACCTTTTAATGTTCCTGTCATACCTGTGATGTCATTTTAATGCTTCAATAAATATACCAAGAAGTGCAGCAATATTCTGGATTTGTGCAGGTTACTGAATTTCACAGATGAACTGTGCAGCACCTTTGGTTTCAGTTCACAACAAGTGAAGCCCCGTACACACGACCAGTTTCCTCGGCAGAATTCAGCTTCCGACCGAGTTTCTGGCTGAATTCTGCCGAGAAACCCGGCCGTGTGTACAATTTCGCCGAGGAAGCCGACGAGGACCTCGGCGAGGAAATAGAGAACATGTTCTCTATTTCCTCGTTGTTCTATGGGAGCTCTCGGCCCGCCGAGCTCCTCGGCGGCTTCAGGGCTGAACTGGCCGAGGAACTCGATGTGTTTGGTACGTCAAGTTCCTCGGCCGTGTATACGGGGCCTGAGAGTCGGTCACTCGCCTAGAGCAGCATAAAAGTTGATGTCACAATGTAGAGAATACGATTTCCTATCATCTGTGCCCAGTCTTGCCACACAGAGTTAATCCAGCGCTGAGCAATCCTCTTTTTATTGTTCAGTGAAATAAAACAGACTTCCAGATAAAGACCAAAGTCCTTGCTTGAGTGACAGTTTTTTTACATATCTTGTGCACTAGCTTGCAGACAAGCACAGCTTCTTGTCTATGTATATTCTGATGGCTGTTTACACTGAACTGTGGATCACCCCAAATTTTGAAAACATTTAATCAAAACACAGGAAAGACAGACAATCCTGGGAGAGCTGGACGGGAGAGGAGAGGAGGAGAGGGGAGGGGGATGTGAATTGTGCACTTTACAGAAGCTGTGCTTGTCTGCAAGCTAGTGCACGAGATATGTAAATAACCTGTCACTCAAGCAAGGAATTTGGGGCCAGATTCACGTAGAATTGCGGCCGTGTAACGTAACCCGTTTACGTTACACCGCCGCAAGTTTTCAGTGTAAGTGTACGATCCACAAAGCACTTACCAGTAAATTTGCGGCGGTGTATCGTAAACACGTCCGGAGCAAGCCCGCCCAATCCAAATGGGGCGTGTACCATTTAAATTAGGTGTGCTCCCGCGCCGGACGTTCTGCGCATGCTCCGTTCGCAATTTTCCCGACGTGCTTTGCGCGAAATTACGGCGGCGCGACGTGTTTGTGAATCTCTACGTGCGTATTGTACTTACGCCAGAAAAAAATAATTCAAAATCGACGTGGGAAAGACGGCCATACTTTAACATGGCTGGTGTAAAGTTAAGCAATGAAAAAGATTGCTTAACTTTGCGACTGGAAACTAAGACTTGCGCCGACGTAACGACCGCGAAAACCGTCGTGGATCGCCGTAACTGCTAATTTGCATACCCGACGCTGGAATATGACGTGAACTCCACCCAGCGGCGGCCGAGGTATTGCATCCTAAGATCCGACGGTGTAAGACAATTACACCTGTCGGATCTAAGGGCTATCTATGCGTAACTGATTCTATGAATCAGTCGCATAGATACTCTGAGAGATACAACGGCGTTTCAGAGATACGCCGTCGTATCTCTTCTGTGAATCTGGCCCTTGGTCTTTATCTGGAAGTCTGTTTTATTTCACTGAACAATAAAAAGAGGATTGCTCAGCGCTGGATTAACTCTGTGTGGCAAGACTGGGCACAGATGATAGGAAATCGTATTCTCTACATTGTGTAATCAAAAAAAGAATGTTTGGGTTTACATCCACTTTAATTTGGCTTTATAGATTCCTCTACATGTTGTAGCTTTTATACATAAAACATAGTAATATAATTATAGAAAAGGACATTTACCTGCACCATTATCTAAAAGTTGCAAGGTTCTTATTTTTCCATTCTCTGGTTCTATTATAGCAGTAACATTTAGCCCCAAAACTGGGGAAAATCCTTGAGTTACTACTGCATACACAATCACTGGATTGGGGAAACTGCTTGAATCTGTGCTCATATATGGCTCAACAACAATTGGTGGAACTCTGGGATCAGAAGCTTGAGAATTTACTGTTAAACCCAAAACTTGGGCAGCTACTTCATCGTTGCAGATGTTGTATTCCCACTGTCCTTTCTTAAAGAAAACAAAAGCACTATGGATTATATTTGCACATTTAATAGAAAGCATACATTTACATTCAAAAGCAAAAGTAGACAGAGCTAATAAAAAGCTTATGAATAAGGATGCCAGATGTTGTGCGCAATGTACCACATCCTGAGTATGCTACCCAAAACAAAAAAGTAAAAGTGAGACTTTAAAGGTACACACCATATGAACCAAATATCTTACTATTAAGGGTCCATGCCGCTAGGCGCCTGAAGAACTGCCAAAACCTCTGGCAGAAAAAGCAACGTAAAAAACGCTCACAGTGGCTCGTATTGCACAAGAGTTTTATGCGTATTTATGGGCATTTGTTTTTATTTATTTATTTACAGGTACTTAAATAGCGCTGTCCATTTATGCAGTGCTTTACAAATATATTGTACATTCAAATAATTTTAATTCACGCTGTAACAGACAAAAAAGCGCGAACCGTTTTTTACTAACACAGAATCACCTAAAGCAGCCCAAAGGCGAAAGGAAGTTCCCCTATAGTGCCGTCGTACGTGTTGTACGTAATCGCGCTTTGCTAGATAATTTTTTTTAAACGATGGTGTGTGGGCAACGTCGTTTTTAATGATAAAGTTGGAAAAACATTGTTTTTTCAACATGCTGAAAAAGGATTTTTTTTTCATGCTGAAAAATGATGGTGTGTACATGGCATAAGACTAGAACATTGGCTGTTCGCCGAACAGCGAACAATTTGGGGTATTCACGGCAAATTTGAAAAGCCATGGAACACCCTTTAAAAGTCTATGGGAGAAATCAAAAGTGCTAATTTTAAAGGTTAATATGCAAGTTTTTGTCCTAAAAAGTGTTTGGGGATCTGGGTCGTGCCCCAGGGGACATGTATCAATGCAAAAAAAAGTTTTAAAAACTGCATTTTTTTCGGGAGCAGTACTTTTAGTAATGCTTAAAGTGAAACAATAAAAGTGAAATATTCCTTTAAATTTCGTACCTGGGGCTGTCTATAGTATGCCTGTAAAGTAGCGCATGTTTCCCATGCTTAGAAAAGTCCCTGCACAAAATGAAATTTCTAATGGAAAAAAAGTAATTTAAAACTACTCGTGGCTATAATGAATAGATAAAAGTAATTGAAAAAAAACAGCATGGGTTCCACCCTTAGTCCATTTCCAGGCCCTTTGGGTCTGGTATGAATATTAAGGGGAACCCCGAACCAAAATAAAAAAAAGCGTGAGGGTCCCCTCCAAATTCCATATCAGGCCCTTCAGGTGTGGTATGGATTTTAAGAGGAACCCCTAACCAAAATAAAAAAAAAGCGTGAGGGTCCCCCCAAATTCCATATCAGGCCCTTCAGGTCTGGTATGGATTTTAAGGGGAACCCCGCACCAAAAAAAAAAAAAAATGGGGTTCCCCCCAAAAATCCATACCAGACCCTTATCCGAGCACGCAACCTGGCAGGCCACAGGAAAAGAGGGGGGACGAGAGAGCGCCCCCCCCCTCCTGAACCATACCAGGCCACATGCGTTCAACATGGGGAGGATGTCCCCATGTTGATGGGGAAAAGGGCCTCATTCCCACAACCCTTGCCCGGTGGTTATGGGGGTCTGCGGGCGGGTGGCTTATCGGAATCTGGAAGCCCCCTTTAAAAAAGGGGACCTCCAGATCCCGGCCCACCTAGGTGAATTGGTAACGGGTACATTGTACCCCTACCATTTAAAAAAAAAAGTGTCAAAATGTTAAAAACCACAGGAGACCGTTTGGGACAAGCCCTTTATTAAAAAAAAAAGGCTCCAACAATGTTATCCTGTCTCTAGCGATCCGGAAAAAAAAAACGCTGCTACGAACGATAGGAGGTGCCCGGCCGAATGACGCTCTCTCGGTGTGACAGTTCTTTTATAGCTGAGGGGGGGCATCCGTCACGTGCGCAGGTGACTCCGCCCACTCTCTGACGCAAGGAGAAAGCCTGGGGTTACCAATTGATGTGTACGGTTGACCCCGCCCCCTCTGGCATGTCACAGGAAACCCACGTTGCGCAGAGGGAGCGGGGTCACTCGTACACGTCATTGGGTAACCCCGGGCTTTCTCCTAGCATCACAGAGAGGGAGCAGGATCACCTGCGCATGTGACGGATGGCCCCGCCCTCAGCTAAAAAAGAACTGTCACACCGATAGAGCGTCATTCGGCCGGGGGCGCCTCCTATAAGGCGATATTGTTCGTAGCAGCGTTTTTTTTCTGGATCGCTCGAGAGAGGATTACATTGTTGGAACCTTTTTTTCTTTTTTTTCTTTTTAATAAAGGACTTGTCCCAAACTATCTCCTGTGGCTTTTAAATTTTTGACACTTTTTTGTGAAATAGTAGAGGTACAATGTACCCCAATACCAATTCACATAGGGGGGCGGGGTCTGGGGGTTCCCTTTGTTAAAGGGGGCTTCCAGATTCTGATAAGCCCCCCACCCACAGACCCCCACAACCACCGGGTAAGGGATGTGGGGACATCCTTACCATGTTGGGGACATGTGGCCTGGTACGGTTCAGGAGGGGGGCGGCGCTCTCTCATCCCCCCTCTTTTCCTGCAGTCTACCAGGTTGCATGCTCGGATAAGGGTCTGGTATGGATTTTTGGGGGGAACCCCACACCATTTAGTTTTTTAATTTTGGTGCAGGGTTCTCCTTAAAATCCATACCAGACCTGAAGGGCCTGATATGGAATTTGGGGGTACCTCCACCTTTTTTTTGGTCCGGGGTTCCCCTTAATATTCATACCAGACCCAACGGGCCTGGAAATGGACTAAGGGGGCAACCCATGCTGTTTTTTTTTCAATTACTTTTATCTGTATTGCCGGGAAGTAGTTTTAACCACTTAACCACCGCCCACCACCGAATAACGGCGGCAGGGTGGTTCCCTAACTCTGGGAGGACGTTATATAACGTCCTCCCAGAATCGCGCGCACATGGGAGTTCCTCCCTCCCTTCTCTGTACCGATCGGTACAGTGTGACAGGAGAGGGGGGAGAGCGGAGGCAGCAGCACTGTGGGCTGGGGATCTGTTGCAGTCACAGATCCAGCCATCCCTGCCCATACAGTGCCATACCCTCTGCCATACCCAGTGCCATACCCTCTGCCATATCCAGTGCTATACACTCTGCCATACCCAGTGCTATACACTCTGCCATACCCAGTGCCATACTCTGTCATACCCAGTGCCATACTCTGCCATGCCCAGTGCAATACTCTGCCATACCCAGTGCAATACTCTGCCATACCCAGTGCAATACTCCGCCATACCCTGCAATACCCCGCAATACACTGCAATACTCTGCAATACCCTGCAATACCCTGCAATACTCTGCAATACCTCGCAATACTCTGCAATACCCTACAATTCTCTGCAATACCCGCAATGCTCTACAATACCCCGCAATACTCTCCATCATATAACGTTCTTGAGTTGGTGCGGGAATATCTGAATGATGCCTGCAGCTACAGGCATCATTCAGATATCAGCTTTTTCAGCCGGCGATTCCCTACACCATTAGAACAATCTTATTCGCTGTTCTTGATCATTCTTACGCAGTCCTCCGGTGCTTCTACCGACTCACCGCTACGATCGAAGCCAGGATTGTTTTTTTATTTCAGGCTTCCCAGTCTAGTGGTGAGATGTGAGGTCTTATTGACCCCATATCTCACTGTAAAGGGGACCTGTGATGCCATATTCCTATTACAAGGTATGCTTACATTCCTTGTAATAGGAATAAAAGTGATCAAAAAATGTATTTTTGTGGAAAAAAGTGTCAAACTAAAATAAATAAAGTAAAATGAACAATAAAATAGAAATATTTTTTTTAAAGCATCCCTGTCCCCGTGAGCTTGCATACAGAAGCGAACGCATACGTAAGTCCCACCCACATATGAAAACGGTGTTCAAACCACACATGTGAGGTATCGCTGCGAACGTTAGAGCAATAATTTTGGCCTTAGACCTCCTCTATAACTAAAAACATGTAACCAGTAAAAATATTTAAAGCGTCGCCTATGGGGATTTTTAGGTAGCAAATTTTGGCGCCATTCCACGAGCGTTTGCAATTTTGAAGGGTGACATGTTGGGTATCTATTTACTCAGCGTAACTTCATCTTTCACATTATGCAAAAACATTGGGCTAACTTTACTTTTTTTTTTTTTTAAGCACAAAACAGTATTTTTTTTGGAAAAAAAGCATTAGAAAAATTGCTGCGCAAATACCGTGCGAGATAAAAAGTTGCAACGACCACCATTGTATTCTCTAAGGTCTTTGCTAAAAAAGCATATATAATGTTTTGGGTTTCTATGTCATTTTCTAGCAAATAAATTATGATTTTTACATGTAGGAGAGAAATGTCCGAATTGGCTTGGGTGCTCCAGAACGCCTGATGGTGCTCCCTGCATGTTGGGCCTCTCTATGTGGCCACGCTGTGTAAAAGTCTCACACATGTGGTATCGCCATACTCAGGAGGAATAGCAGAATGTGTTTTGGGGTGTAATTTGTGGTATGCACAAAAAAACTCAAAACACCTCTTTCTAAATACCTTGGAATGTCTTATTTCCAAAAAGAGGTCATTTGGGGGGTATTTGTACTTTTCTGGCATGTTAGGGTCTCAAGAAATGAGATAGGCCGTCAGTACTCCAGGTGTGATCAATTTTCAAATATTGGCACCATAGCTTGTGGACTCTATAACGTTCACAAAGACCAAATAATATACACACATTTGTACTTATTTTTTGTCTTTTTTTTTCTCTTATAGCGCAAAAAATAAAAAACCCAACGGTGATTAAATACCACCAAAAGAAAGCTCTATTTGTGTGAAAAAAGGACAAAAAATGTATTTGGTTACAGTGTTGTATGACTGAGTAATTGTCATTCAAATTGTGAGAGCACCGAAAGCTGAAAATTGGTCTGGTTATTAAAGCGGAGCTCCACCAAGGAAAACTTTTTTTTTTTAAATGTTGAAAAAAAATGAAAAAATAAAAATATTTTTTTTCTTTTTTTTTATACATACGTGAGTGCCTGTTGCTAGGCAGATCATCCTAATCTGCCACTTCCTGATCCGCGGTCCGTCTTCATTCTTCTGATCCTCGGCTGCCTCCTGTGGAATGGTGGAGTGGTGTCTTCTGGGACATTGTGTGTGTCCAAGGAGACATCATTCATTCACGGCGTGCCGCGCGGCTCGCGCATGCGCAGTAGGGAATCGGGCAGTGAAGCCGCAAGGCTTCACTTCCTGATTTCCTGACCGAGGATGGCGGCGGGGCAGCCGAGACCCGAGCGTTTGCTCGGCTTCGGCTACTGTCATCGCTGGCACCCTGGACAGGTAAGTCTCCTTAGTAAAAGTCAGCAGCTACAGTGTTAGTAGCTGCTGACTTTTTTTTTTTCACCGGACCTCCGCTTTAAGTGGGTTTAAGTGCCCAGTAGTCAAGTGGTTAAATAACTTTTTTTCCTTTAGAAACTTCATTTTGTGCAGGGACTTTTCTAAGCACGGGAAACATACACTACTTTACAGGCATACTATAGACACCCCCCCCAGGTCCAAAATTTCAATGAATATTTCACTTTTATTGTTTCACGTTAAGCAATATTAAAATCACTGCTCCCGAAAAAAATGCATTTTTAAAACTTTTTTTGTCCCCTGGGGCAGGACCCTGGGGCAGGACCCAGGTCCCTTAACACTTTTTATGACAATAACTTGCATATTAACCTTTAAAATTAGCACTTTTTTTTTGCCTGTTCGCATGTTCTGCAGCGAACTGAACCGGGGGTGTTCGGCTCATCCCTAAGTACTAGAAATTCAGAAACATAAAGTCCTGAAATATACTTTAATTTGAGAGTATTTCAAGTTTACTTTCTTTTATACATCGTGATCATATTTCCGTGATATAAAGTTAAGTAGGAAACGTACCTCTGCTGTGCCTGGGATTGTGAGACGAGTAGACTTGGAGACACTGTCACTTATAAATTGTCCATTATCATACACTTTTCCATTAGGATCTGTTAAGCTGATGGTGGGGATCCCACTTTCCCAAGTCACTAAGAAGAAAGTTTCATTACCTACAGTGCTGTCAATGGTCACTTTGCCTGTCAGGCATTTGAATGCATCAATTGCTGTAGCTGTACTTTCAATCTATTAACAAACAAAGGAAAACATAATACATAGATGGTTTAATTCTGTTGTATATGTAGAAATAAAATAAAATAAAAACTCCTTGTTTGAACTTTAAAAAAAGGTGCATTTGTGTAATTCCAGGGCTCCATATATTTGTGTGAGTTAAATAATCACTGTATAGTCACTGTTTTGGGGGCTTTAGAGCAGGGGTCTCCAAACTTTCTAAACAAAGGGCCAGTTTACTGTCATTCAGGCTTTAGGGGGGCCGGACTATGGCCATGGGGTGATGACATTTTCCTGGCGTTAGTGGGAGTAAAAAAAAACATCTTTGGCATTTGGGGGTCAGTGGGATGATTAGTACCTTATTGTTGGTGTCAGACCCCATCTTTGGTGTCAGTAAGAAAAATAGTGCCCCATCATTGGTGTCAGTGCAAGAACAGTGTCCCATCTTAGGTGTTAGTGGGAGGAATAGTGCCCCATTGTTGGTGTCGGTGAGAGGAATAGTGCCCACATTGTTGGTGTCAGAGGAAGGAAAAGTGGCCCATTGTTGTTGTTAGTGGGAGGAATAGTGCCCCATCTTTGTTGTCAGTGGAAGGAATAGTGTCCCCCTTGGTGTCAGTGGGAGGAATAGTGCCCCATCGTTGATGTTAGTAACAATAATTATGTCCCATTGTTGGTGTCAGTGGGAGGAAAAGTGTCTTGTATCAGTGAAAGGAAATGTGCCCCAAGGGCAGCATAAAGGCAAGCAAAGGGCCACTTCAATCCCTCAGGCTGCAATTTGGAGGCCTCTGATTTTGAAAGTAAGGTAAGCCTCTGTCGGATTTTCAGTACTTTCTGGGTCTCCTTTGTGGAAAAGGGCGTAACTACAGTTTTAGCATCTTGGGGTCCAGGGTATCGATTGGCTCTATGTCCGAAATAAGTTTATATATATATATATATATATATATATATATATATGCAAAAAAGGTATTATATCCTACACATGCTGTTGCTCTTTGCATAGATTTTTGGATGTGATACCCCATTACTAAATATTTGGGGATTTTCATTAGGATGTTAATTTGTATATATATTTACTGGCCTACCATTCATTGATCCACCCACCTGACACTTCTTTCTAGGTGGCCATAAAAGAAACAGTGCTCAATTCCAGTTTCCACCTCTGTTCACAGGTATGAAACAGTGTCCACTGTCAGTGGTACTGAAAGTAAAAAAAAGTTACATTCCTTTTAAGGGCCCTTTCACACGTACGGACCGTATGTCCGCATTTTCATCCGTCCGTTTGTGGATGAAAACGGGACATACATGGGTCCCTATGTGATTACGGGTGTCAGCGGATAAACATCCGCTGACACCCATAATTTGTCCGCCTCCGCAAAGATCCGCATTTGCAGACGGAAGAAATCCTATTTTTCTTCCGTCTGCCGGATCGGATCGGATGAACACGGACATACGGTCTGTGTTCGTCCGATCCCCCATAGGGGAGAGCGGAGGAAACACAGGGTGGTCCCTGCACAGTGTGCGGGGACCGCCCTGTCAGCTGCCAGCTCAGCAGGGATTTTACGGAGGATCCCCGCTGAACTGTACAGACACATGGAGCGGATCATTACTGATCCGCTCCGTGTGAAAGGGCCCTAAGGCATATTTATTAATGATACAGTAACTGTCACAGTTACTTGTGCTCCCAACCAAACTGTCAGGCCATGGATAAAAATAACATGAGATTAAACCTACTACCATAGACATCATACTAGATTTCAGTTGTGTTTCTGTCTCTCTAATCTATTACATATTCACATACAATATATGTGTACTAGACACAGAGGGTTATTTATGAAAGGCAATCCATCGCTGTAAGAGTCGGTTCACACTAAGGCGGCACGACTCTGGGGGCGGCTCTGCAAGTCGTCCTGAGGACGACTCTAGAGGCGATTTGCAAGACGACTTCTGTATAGAAGTCAATGCAAGTTGCCCCGAGCCGCCCCCGAAGTCGTACAGGGAGTAAATTTGCGTCGCTCCGATTAGAACGCTCCCATTGCACTGCATGGGAAGCGACTCGTCAGGTGGCTAAGTGTGAACCGGGTCTTAATCTGAGGGGAAGACCTGAAATGAGGGAAAGCTCTGCTGATTTTATTATCCAATCACGTGCAAGCTAAAATGCTATTTTTTGTTTTCCTTGAATGTCCCCCTCGAATCTACAGTGACTGCACTTCCAAGTGCACTTTCAGTGCAAAGTGGGTTTTCCTTTAGTAAATAACCCCCACAGTATATGTTGGCAAATTATACCTGAATGGATTTCTCTGTGAAATCACCGCTACTGGTTGTGATCTTGCTGAAGACATCTATGAAACCGTTTGTGTCAATGTAATCCGAAACATAATAGTTTAAACCACCTGAAAGAATTTGTTAGTTACAAAAAGTTATTCATAAGAAATATGTAGTTTAAATCAAGCAGTATTTGTAGATTTTCTGAAAGTTGTATGCATTGTACTGTTGAGTACATGGAAGAATGATACATTTTATATATATCGCAATTACCTTTTAAAATATGATCTATTCTAATAGAATGACAGTCTGTGTACCAGACATGTATTTTTTTGAGTTGCTGGGGGAACTTTAAAAAAATTAGTCTACAGTTAGGCCTCGTACACACGCCCGAGTAACTCGTCGGGCGAAACACATAATTTTCCTCGTCGAGTTCCTTGTTAGGCTTGTCGAGGAACTCGACAAGCTTGCTTTGCGTACACACAGTCAAGACAAAATCTCCTCGTTCTCAAACGCGGTGATGTACAACACATACAACGGAAGGGGAAGTTTGATTCCACTTGCACAAGTCTTGGGGCTGCTTTTGCTAATCTCATGTTACCGCGTGTTAAGTAAGAGACTATTTGCACTTTTCAGTCTGTTACAGCTTTAAAAATGTGTTCTCTCCAATACAAATGCTACTTTTACTCCCGTCTCATACTTTATTATGAGCAAGCACGGGTTCCTCAGCATACACATGCTCGAGTTTCTCGATGGAAACCTGCCCAACGAGGAACTCGACGAGCCAATTTGACTCCCGTCGAGGAAAAACTTGCTCTCTTTTTAGCTCGACGAGTTCCTTCGACAGTTTCCTCGATGAAAAATGTACACACGACCAGTTTCCTCAGCAAAAAAACTCTCCCACCAAGTTTCTTGATGGATTCTGCCGAGGAAACTGGTCGTGTGTACGAGGCCTGAGGCATCGTACACACGACCGAGTTTCTCGGCAAAAACCAGCAAGAAACTTGCTGTTTTTTTTTTTTCCCCGAGGAAACCGGTCGTGTGTACATTTTTCGACGAGGAAACTTTCGAGGAACTCGTCGAGCCAAAAAGAGAACAAGTTCTCTTTTTCCTCGACGGGAATGGAGAAAATTGGCTCGCCGAGTTCCTTGACAGCCTCACAAGGAACTCGACGAGCAAAACAATGTGTTTCGCCCGTCAAGTTCCTCGGTCGTGTGTACGAGGCCTCAGACTTTAAAGCGGATGTCCGCTGAAAAAAAAATATTAAAAGCCAGCAGCTACAAATACTGCAGCTGCTGACTTTTAATATGTGGACACTTACCTGTCCTGGAGTCCAGCGCGGTCCGCAGCAGAGGACGATCGATCACTCGTCACTCTGCTGCCCCCCCGCCATCCTCGGTGAGGAAACCAGGAAGTGAAGCGCTCCGGCTTCACTGCCCAGTTCCCTACGGCGCATGCGCGAGTCGCGCTACGCCTGTCGATTGGCTCCCACTGTGTTCTGGGAGCCGAGTTTTCCCAGAACACAACAGGGGGGATGACGTCATGCCCGCAGTTTACCCGAGACTGTGTGGCCGGAAGTGGGTGCAGATACCTGTCTTTAGACAGGTATCTGCACCCCCTCCTCCTGAAAGGTGTCAAATGTGACACCGGAGGGGGGGAGGGTTTCGATCAGCGGGAGTTCCACTTTAGGGTGGAGCTCCGCTTTAAGGGCTTCAATTGGGGGTTAAGTGTTAGGTGTTGGTGGGTTGGGATGGAAAGTATGAAAACATAGTTAAAATACATATTTGTGATTCACTGATAAGTCATCAACTTTGTTCATTCTGGTCTTTCCTCCTACCAGTATGCTCCTAATACAGCATACTGTAAACCTGGCAATCAGGAATTTAAACAGTAATTGCCTTATAGAAATCTATAACCCCCACCTGTCATTCTGGATAATTGTTCCAGTCCTTTGTCTGCATTGACTCCTAGAGCAACAGTATGAATGATTGCTCCACTGGCTCCCACTTCATTAAAACATTTTTGGATTTCTTTATCCTCTCCATCTGTTAACAGTACAATTTCAGTTCCATGTGTGCTTGCATCATTCTTCTTGTTAACCTACATAGGAGACAGAGGGGATATGATTTCAATGTACAAATAATGTACTGGTGACCCCACAATAGGGATAAAACATTTTTGCGGAAGGGAGTTTTACAAGACACATGGCGAAAAGAGGTTTAACCTTAAACGACGTAGAGGGTTTTTTACTGTAAGAGCAGCAAGAATGTGAAATTCCCTTCCACAGGCGGTAGTCTCAGTGGGGGGGCATCGATAGTTTCAAAAAACGATTAGACATACAGGCATATACAATTTAATACTGACATATAATCATACACATAGGTTGGACTTGATGGTCTTTTTTCAACCTCACCTACAGTACTATGTAACTATGTAAAGGATGAGTAGTTTGAATATTTAAAAAATTAAGATAAGTGCAATAAAAAACAAGTTTCAGCCTTTGCAATGTGAAACGTTATATCTAGGCATCTCATTTTGTACTTTATGTCATCTAATACTCTGATGAGTTTAAAAACTATTCGAAAATGAATATATAGCTGGATTCAGGTAGGGCAGCTCACTTTTGAGGCGGCGTAGCGTATCGCATATACGTTACGCCGCCGTAAGTCAGAGAGGCAAGTGCTGTATTCACAAAGCACTTGCCTCCTAAGTTACGGCGGCGTAGCGTAAATGGGCCGGCGTAAGCGCGCCTAATTTAAATGAGGATGAGGGGGGCGTGTTTTATGTAAATTACTTGTGACCTGATGTGATTGACGTTTTTTGCGAACGGCACATGCGCCGTCCGTGGACATATCACAGTGTGCATTGCTCCAAAGTACGCCGCAAGAACGTATTGGTTTTGACGTGAACGTAAATTACGTCCAGCCCCATTCACGGACGACTTACGCAAACAACGTAAATTTTTCAAATTTAGACGCGGGAACGACGGCCATACTTAACATTGGCTAGGCCAGCTATTTGTTCGACTAACTTTACGCCGGAAAACGCCTTACGTAAACGGTGAATCTTTACAGCGACGGGCAAGCGTACGTTCGTGAATCGGCGTATCTCGCTGATTTACGCATTCTAGGCGTAAATCAGCGTTCACGCCCCTAGCGGCCGGCGGAACTAGACAGCTAAGATACGCCGTCGTATCTTAGCTAGGTTTAAGTGTATCTCAATTTGAGAATACACTTAAACATACAACGAACTTAGATTCCGAGTTACGACGGCGTATCTACTGATACGCCGGCGTAACTCTTTGTGAATCTAGCTATTAGTAACTACCTTGATTCACTAAAAACAATAAGCAAAACTTGCCGGACAAACTTTGATTTTTTGCAAAGGATTCCTTCTTAATTATTAAATGATTTATCATTTTATTGCAATAAAATTGAATGTGATGAAGGATAAACGGTTAATTTTTTTAAATAACAAATCATTGTCATCACATGTGGTAACACCAGGGCTTTTTTTCAGGGGGAACTCAGTTCCGCCACCTCTGGCTCAGACCCTTTGGTGCCTGCTCACCACAATCGCTTGTAAACACAGAAGTCTGGTTTCTGTGTTTACAAGTGACAGCTCTGCACTTTGTGTGTAACCCCCTTGAACTCTGCACCCTGTATGTAATGCAATCCTGGTATTTAATGCCCCTTTAATACCCTTCTACTGTTTGTGAAATCTCAACGGGGTCGTGGTTGAGTTCCTGCACCTATTTTCTGAAAAAAAAAAAGCTCTGGGTAACACTATTTTTAGCACGTGGTATATACAGTAATGTAATGCGATTATGGTTTTCTAGTGGTTTTTCAAACAACATGATGTGGTCCAGATCATCCTGATCCTGTGTAGATTACATACTGTAGCTCTTATACCACTTGTACAGTTATTTCTGGAAAGTCATATGAGAGAAAGAAGTTAAAGTGGATGTAAACCCAAATTTATTTATTTTTGCTGTCACAATGTAGAGTATAATGCCGCGTACACACGACCGTTTTTCAAGTTCTAAATTTTTTTTTTTTTTAATGTCATTAAAAACAATCGTGTTAGGGCTCCAGAGCATTTTTCACAATGTAAAAAATGGCCATTAAAAAAAACGTGCATGCTCAGAAGCAAGTTATGAGACTGGGGCGCTCGTTCTGGTAAAACTACCGTTCGTAATGGAGTAAGCACATTCATCACGTTGTAACAGACAGAAAAGCGCAAATCGTCTTTTACTAACACAAAATCAGCTAAAGCAGCCCAAAGGGTGGTGCCATCCGAATGGAACTTCCCCTTTATAGTGCCGTCGTACGTGCTGTACGTCACCGTGCTTTGCTAGAGCATTTTTTTTTCACGATCGTGTGTAGGCAAGGCCGTTTTAATGAAATGGTTAAAAAAAAATTTGTTTTTTCGAGACCTTTAAAAACGTCATTTTTTAGAACCCGGAAAATGGTCGTGTGTACGCGGCATAAGAATCATTAACCACTAATCTCTGAATGCGCCCTTTTAGCCAGTTTTTCATCCATTTACAAACTGATTTTTTCCAGACCAGTAGACTTTACCTTACACATTAGCCATCTGTGGGGAACTGTGTCAAACGCTTTTGCAAAATCGAAGTATACCACATCCACAGCCACCCCACTGTCTAAGGTTGTTGGAGTAATAAGGGTAAAAGGGGCATAGAAGGTCAGATAATTGTATACATATATAACATTATCATGAATAATTTTGCATGCAACCAACTCACCTCAAATCCCTGACGTACTCCAGCACAAATGTTTGTACCACCAGTAGCCGTCTTTGGAAGAAATGTTTTCATTTTTTCCCGTTGGAATGTGTCAACTATCTTTACCAGCTCCGATTTCACAGTTGCACTACTGGAGAATATCACTATACCAACATAGGATCCAGACTCAACAATCTGCATTATAAACACTTCTGAGGCTTGGTACATGCGAGAGATCCGATTATGCTGAATGGAACAAGAGTAAAAACAGCATTCAGGTCAAAAGAAGAATTACTGAGAATAGAATACACTCAAGCTGATCATACAGAATAACTACTTGTATATGACTGCTCTTGGAATGTTGGGTATTTAGCCAGCTTTACCATCATATGTACTGTGGGTAATCAGAAGAAAATGTCTACATTAAACTGATAATTTAAATGGTAAATAAACAAGCCCAAAAGTAATTATTCAATAACAATAGAATATTCTCCTTGTGAATGCATAACATACAGTACTTGCAATAGGATTCTGCCAAATTGTAAAGGAAAATAGGTTACTTTTTGAGATATCATGAATTTATATACTACATACAGTGATGTCATTGTAGTCCTCTGAAATTCATTCTTCTCCAAGCACAGTGAGGAGGATCTAGCCACATATTACCTCTGCATGGGCAAAGAGAAAAACATTTCCCATGATGCTAAGGAAAATGTAGGATGTGGTGGATGCATGTGCATGCAGAGATGAAGGCAGAACTGAGGGCTGTGTGTTGGGGGGGTCAGAGCTGAGGGTGAATGCAGCTATAGTGGGCGACTCAGACTGGAAGTCTGAGGCCCCGTACACACGACCAGTTTCCTCGGCAGAATTCAGCTTCCGACCGAGTTTCTGGCTGAATTCTGCCGAGAAACCCGGCCGTGTGTACACTTTTGGCCGAGGAAGCCGACGAGGAGCTCGGCGAGGAAATAGAGAACATGTTCTCTATTTCCTTGTTGCTCTATGGGAGCTCTCGTCCCGCCGAGCTCCTCGGCGGCTTCAGTGCTGAACTGGCCGAGGAACTCGATGTGTTTGGCACGTCGAGTTCCTCGGCCGTGTGTACGAGGCCTTAGACTTATAGGTCCACTCACTACAGTGTGCTTGGATGCAATCATGCCACCACATGCTGTCTAAAGTAGTACAGCAAGGAAGGGTACACAAGACCAGTGGTTGAAGGAATAAAGGACGTACCAGTCACTGGTCTTATATACCAGAATGTAAAGAGGAAAGAGCCTCTTACAGCACTAAAGAAAGAGAGGCTTTATCATTACCTATTATTTATTAAGAAAACAAAAATACATTTCAGCCTGCACAAGCCAGTGCACCCTAAAGATAGCAACGTGGCTGTTTTTTTTTTTTGACAGTAAAGAAGCAACTTGGCTGTTTAATATAGTAACTGTAAGATACAATTACAGTAATAGAAAATAATAGATTACCTGAAAATTAAATGATAAAAAATATTATTTACATAATATAATATTTTTAAAGCTCAACTCCAGAATAAGTAAATATTGTCTAAATACAAGAGACATGTGTATTCTTACTTGTGTGGTTTGTGTATTTTATCCAGACATGTGCAGTAATCCAGTGTGAATATTTGCCTCTGTACAGGAGCCGCCTCTAGTAAAGACCAGTCACTACTGCTCTTTCCCTATGGCGGTCTTGTCCCCACCCCCTTTTGTAGTTTTCTGCAGGCCTGTAGTGAGTGGAGTCTGCTAGGTCCCCCCCCCCACATCTCTACTCTCTGCATAGGTTAGGTACAGCACAGTGATGATGTCACTGCTACTTTTACAAGGTTAAATCTCTTCACACTTAAATCTGGGTCTGCAAAGAAATTTGGTATGCATAAAAAAGATTTATATCTTTTGTGTCTATAGAGGAATATATGTAAAATGTAACTAAAGGCAAAACTTTTTAGTTTTGGATAGAGTGGAGAGGAATTAGAACACCTGTAAATTTGTATTGCTGCCTGTGCCCCCGTTAGAGAAATTACCCCTCTCTATTTGTTTTACCATCAAAAGTAAAAGAAAATCCCAAATTTTGGGTTGACACCAGAACAGTAATAGAGGAGGAATCTTCCAATTGGAACACAAGTTCTGTAACCCTGGTGATACCCTGGGATACCTTCATTTTGGAGGAATCTCCTCTCATATCTTGTTTTGACTAGGGATGCACCGATATATCGGTGCCGAAACATATCGGCCGAAAACAGCTGTTTTGGGCACATGTCGAAACAGCTTTAAAATTGCCGATAGGACTAGTGGCTGCAGAGCGGTAAAACACACTGAAACTGTCTCCACACACTGCTAGCACAGCCCCGCCTGCTCCTAACCCCACGCTGTGATTAACAGAATGCCGTTCTAATGCTGAGATGTTTTCTGTCTATCACAGCGTGGGGTTAGGAGGAGGGGGGGCTGTGTAGCAGAGTGGAGACATGTTTCAGCATACGGGGGGGGGGGGGGGGTGGTGAGTTGCTTTATTTTCTAACTGGCGGGTCTCTGTTGCTGGGACAGTGGAATTCCTGGAATGCAGGCCAGCGTGTAGAGGAGGAGAGGAGCAGAGCACAGCCCGGCATCCAGGAGCAGTCCATCCGCCTATCGGGAGCTCATCCACGGCTCGGAACCGGGCTCCTCTGATCGCACCCCTCCGTCCCCATCCCCCCACCCCCTTTCGAGCTGGGGCTGCGCTGTGTGAAGTATGTTGGCTGCGGTCCGCTCCAGCTCTCTGCACTCCGCTCTCCACACAGACATGTACCAGGCAAGGCTGAGAGAGAGAGAGACAGCCCATACACAGCAGCACTGTGCCCAGTCATAGTGCCATCCCTGTGCACTGCTAGAAGGATGGTGGTGGCACCAGGACAGACCTGCTGGATGATCCTCTTACTGCTGTTACAGGAGATGTATGCTCATACACACTCATGTTTTTGGAGGTGACAGGGTTAAAAAATGAGAACCTGTCACCTCCAATTGCTATCACAATGGCTAAATTAAAATAAGTAATTAAAAAGTAAAGAATGAGAAAAATTATAAAAATAAGAAAATTATACAAAAAGTGATAAAGTAATAATAAAAAAAAGAAACAAGAGGCGGCAATTTGGGGCACAGTGAGGCGGCAATTTGGGGCACAGTGAGGTGGCAATTGGGGGCACAGTGAGGCGGCAATTGGGGGCACAGTGAGACGGCAATTGGAGGCACAGTGAGAGTATGTTTTAACATACAATTATTAAAAAAAAAAAGAAAAGTAATTTTCGGTTTCGGCCTGACATTTTTTTTTTTTTCGGTTTCATTTCGGTTCTGAAATTTCCATTTCGGTGCACCACTAGTTTTGACTATGGGACAGGAAGTGAAGGGAAATCTCCCCTACAGGACATAGATGGCAAAAAAAAACTGACAGGGACTATAATCATCCCTCGAAATCTATCCAAGATGAAAACAGTTTTGCCTTTAGTTACACTTTAAATGAAAGCATTTAAGCCCAGAGTTCAGATTTAAGTATTTTTGCCCCTTTGCCAGCCTAAAAACAAAACATAAGCAGGGAATTTCTTAAAGCAGTATACTAAATGAAAGCCTTATACAGACTTTCTTGGGGTCTTTTTTTTTGGTTTAAATTCTTCATATAGTCAATTTAATCAATGCATGCTGACAAGGCTAAATTCAGAGTGGACATGTAGGGTTTAATGAACTGTGGTCACAAAGGTGGTTGAGACGGTTTTGAGGGTGCAATTGGTTTTAATTGGGTAGGGAAGTTCCTCTTCATTTTTTATACTTTATTTTTTAACCATTTTTTCACACTGTCTCCTTTAATAAAAATATACATTTTAATGTGTTCATCAAGTGCACCTAAATGTTGGCAGCTCTAGCTTTGTTCTTCAACAAAATTTGCAGAGTTCTTGTTAATGCATGATCCATACCTCATTCATACTTCCTGAAACATCAAGGACCAAGGTGACAACCCTCTCCTTATACTGAAGCAGTGAGACTGAAGGAGGTACAATACTGGGGTTACTTAGTGGAGCAGAATTCATGTCAGGAGATTGCATAATCACTTCCCATGTGCTCTGGTAGTTACATAATCTGTTGTGTTCATTTGGTGCTTCATTGTTGTGACTGTTTTCATCACAGAATGCATTCACCTAACAAGAAAGAGACACATTAATAAAGCACACAACCTGCACATTTTAAACTGTTGTTAAGAACAGAAGATCCTGAAAAAAGTGCATCTACAACATAGAACATGAATAAAGCTTTAATATAAGTGATTACATAAATAATAAATATAATAAATAATAGAACTTGAAGGGTGCCAGCCAATCAAAACACATAGAGCTAGATTCAGGTAGACTTTACGTCGGCGTATCTATTGATACGCCGCGTAAGTTAGAAGATGCGCCGTCGTATCTATGCGTGCTATTCATGGAGCTAGATACGCCTGAATTTCAGCTTCCTCCGACCGACGAAAAGTGTTAGTACGCCGTCATATCTAGGGTGCATATTTACGCTGGCCGCTAGAGGCGCTTCCGTAGATTTACGTGTAGAATATGTAAATGACCTAGATACGCCGATTCACAAACGTACTTGCGCCCGCTACGCCGTTTACGTAAGGCTTACGTCCGGCGTAACGTTACCCCTGCTATATGAGGTGCAGCCAATGTTAAGGTATGGACGTCGGAACAGCCGTCGAATTTTACGTCGTTTACGTAAGTGGTACGTGAATGGGGCTGTGCGTAGGTTACGGTCACGTCAAAAGCATTGAGCCAACGTATCTTAGGGAGTATATGCAACGTGACTCTGAGCATGCGCATTCGTTCGGGAAGTCATTTACATGGGGTCACGGCTAATTTGTATACAACACGCCCACTACCTTCCACATTTAAATTAGGCGGGCTTACGCCTGCCTATTTACACTGCGCCGGCGCAACGTACGGCACCAGATCTTTCTGAATACAGTTCTGGGCTCCCTGATTTACGTCGGCGTAGCGCATATGAGATGCGCTACGCCGCCCAAAAGGTACGCCGCTGTACCTGAATCTAGCTCATACAGTATATTGCTTAAAAGATACTTTATTACAATATGTATCATTCAATTAAAACCTTAAAGCATTAAATGATTTTTATTTACATGTCTGTCTTTATAAAATAGATCTTTGTCAAGTAGTATCTCATCCTGTAGAAGCTCATATCAAAGAAACTACTTATTATACGCTTGTTATAAACTACATTCAGTGGTTTATGTCAATTAATGCAGGTTATGCTATATATGCACTGTATGCTTCCATTTACTTCTTTACACTTGCTTCAAAACATGGCTTCGGACACGCTTTCTTAAAGCTCTGAACGCAAATCGAAGCTCCTGTCGCCAAATAAAATAGTTAGCTTACAGTACTGTTTACACCTTGCGTTTGCTTTGCTTCAAAAATAATACCCCATGTTGCTTTAGCGGTACTTTATAGCATCTTCAAAGGCTCTATAGAAGTCTATGACAAAGCTCGCTTGAAGCAACTGAAGCTTTTGAAAGGCTTTTATTCAGCTTTAGCTTCGCTTCGTTTTGGAGAAATTGTAGGTATGAGATATCGACACACGCACAGGGCATCTGCCAAACGTTATTAAAGCTTCAAAAAAGCAACACTGAAGAATCATCAAATGACCACCCAAGCATTCTCCAAGCACCCCCAAAGTATCACAGTAGCATTGCAGAAGCATCAAAAACACATAAAAAAAGCATGTTGAAGCGATAAGCGCTTTAACCAGTTAAAGACCGCCCACTGCATATATACTGCGGCAGGGCGTCTCTATTGTGCGACACAACATACCTGCTACGTTGTTTCATGCAATAGATACTGTGGGAACGCACTGTGATCTGTAAACCAATCTGGGGGTGACTTTAACATTGTATTGACACCCATATCGGTTCACAGAGGGCAGTGAGAACTGTTTGCGGGAGACATGCGATGTGGGAACTGGCACTGGAATCGTGCTGGTTCCTGCATCGCTATAGTGTGAACCCAGGCTCATGTTTTCTTTCTACTTCCTTATCTGTCCTATCACCTATTAATGCTGTGATGGATCCTAAAGAGCCCATCAACTGCAAAACAAGGAAAGTTGATATATACCTTTCATTCTAATGATGACATTTACTGGGTTTGTGCTCCACCATAAACGGGAATGCCTGGAGCACCAGAAACCATTGGCTCACTCTAGCATTTTCCCCCTATTTCGGCACATCAGCGAGAGAAGCATTGTCAGAGATAAGCTTGAATATCCTTCCTAAGAGATAATACCAGAGTCAGTCCAGGGCCCCCTTATTGGCAAGGCATTCTTGTTCTACTATAGCATAGGTTTTCTCAGCTGCAGTTAATTTCTGACTTAGAAAGGCCATAGGATCCTCCTCCTTATGGATAACAGAACAGATTACTATTAATATGTACATTACAGGACTTGATCTACATCACTGTTTTACTAATATCTTCTCCTACAGTATATAGTATTTATATGTTAGACACTTTAACCAGTGTAAATGTCTACAGTATTGATACAAAATGAAGCACAGGTGGTTAGAGACTCAGTGAGTGATAACACTATAGGGTTGATTTACTAAAACTGGAGAGTGCAAAATCTGGTGTAACTCTGCATAGAAACTAGTCAGCTTCCAGGTTTATTTTCAAAGCTTAAAGTGGAACTTCCGCTCGTTGTACTCCTCCCCCCCCTCCGGTACCACATGTTGCACCTTTCGGGGGGAGGGGGGACAGGATAACTGTCTTTCACAGGTATCCTGTTCTCACTTCTGGAAGCCTCAGCTGCGGGTATAGACATCACCGCTCGAGCTCTCTTCTCCCCTCTGCTCCTTCCCCGGGGCAGTAGTAGAGAGGAGCAGAGCCCTGCGCATGCGCTGTAGGGTTCCAGGGGGGAAGCTGTAAGGCTTCACTGCCGGGTTCCCTTACTCGCAATGGAGGCAGCATGCACCCAACAGCTGATGGAAACTTCAGCTGTGGTGCCGACATCGCTGGACTCCAGGACAGGTAAGTGTCCGATTATTAAAAGTCAGCAGTATGTGCAGCTGCTGGCTTTTAATTTTTGCAGCAGTGGGCAAGTTAGAAGATAATTGGCTACCATGCACAGCTGCACCAGATTTTGCACTCTCCAGTTTTAATTTACCCCTTAAGTGTTTTTTTTAAAGTGCATTCTGCTTATTTAGGAGTGTTTGGGTAGGTGGCCAATAAAAAAAGTATCACAAAACCTATTTATCACTATACAGGTGTGAGCATTTCTAGGACAGGAAACAAACAAAGGTGACAGGAACCTTTAAAAGGAGCCCATTAATTCCATTATAGTGTGCAAACCCTACCATTCTGGGAACATAATAATATACTTGTGCAAGAATCTAAGGGAGAGTGGAACAGAACAAGGACACCCCCAATATCATCTTGAGTCCAGGTCTTGTTTTGTAATCTTAAAAATGAATGCTTCTATACTGTAGCTTGAATGTAATAAGACTGTCTATTGGACCTTGGGCAAATGGGATTCCCCATCTCTACTAAAATGATAAAGTCAGGGGGCGTGGTCTAGCCGTGATCGGGAATGGCTGCTTAACTGGAAAGCTCCCGCTGCTGCAGGCTGCAATTCTCGGCTAACGGAATCGGTAAGGGGTCCCACCGACTGGAATACGACTAATCTGATACCCGTTGTCACGGTGATCATCCCCATACTGTTTTCCATTCTACCCGACAAATTTTCACCAACTTACGATCTTTTGGAAATTCCTGTCAGATCATATGATGGCCGAATTCCCGGGAGGCCAGTCAGATACATTGGCCACTTCTCAAGGGAACTTTGACACAAACCCCCTTACCGACAACCGGAATCCCCACCACGCTACGGACGCTCGACAGAGCCCTAGCCTAAATGATCTACACTCCGTGGCAGCTGATATTAAAGAGACGCTGTCAGCTGCCATTGCGGATCTGAAATTGGACATACGCGCAGTTTCAGCGCGCGTCATTGATGTGGAAAAAACTACTGCGCAACAGACAGCAGCTCTGCGCCATATTAACCACAAAACCAACGTACACATTACGCTTCTGAGAGACTTATACCGCCAAACAGAAGACCTCGAGAACAGAAGCAGGAGACATAATTTGAGGGTACGGGGACTGCCCGAGTCGATTGATTTTGATCGACTCTCCCCCGCAATTCTAACAATTTTTAACGATTTGCTGGGTCGCCCACCCTTAACCAACATTAAAATGGAACGCCTGCACAGGGCCCTGCGACCCAAGGGCAGACCCTCTGATCCCCCTAGAGATGTCATATGCCATATAGATGACTTCTTACTGAAAGAGGATATCCTGAGGCAGGCAAGACTGCGCTCTTCTCTGAAATTTGAGGGCTCTACATTATCTATATTTCAAGATCTGTCGAAAATCACGCTCCAAAATAGACGTGATCTGAAACCTTTATTGGATGCACTGAGAAATAAAAGCATCATCTACAAATGGAAGTTTCCATTTGGCCTGCAAGCGACCAATCAGGGTCATACTGCCCTGCTGAGGGTACCCGAAAATCTACATGCCTTTTGCAAATCCATGAACATTCCATACATGGAACTACCAAATTGGTATGCAGACTTTCGTTTTAAAGACAACTCCAGAGACTGCAGGAAGGATGACACTGTCGCTATGGAAACGGCCCCTTACAGAGCCAGGAGACGACGATCCCAATCACCTAGTCACCTAGATTCTTCAGGCGTTCCAGATCCTGATCTTCAATCAACAAACGTGCCACATTCCAGGAAACCCAGAAGGGATAAATGAATATAAATATATTTTATTGATGTTTATTGATGTTTCTTCTATCTTACTCCTGATATATATAACCCTTGTGGTTTGACCTGAAACTTATTTGTTTTGGTGATTTCAAGACACATACAAAATTGCTACCCTTCATGCTGCAACTTTTGTGGCATTCAATGTATTTTTTTTTCTTTTTCTTTGGATTTATTTATGAAGGGTGGAGACAATGTTTCTTTCTACTATTATTAACACTATCATTTAACTATGCATTGATACTACTGTTTTCAGGTCTACCCACACGGGCAAGGGATCTGCAATTGTCTCTTCCTTACATTTTGTTACTGCAGTTCTCTTCCTATGATAATATTACTGATGGTTGTGACCTGTACCTAAGACCCGGACAGCGCTCCTGACACACTGACATGCTGTCCGGATGCTGAGCAGTTTTACTACTTTCAATTGTTTATATCTTATATATTTGGAATGTTATCAGATTCCGGTCTCTCATTACCCTTTATAATGGGAATTCCGTTAGCCTCATCATTTCTACTATAGCATATTGCTTTCTTTCTTTAATAGTCTGTAGGCGGCGGGAAACCAGTCGTTCTGATTTATTGTTCTCTGACTCGGTTCACTCCAACCCCCACGGAGTAGCTCTTGTTAGATCTCTTTATTTTTTCTAATAAGATACTACTTCACCTTGTACCGCATATTTTTCCCTGCGGGGAAATTTTACTCCTGTTGAATTTTATTTTTATTTTTGTGATAGTCACCGGTACTATCTGTTTTGAGTATTTAATACTCAACACCTAAACCTTCCCTTAAACCCCTTCACCCTCGTCTTTCCTATTTTCTCAACTTGAGGATCCCCTCCTACTTTTGACTAATATGACTACCCCCAATAATCCTACAACAGACCCTCAAAAGAAAATCAAACTTTACTCTCTTAATGTAAAGGGCCTCAATATCCCAGAAAAACGGTCAAAGCTTTTACTATTGTTGAAGAAATCATAAGCAGACATAATATTCCTACAGGAGACCCACTTTAAGTCCAACAATTGCCCAACCTTTACGGACAAGAGATTTCCTCTGATACTCCACACTACAAACCCGAACTCCAAATCTAAGGGAGTTTCAATACTAATTTCTAAGTATTGCCCCTTTCAAATTTTGGACACTAAAACTGATAATGAAGGCAGGTACCTGTTTGTTAAAGGGTCCTTGTATAATAAACCTGTGACTTTGGCCAACATATATGCCCCTAACAGGCTCCACGTTCAATTCTTTAAAGACACTATTGAAGTCCTTAAGTCATTCTCCGTCGGCTCATTGATACTCGGTGGAGACTTCAACATAGCCCTGAATCCCCTTCTAGACACCTCCACTGGCTCCTCTACAATATCATATAAAACACTGAGTAGTATTAAATCTTTACTAAAAGACCTTTCCATTCACGACACCTGGCGAATACTAAATCCCTCTTTAAAAGACTTTACTTTTTACTCTCTCCCACATGACTCCTATTCTAGAATAGACTATTTTTTCTTGTCCCACAACGATCTAAACACTATTGAAAGCGCTACAGTAGAACCCATGCTCATATCGGACCACAACCCAATCACTCTGCATTTGACCTTCAAAAATAAACCAATCCTTCCTAGATATTGGAGACTAGATGATTCTCTCCTCACATATGCTGACAACATGCAAAAATTGGACGTTCAGATCTCCGAATTTTTCATTCATAACAACACTGGCGATGTACATCCTATAAATGTTTGGCTCGCGCACAAGTGTGTCATTAGAGGCAGTTTGATCTCGCTCGGTGCGAGAAGGAAGAAACTACATCAGGCTCATATAAACGATTTAACTAATAAAATCAATAGCCTGGAACTTATACATAAACATTCTTTGGCACTACAAACGCTTGAGGAGCTTTCGAGACTCAGGCTAGAACTGTCTGAAGTCCTAGACAAAAGGGTCAAACGCAGTTTTGATATGTCTCGAAAATTTTTCTATGAGTATGGAAATAAGACGGGGAAATTACTAGCTAACACCTTGCACTCAAAATCTAAAAAATTTGAGAACATATTTGCCATTACTGACCCTAAAGGTAAAAAATATTCCTCTTCTGAAGATATCGCAGACCAATTCCGAATCTTCTACTCCAAACTCTATAACTTGACTCCTGAATTTGGCCCTAAAAATACGCCTTCAAGAAAAGATCTAATTTCTGAGTTCTTGAAAAATTACTGCCCTAATACCTTATCCTCGGATACAGCGAAAGGTATAGATAAGCCTCTGGAAGCAGGAGAAGCTTTAACTGCACTCGGTCAATTAAAGACTGGAAAAAGTCCTGGCCCAGACGGTTTTTCGGTTAACTACTACAGATCTTTCAAAGATGTCTTGATCCCACAATTTCTTAACGCGTTTAATTCTAGCCCTTTCCCGTCCCCACTTCCTAATGATCTCTTAGAAGCCCACATTGTCATGATTCCTAAGCCTAACAAGGATAAAACCCTTGTTTCCAATTACAGACTCATTTCCCTCTTAAATAACGACATCAAATTATATGCTAAAATCATAGCTAATCGCTTACTTCCCTTATTACCTCGAATAATATCCCTCGACCAAACGGGCTTTACGCCGGGAAGAGAGGCTAAGGACAACACCATAAAGGCTTTACATGTTCAACACTGGCTCATAAAATCAAAATCTCCGGGTTTTTTCTTATCCCTCGATGCGGAGAAGGCCTTCGACAGGATAGCCTGGGACTATATGTTAGATGCCCTTAAATCCCTGGGCATGCAAGATCGAATGTTGGGATTCATTAACCTCTTATATTCATACCCTACGGCTAGAATCAAAGTTAATGGTGTCCTGTCGGAGGCCTTCTCCCTGTCGAATGGCACTCGTCAGGGTTGCCCTCTCTCACCCATAATTTTTATACTTATCCTGGAGCCTTTCTTATGTAGACTACGAGAGAATGTGGATATTAGTGGAGTTAAGATTAATAACGCGACTTATAAATTAGCGGCTTTCGCAGACGACATTCTACTATTTCTTACCAACCCAATAATTACAATTCCGAACCTACTTAAAGATTTCTCCATGTTTAGAACCATCTCAAATTTCAAAATAAACTTCTCCAAATCTAAGGCCTTGAATATTTCCCTTTCCACTGACACGGTAAACCAATGCAAACTTAATTTTCCATTTACCTGGGAGAATGAATCTATACCTTATTTGGAAATCCACTTACCGTCCAACATGGATAATCTGTACACTATCAACTTTGTTCCCCTGCTGAACACCATAAAAAAAGATTTGCTTGAACAGAACAAAGGCATTTTCTCGTGGTTTGGGAGGGCTAACGTCATAAAAATGTGTATCTTGCCTAAAGTCTTGTATCTCTTCCAGACCATTCCTATTACGATCCCTGCCACATTCTTCAAATCTCTAAAACGTGTCTGCTTGAAATTTATCTGGAATGATAGGCAACCCCGTATCAAATGGGACAAGCTTACTATCCCAAAATCTTTGGGTGGAATTGGTCTACCAGATTTTAAAAATTATTATTGGGCCTGTCATATGTCCAGGATTATTAATTGGCACCTACACAGTGGCTCCAAGGACTGGATCCAACTGGAGGAATCTTTAATCTCTCCACCAATCCCTCTGAAAAAACATCCATGGATTGATCCTAGGAAGGTTCCACACCTTGCAAACACACATCCCATTACGGGAACTTCATTGAAAATTTTCAGGTCTCTCTGTAAAAAATTTAAAATCTCTTCAATATATGGACCTATTACCCCAATATCCTTTAACCCTGAAATATCCCGGAAACACCATATCATTACCTCCCCCGACTTGGATTCAGACACGACTTGCAGGGCTGAAGCCTTCTTTGAAAAAGGGAATCTCATTTCTCTGGTTCATTTCTCCGCTAAATTCCCGAATCTTACTGTCTCTCCTCATAACTTTGAACTAATCACTCTTTTTTTGAAAAAAATTGGTTTCACTAACATTTGGCACAGGCCTAAGACAACCTTTGAATCCGTCTGCATAGGAAAGGCTCCCCAAGGCCATTTAATTTCCCTCATGTATTGTGTATTGAACTCAACATCAGACCCACAATCAGACAACACCAACAAGAAGTGGGAAAGGGATCTACGTATAACAATCTCTAATGACGGGTGGACTTCGGTCTTCCATCGCCTACACAAGGGTTCACTAAACGTCCTGATACAGGAAAACAGTTACAAAATATACTCAAGGTGGTATAAAACCCCTTACATTATTAATAAATTTAGTCCAAACGTCTCTCCCTTGTGCTGGCGATGCGGACTAGAGGCTGGCACTCTCCTCCATATATGGTGGGAATGTTCAGCTATCACGACTTTTTGGAAATCAGTCCATGATCTCATTGTGTCCATTACCTCCTACACCCCGGACTTTACAGCTGGACAGTACCTATTACACCTCTCCTCTCTACCCAATTCAGTCTACAAGAAATCTATTATTGTGTTTCTTATCAACGCGGCAAAGCTGTGTATTCCGGTTAAATGGTCGCAAGCAACCCCTCCAAAAATTTCAGAGTGGATACGCAAAGTGGATCACATTGCATATATGGAGGAATTGATATCCCATTCTAGAGATTCTTCTAGGAATTTCCGAGATAAATGGGCATGCTGGCACCACTTTGCGGATTCTTCTGAATACCGTACTTTGTTGGATTCCTGATGAGTCCCGGAATCTGATTAATCTCCTCTGTTGTTCCTATTTTCAATAACTTTGTCAATTTGAATCACACCGCTTATAATAGGATGGTTTCCTCAACCCTCCCTCTACCTTGCCTTCCCCTACCCCTTCCTTTCCCCCCTAAATACTCTAATTTTATCTTGAATGCTTTGTTGTGACTATGATGGATCACTAACTTTAAATATTGATCCTTGTTTTATGTTCTTGAATGTAATGTCACTTATTCGACTTATTGCATACATTGTAACAAGATCGCTTTGTATACTCTTACATGTTTTAAAAACCCAATAAACATATTTGAAAAAAAAAATGATAAAGTCGTTTAGATATATTAAGGTGTATATCCAAAGTGGTCATAACAGCATATCAATTGTGCATTGATATGTGACTGCAGGAATCTGAAGGACAAAAATAAATGGTTCCTATAAAATTGTAGAATGTATTTGTGATTTTTACCGGATCCAGTGTCTGACTATACATAATGGACTCGTGAACGTCTTGGTCCTTGTTGGGATAAAATTCACAGCCCTCTTCATAGATTCCAGTGTCAGGATCAATTTCACAATTTTCTTTAACACAGTTATCATTAAGGCAAACATCAATTCTACTTAATCCACCTATAGCCAAAGGGCATCTGAAAAAAAATAAAAAAATCAATTAATATAAATTGAAATCACCAACAGACATCTTGGTTGACAAGACTAGATGTTGGAATACAAGAAATGTGTTAATTTGTATTCTTTTTTACTTTAAATACAGGTCATTGATGATTATAATTAAGATGCATAGCTGGTCCTAGACTTAGTAATATTACATATAAGAGAAGTTCACATAAGATAAGATTTATTGTCATTATAAACACAAATTCACATACAAAACAATTATCATCTGCACATTTACCATACATACCTGTAATTAAAAATTACATAAGTTTACTAAACTTTCTCCATTTAAAAACAAGAATACATAACTCTAACAAACAATAACCCATATCTGTGTAACTGATTTATTTAATTGAATTCCTGCATTAATAGCTTTAATTGCCCTTAATATTCTATCTTTGAATCTTTTTGTTCTTGCCTATATTGTTCTGAACCATCTGCCAGACAGCAATAATTTAAAAAAATTACGACCAGAATGGGTCTCTATTTGTCCTGTAAATTAGGGGTCTATGTAAAAAAAAAAAAAAAAAATTGCAGTGCAAATGCCTCAGCATTCGTTCAAAAGCCACAAATAATGCCTGTAATGTGAAACGTTCCATTAAGATCCGATTTCCTTTGTTTAACAATCCCTTTACTTTTAATCTTGAAAATGTTCTGAATTTTAACTTGAACTTAGCAGCAGTTTAGGGGACCTCATGTGAACCAAACCCAGGTATGTTCATCTCATCCATATACAGAACAAATCTATTTTAATATGACTTAACTACTGTTATCGAATGAATGAATGAATGAAAACTTATATAGCGCGGCACATGCGAACTAAATCGCCTCTGGGCGCTTGTTGTTCCTGTCTCCTTTGATATCAAAAGAGATGAGTTTTGATCTTTCTCCTGAATGCTAAGTGGTTCTCCTCCAACCGAATGCTGGTTGGTAAAGCGTTCCATAGTCTGAGACCCTGGACCGCAAATCTTCTATCTCCTTTGGATTTGTGGTTGGCTTTCGGTATCTGGAGTAGATTTTGATTGGTGGATCGAAAAGCCCATAGTTCCCCTGGGATAACAGAGTGTATGGTCGAGTGCTGCTGTGTTCTGTCAGTTTAATCATCGTCAAACTTTCAACCTTTAAAATTAACAATTGCTACTTTTGCTTTACCTGGTTGCCTCCACTTTGCCTTGTTTACTGATATAGAATGGATTGTCATTGTTGTATTCATCAAAAACTCCCCATCTCAGGTGAGCCCATTCATGGACAAACACTCTCCCTGAAAAGTAGAATCAGTTGTCTGTCAAGTCAGTTTTCACATCATTATTTTTATCGGAATTTTGCATAATTTGGGTACCATGTTAAGTGATCGCATTGTGAACTGCAGTTACACAGATATTCAAGCCATGTGGTGAGTACCTTTACGTTTTAAATGCACTTTAGCTAACTGTATGTCTGAAGAAATTTCTCTAATTGTATCTGAAATTGCGTAGGTTGCATATTTTATAACAGAATATGCAAATTAGACACAAATCAAACTGGAAGAGTCACTATTCCGCATATACAGTATATTTAGATGCTTAATTCCTGCTCTGAATAGCACAGCTAGCACCAGTGTTGACAGACTTTGGGCTTGTGTCAATGTGGGCAAATGCAGCATGCTTTTGAGATCAGGTTTAGACACTTCTGAGATAAGCCAAAATTCATTGACCAGTGCATTTAACTTACAATTGACCTTCTCATCAGCATTTGACCTGCTTCAAGCTGTTTTTACATTTCCATAATGGTGTATAGGCAGGGTAGCAATTCTGATATAAGCAAAAGCCCATTCACATGGGCCCTAAGGATTCATGGTAGAAAATGTCTATGGCAGGTTAGGATGAGGGATGCTATCATGTGCACTGTGGAAGAGAAAACACTGAGGAGAATGTACTAAAACTTGAACTGTCAGAATCTGGAGTAGCTTTGCATAGTAACCAATCAGCTTCAACTTCAACTTGTTCATTTAACTTTCAAAAATTAAAGCTAGGGGCTGATTGGTTTCCATGCAAAATTACTCCAGATTCTGTCTGCTTCAGTAAATTCCACTCCGTGTGTAATAAATGTGCTACCCCGTTATCAACGGTTCCAGATGTTGGTTTATTCTTGCTATTTTTTGCTTCCTTTTTTTTCTACTAAAAGGAATTCCCTTTATCTGTGGTAAGATTTGGCTGGCGCTCATTTTGTGCATTCTGTTATTCATCAACACTCTTTGTATTTATTTAAGACACGTATTTCCCTTATACTTGAATATATTGTCATGCAGTCATTCTTGCATCTATATTATTGTTGAAAGCATTTATCTATTTAATCTAACTATTTACTCTCTTTGATACCTAGCATTGTCTATTCAAAAGCTCCTGAGGAAGCTCTGTATAGAGCGAAACATGTCAAGCAAGCACTTATATCAATGCTCAAATTGATCTTCCAAAATATGTCTGTGGAGATCATGTAATTTTCTTCCCTCTTAATTGATGGTTTCTTTTACTATTTTTCTATACTCTTTGTTGTTGACTACATTTTCTATTTAGCACCAGTTCAATAGTCCCTGGGGTCCTCAGGTACCCTTTCCCCCCTCTTTTATTTTCTACTGATAACAGGGCCTTGTACCTCAACATCTGGATTTTTTTAACTTTTGTTGTTTTGGCCTACAAAAGTACTACATTGTTTGGCTCACTACAGAAGCTATAGCATTGATCATTACTCACAAGTAAACAATATTATCTGTTAATAGCCTTAAAGGGTTGAATAAATCAACACTATCATAAAGGTTGAAATATTTACCTTTTGATAAGAAAATGCTGCTACAGCATCTGTTTTACACATGGGCACCTGAGCTTGTTCAACATAACTTCCAGTATATTTTCTCCTCCTGGAAAGACCAGGTGCTGTGTACAGCCACCCATAGACATGAATGGCTGTGTGCATTTGTACCCAGGTATGTGCCAGTGCTTGTGTAAACACTTGTATAGCATTCATGTCTATGGGAAACTGTACACAGCACCTGGGCTTTCCAGGTGGGAGAAATACACTGGAATTTAAGTTGCATAAGCTCAGACACCCATATGCAAGAGGCCTAAAGACTGTTCACATGTGTGAAGGGTTAGGCACTAAGTGATCACTGCTGAAGGAGCACTCAGAATATCATGTCCCTAAGAACCTAGGCCTTTATAGAGTAAATGCGATATAAAGACAAGAGGTAGCACTTCAAAGTGTACCTGGGCACTGTAAATTAAGTCACCCTTGTACCAAAGAAACTTACCATATACTGCAAGAATTATAGTTCCAATGTTTGTTGATCACTGGTAAAATTTAACAAATGGGCTCAGAGTTCCACCCCACAAACAGACTGAAGCTGTACTTGGTACGATATGGTGTCACCCAAAAAGGATTAAGACATACCCGACATTATGGCCAAAAAATCCGGGAACTACCAGTGCCAAAGAGGGGGAGCGCAATGTGAAGGTCTTAAGATGCAGTGAAGACAACCAAATCCCACCAACAAAATGGCCACACTGCAGCGGTGTCGGAACTGGATGTGACATTGCAGAAAGCCATTGACCAGAAGTGGTGTAAGCACCCAGATAGATGGAGGTGTCTGAAGCAGGAGAGGATGGAAGAGATCCCAAAAAAGTGATCTTTTATAATGGATGACATATTTCAAAGTGGCATGCTTCTTTATCAAATCCAGTGATAGTTCACCTTTTCTTTTTTTGTGAAAAGGTGAACTCACACTTCAAAAGTGCAAAAGTGTTGTTTCAGCCAAAACTTGTGTTTTTAGCTTTGTAGAAAATTGGACTGTTTTTTATTGGTGTCTGTATCTCCCGCACTGGTAGGTTTTCCTTTTATTTGTGCTCCTTGTGACCACTGTTATCCAATAAGAATGCAACGAGCAGTAAAAAAAGTTTCTAATCATTCTCCTCTGTACTATACTGCTGTCTATGTCCCAGTTGCAGAGATCTCTCTTCTCTTCCTCACTTAATGACCTCCATCTATGAGACTGTAACTAAGAGAGCCTCAAAAAGGACACAGGCACAGTAAAAAAATTGAGAGATCTTTAACCATTCTCATTTTCTAAATCAAATTTAAAATGTTTGGAGCCCCACTTGGACCAATGTTATTCATATTTACAAAGCAAACCTTTAAAAACATTTCATAGACAAGCAAAAAAATAAAAAAAATAACATTCAAAAGACTATACATATATAGACAACAATACCTCTGGGTCCATATATATCAAGTACTTTGTCATTGAGCATGAAATTGGGCGTCAGATGTACATACTTTCCCTTCACTCCACATCCTCCAAATTGCAAAGTATATGGAAAATCTCCATAAATAAAAGGATCAGCTATGATAATATCCGCCTATGAAAAACAAGAGCACAGTCAGTGGAATAAAAAAGATAAGTAATTTTTAATACTGTAATCTCTTTTTCTATTCACCCATAAATGCCCCAGGAACAACAATTCATTTTTAAATTATTTTGTGTGATGTAAGGTCCATGTACTCATGGAGTTTACTATAGTAATTGACTGTATTAGGTAGTGAACGTGTATCTAACCCCAAAAAACGAAAATGTAATATATTATAGCTTACTAGTCTACAGATGTGATACAAGCATTGATTTTCTTTTTTTTTCAGATGTTTTGCCCTTTATCATTACTTGGTAATCCTGTGAATCTTCCCTGTCTCTGGGTGGCTACGATTATTCCCCTGCAACTTCAAGCATGACTTCTCTTCATCTCCATTACACAAGGGTTGGGGGATTAGTAGTTTTCAGAAGTAAGATACATCTGTGCCTTTACATATACGGTGGGGGACATTTATCAATTATTATGAGTCACAAACTAGACTGTGTCTCCTTAAGCAAAATCTCTGCAACAAGTTTACAAACCTTGTTTGTCTGTATTCCTGGGCAGCCAAGGGCAACAGTTTGCAAAATTCAAATACAGATTAATTACTGAAGATAAGACAAGTTTCCACTCTAAACAGGTGCAGTATTAACCCCCCTGGTGGTATTCCCAAATCTGACTCGGGGTTAGATTTCTGTGCTGCGATCGGTAACCCCGAGTCAGACTCGGGCTCGCCTCGCTGGATCCACAGGCAGTGTTTTCTTACCTTGTGCCTGGATCCAGCGATGCCACCGCCCTGTGTGAGTGAGCGGGTCCTCGCTCGATTCACACAGCGTCCTCCTGTGCCGCCGATCTCCGTTCCCTGTGACCAGGACGAAGTCTGCTAAGACTTCGTCCTGGGGCCCAGGACGAAGTCTTAGCAGACGAAACGGCGTAGGGTGGCGGCGTGCTGACGTCTAGAAACCGCATACGGTGTCCCGGAGTGAACGGGTTGTGCTAGCCGGCCGGCTATAATTTCACTGCAAATTTTTATCTTCATTCTTGTAAGTGTGATTTTAATCTTTTTTAAATAAATCGTTATATGGGTTCACACTATGTAGCTTTTTTCTTCTCTATATTGGTTTCTATCTGCATTGGTTACCGATCGACTGTGGGAGAAGTTTTTTCGGCTCTTGGTTCCTGGATATCCTGCCACGTAACCCCCTGGTTGGGGATTAAGCCGTCTGCTGTCAGAAGATCTCTAGTTGGGATCTTCCCTTCTGGTAAGGGACAGTGTGATTGAGAGGTGGAGGTGTCCTGTCTATCCATGCACTTTTCTGTGGTTCATGCATTTTTGATGTCACTATCTGCTTGAATGGGAAAAATAATTTTCTACTATCAAATTATCATCAGATGCACTTTTTGTTTGAACAATAGACTTTCACACGTCTAATACTAATATTTAACATCTTATGTATGGGCGGACAATATGATATAATTTACATTGTATTAACACTATTTTGGTATTCACATTGGTTGCGCAGCTTTTTTTCTATTGTATCCTATGTTAAGTATGGCCGTCGTTCCCGCGCCGAGTTTTGAATTTTTACGTTGTTTGCGTAAGTCGGTCGCGAATACGGATGGACGTAATTTACGTTCACGCCGAAACCAATGATGTCCTAGCGACGTCATTGAGAGCATTGCACACTGGGAAAATTCGCAGACGGCGCATGCGCAGTTAAATCGGCGCGGGGACGCGCTTGATTTAAATACTACACTCCCCCTAGCCGCGGAATTTGAATTCCGCCGGGAGATTTACGATCCGCCGGCGCAAGTTTCGAGGTAAGTGCTTTCTGAATACTGCACTAGACTCTCAAACTTGCGCCGGCGGATCGTAAATCAGATAGATTACGCGGAACTAAAGATCCGCTAATCTATCTGAATCTACCCCACTGTGTCAAATCATTTTAGGCTAAGGCATATAAGAGATCCTACCCGTCTTAGTTTTTAAGGGATAGACAGAATATTTAAGCATTGGAGGGACAGTGACCTCTGGAAAAAGGTTTCGCAAAATTAGATTAACTGAATTGATGAGCTTAATGTTCTTACTCCACAAGGTCTCAACATTGATATTGATATAAATTGTTTCTTAATTGATTTTTTTTAATTATTTGTATTTTTGCTTCTTTTTTTTTTTTGTCCACTGCCTATATTTGGTTTCAGATATTTTGGGTTAGTTTACTCACTATATGTTACTATTATTTTAAAATGTATGGCATTGTATTTATGTTTCTATTCCTAGGGTATCATACAGTGAGGTATAGCTGTAGGGAAAATAAGTAGTGAGGTGTCATATCCTTATTACCCACAAGATGGCGTTGAGTTAATACAATAGAGAATTAATCCACATATTTTCATATGCTAAAATAGGGATTTTTGGTTTTAAATTCATTGTAATATTAATTTATGATTTTATATATAGCAAATATTGAAAACGATTTAATTATTTTTTTTAGAAAAGCTTAGGATTATATTGAAAGATAAATTATGAGTTATATTATTACTTAATTATGTGACTAGCCTTATTGTTTTATAATAGATAGTAGGATAAATATATTCTAATCGGTGAACTGTATATAGTGAGGAATTGTGAGGTTCATTTGTGTTTTGCTACGTCTTTTGTCCATTAGCGGAACAATATATACAGTCTTTATCCATATTTTTAATATTGCGCTGGCCCACCAATCAAAATCAAGTTGAGGGGTGTTAGAATCTTTGAGAAAATGGTGGCGGTAGAGCTTTCTGAAGATGCTCATGCGGTAAAACGTGTTGAGGAATATGGTCGTTACATCGACAGTCACTGTATAACTTCCGTTTTTTGGAACACACGTCGGCTTCAGGGAGCGGATAGGCAGAGCTGTACTTCACTACCATCTAGGGTTGTCTATATTGCTGCCTGATAGTGGCACTATTACATGTGAGTGGAATTTGGTGCTTTTTAATTGAGTGGAATTTTATGCTTTTTATTATTTAAATAAATTACTGGACTGTGATATTATACTTGATACATGCTATTTATTGCATATGAGGGAGAAACATATGTTGAGCCTGTGGATCACCAAGGGCCTTTGGCAGACCACAAGTTTTAGACAACTGTGACATCTTCATTGTCTGAACCCATAAAGCGCTCATTTATCTTTATGTTTTAAAGGGGTCACGGTTATATAGTGAGTTTGCACTTTTTCCACACGTGGTAGCACATGTATCCGCATGTTTGGGTTGGAGGAGTGAAGAGCTACAAGTCTATGAACGCTTCTTATGGTGTTGGGACACATATCTCTTAACTACTGTATATGGACTGTTTTTTCAGTTGATTTAATTTGGCTATCATTGATTACGTTTTTTGGGTTAAGTTGCGTGAAGCGCTTTACTTTTTTATTATTTCTTTCTTGGTCACATGCCTATTAGTGCACTTAAAGGGGCAGCTACATGATATATTTTGTATAAGCACTGTTGTGTTATGTTATGAAAATGAATAGAGGTAGGCACCTCCTTTTTCTTTTTTTTTACCTTCATGTGAGTGCATCACCTAATGAATTGTTGTACATTGCCTCTTATTAATACTACACTGAGAGTGGGGTACTTCCCCTCTTGTCTCTTTGTTATCATTTTATATCCATCTGAGTATCCTTAAAGCGGAGTTCCACCTAAAAATGGAACTTCCTCTTAACCCACTCCTCGCCCCCTTACATGCCACATTTGGCATGTAATTTTTTTGGGGGGCGAGTGGGGGCTTCAGGAGAAGGGGACTTCCTGTCCCACTTCCTCCTTCCGCCGAGGGGCTGGAAAGGCGATTAGCTTAATTGCCTTTTCACAGCCCCTCCCTGTAGGCGAGTGCCTGACCAATCGGATGGGCGCCGGGCCGCTCGCGCATGCGCACTGCCACTCGCGCATGCGCAGTGGGTGCCCGGCCGTGAAGCCGAAAGCTGTCACTGCCGGGTGCCCACACTAAGAATGAAGAGGGGGGGCGAGGAGCGGAGCCCCGGCCGGCGCGTCGCTGGAGCCCCGGCCGGCGCGTCGCTGGAGCCGTGGAGCAGGTAAGTGTCAGTTTATTAAAAGCCAGCAGCTACACTTTTTGTAGCTGCTGACTTTTAATAAACTTAAAAAAAAGGTGGAAAACCCCTTTAAGAAGCTGCCATGCATTGATGTCTCCATGGAATATATTGATATGCTGTGTTTTATCCATGTATGTGAGTGCAAAACTTATCCAGTTTATTGATTTTCCTAATACTACTACACTTAGACAGTGGCGCTCTCTCTCCCCCTCCCTGTTTTCAGTTTTTAAAGGACAATATTTTACTGCAGGTAAATGAACAAGTTTAGAGAAAGTCTACAAATGAAGTACCTTATCATATGACTCTGTTTTTGGTCTTTCATAAGAAATGTTCGTTGACCAACTCTTCGGGATTAACACTTTGACACTTTTAATGAAAAGTCTTTGTTTTGTAGCTTGTAACATATAAACAGAGGCATCATTCACCATTTCCTAAAAAAAAAAGAAAACATAAAGACATGAACCAGCACGCAAACTGTATGCACTGTGAAGTATTTCACATTAGGAGATCACAACAGAGACTATGAAGTCAAGTTTCATGCAGTTTAAGGGCTCATGTATACTGAAGCTCAAAGGAGCTCAAAGAAGTGGCTCCTACAGGCTTTTGAGCTCTTGTTTTTTCTGCCTGGAAACTCCCCTCCATGTTAGCCAATGTGCCCATGCACACTATGGCTTTTTCAGGCAGTTTCAAGCATATGCTACTACAGTTTATACAGTGGTTAAGAAAATACTATCTAGGAGGGTTCGTGAACAAAAAAACCGCTTACGCTCAAAAAGCTCAAAAAATCTCAATGGAGCTTGAAGAAGCTCAATACAAAAACGTGCACAAGAGCACAAAAAAGAACAAACTACTTCAAGCTGAAATAAAAGCTCAAATGCCTGTAAAAGCAGTTTTTCTTTTTAAGCTGCAGTGTGCACAAACCCTACATTTTCTGTTTGTTTACATTAGAAGGCTGGCAAACTGCCAAGTTTCTGCTATCATGGATAATAAAGGAGAAAGGAGCTGTTTTTTCTGTTGTGACCTGTAAAAATGAATTTTTCCACAATGCTTCTAGTTACAGAGGTAAATAAAAATGTTTTTAAAGTGATGTTATTACTTGTTTAAAATATATGTACATATTTTAATGTGCATACTTTATGTCCATAGTATGGGCAAAAGTTAACTTAAAACTAGAAAAAACATTTCTTATATTCACCCTCACCCCAGAGGATAAACCACCCACTATAGTGTATCCCAAGGCAGAGAGAATAGGAATTACTGGGTAATAAAAGTACATATAGGAACTGTGTGGTATATGGTCTTAGACAGGACTAACAGGGTCCCTTTTAAGCTGAACTCCGGGCAAATTTTTGGTTAACTGCTCATTTATGTCTAGGGGGAGCCAGGATATAGTCACCTAATCCTCCCAAGACCCGTCTCTATGGCATCTGCCCTGCCCCCCCCTCAAAGCAGTCTTGTGCGGTGGAATTGTTCGATGTTATCACACCCCTAGACAAAAACGGTTAACCCATGCAGTGAGGCCACAGGAAGTCCATGCAGTGTGGGGAAAAAAGAATTTTGACTGGATTTAAAAAACTTTAAAAGACTCTGTCAGTGGGAAGGAGAGGGGGCAAAGTGTTTGAGGTATGAAGTGCTTTAACCAAGAGGTGCATGCACATACCTGCAGTAACCTTCCAAACCTTCCTGTCACAGGGGACAGGAAGGCAAAATTCGGACAATTACAACAATTAGGTCCAGCCCCACTACTTTCCATTGGGACATGATGAACAGCCTCACAGGACAGCAGATATGCACAGGAGGTAAGAAGTGCCCACCCCCTCCTTGTTCCTTGCCTAGGCGCAATAATTCAAAGCTTTGCCTGTTAGAACAGCCTCAAATTTGGCAATGCCAGGAAGAAATGTGAGAATGTTACGATTATTTGTAATTATTTAATTGATTAAAACCAAATCTGCTAAAGATCTTTTGGCATACAAAATCGCTAGTAAGAGCTATGCTAAAACCATCCGCCTAGCAAAACGAACATTCCTCCAGACACAAATTAGGAAAGCAAATAACAAACAATCTGAATTGTTCAAAGTTATGAGGGAACTTTGTGCCCCTAAAAGATTCCAGCAACACATTGTGCCATCCCAAGAGCTATGCAACAACATCTCGTTAGGATTCTCGAGCAAAGTATCAAGACTCCTCACGCAATGCGACAACAACTCTCTAGGCCTCCTCAATCAAGCCTCTTTTAACACAATGTACTGTTCAAAAAAACGTTTTAATTTTAAACTGGTAGAGACCCACGACCTGGAAGCCCTGATTCTGAAATTAAAATCTACCCACTTCCCTGGAGAAGTCTGCCCCGCTTGGCTCATCCAGGAGAATTTACATTTACTAATATTGATGACTTATGCTATCTAGTCAATCGCTCACTCCAACATGGGTCTGTTCCAACAATTCTAAAACACGGCTTTTTGACCCCACTCCTAAAAAAAGCCGGATTGGACCCAACTGACACCAACAATTTTCGACCCATTTCAGCCTCTCATTTTTTAGCTAGAGTCATCGAAAGGGTGGCCCTTCTCCAACTTCAAACTCATTGTGAGGACGGCCTGCTCTTCTATGATCTACAGTCAGGCTTCTGCCCTGGTAGGGGAACCAAGCTGGTAGCTTTGTCCATCCGCGAGAAGCTCCTCAAAGTGGTGGATGCGGGCGGGTCGGCAGCCCTGGTGCTGCTTGACCTGTCCGCAGATTTTGACACCGTGGATCATTCCATCTTGCTGACCAGACTCGAGTCCGCTTTTGGTCTGGGAGACACTGCCCTTGCCTGGTTCCGTGATTTTTTAGCAGCTCACACCCACCAAGTTAAGATGGGCTCCTTTCTATCCCCGATTACCACAGTAGAGAATGGGGTCCCACAGGGATCTGCCCTGTCCCCCATCCTCTTCAACGTCTATCTTAGGCCCTTACCTGACATTATTGACAAACATGGTCTTTGGTTCCATCTGTACGCGGACGACGTCCAGTTGGTAGCTGATGATCTAACCTACCCTGACATGCCCTTAAGATTAGCCAATTGTCTCCACGATATTCTCCCCTGGATTACCACCAACAAATTGTGCCTTAATGGTAACAAAACAGAGGTCATGATAGTTGGAAAAGGCAAGACCGACTTCCTTCAAAATTGGCCCACCGAGTTGGGCTTGATACCAAACCCGAAAGATAAGGAGACGGTCCTGGGGGCTATCCTTGACGTAAAACTAAGTATGATTCCCCAGGTCGGACAGTCGGTTTCGAGAGCCACCCATTTTCTACGACTCATCCGCAAGGCAAATCACCTCCTGACTCAAGACCAAAGGAAAGACTTAGTCCAGGCACTAATTATCTTTTGCCTTGACTTTTCAAACGGAGTCCTACTAGGCATTCCCAGCAAATGGTCCAGGAAATTGCAGCTGGTGCAGAATTAAGCAGCCAAGCTTATCTACAATCTCCAAAAGCAAGATCACATCAGCCCTGTGCTCAAAGAACTCCATTGGCTCCCTGTTATAAAACGTACTCACTTTAAAATCCTCTGCCTGATCTACAGGGGCTACCATCAGCTGGGCCTACAGTTCCTATCAGATCTGACTCCACACTATTTACCTAGACGCTGTCACCGCTCAGCCGACAAAGCCCTAATCATGGGCAACACTGACAGGCTAATTTAGGAGGAAAACGGATTGGCTCCGCGGGGGCTACTCTCTGGAACCAAACTCCTCTTAACATTCGTATCTCCCCAAGCCTTTTTATGTTTAGGAAGAAGCTGAAGACTTGGTTATTCTGCCAAGCATTTCAATCTTGGGCCTATTTTTTTCTACGCTCATCCACTTACTGATCTCTGTCTCTTTCTCACTCCTCTTTTTCCTTTTTGCCTCCTCTCTTTTCTCCTTTATCTCACCTCCTGTTCCGTCGGCAGTTTCTTTTATTTATACTACCCTCGCCAGAACATCCAGGCTATCTGTCACAAAGCGCTTTGGCACCACCGAATGGTGGTATATGTGCGCTTCACAAACAAATAGTAATAAATAAATAAAAAATATCCAAGCACCTTTAGATCCTTGCACTTCATAACTTCAGCAGTTTGCCTCTAGTCCCCTTAGGTAAAGCTGAACTCTGGGCCCAAATATATCTATTTAAATGTATTCTTATATAGCCACAAAGGATATAAATCCATTTTGTGATCACCAAATATCTATGAAAACCCAGTTATTATCTTATTGCAGCAGTGTATCATCATCCTGCTGTCCTCGTCTGTGCAGAGAGCTGAGGTTTGGGAAGGTCCCAGCAGGTCCTGGAAACTTTGTAGAGATTGTACAATCAGATTGCATAAGGTATGACCAGTTTTTTACAAGTAAATAGGAGGGAGTAGATGGAGACACTCGGCTGTCAGGACCCATTCACATGTCCACATAGTGGAAACTTACGCTCCTAGCATGCATTTTAATTTTTTTTTATGTTTTGGAGAGTTGGCATGCAATGGGCAACCCCACAGAAGCTCCAAAGCTTTTTCTAGAGTGAGGGCATAGATCGATTTTTACCTGACTTTTTGGTGCACTTTCAGCGCATTTTTCAGCGCATGGTAGGTGCATGCCTGCTACGTGCTACCCTTGCTTGGGGTTCCATTAACAAAAATCAATTGAGCTGCAAGAGCGATGAGCATTTGCAGCACGTTTCCAAAACATGTGGCAAAGCATGTATCTTCTGTGCGCTTTGCCATGCGTTCATAAACACGCAGATGTGAATTTAACTTTCAGGCTTCATTCAAAGCTAGCCTAGAAGAGGCACATGATTTTGGCTCATTTTTCCGTCTACATGCATAAGGCAGCCAGTGGATCAGATTTCAACAAGTAATAAAATTGTACCTTTATTTTCTCAATCATCCTAACATCTTCAGGTATCTTCGGGTTAATGGCAATCACAATGTCTTCATAACCATTGTCTTTCAATTTTACGATTGAGTCTCCAGCTAATGATATTTGAAGTGTAGAAATAAAAGCGAGAACTGCAATAATCCTCATAGTGCACCTATTTTCTTTGGTGTTCTGTATGAATCTGACTGCACTTTGTTTTCAAGTCTTATCTACATTTGTCCTACAACGCCTTTGCTGTTTGCATTCCTAGAATAAGGAACAAAGTCAATGTTAGTTATACTTCATTTTCCTTTACATCCCCTTTTGAATGAAACAGGTCTTGTTAAATCTTAAAGGAAAATAACAGGTAAAATGTTATGAATATAGTAATTTATATCAATTAAGGCCCCATACACACGAGAGGATTTATCCGCGAATACGGTCCAGCGGAGGATTTGTGCGGATTTCCATGCGATGGAGTGTACTCACCATCGCATTGAAATCCGCGCCGAAATCCTCTGGCGATGACGTGTCGCGCCGTCGCCGCGATTATGACGCGGCGACGTGCGCGACGCTGTCATATAAGGAATTCCACGCATGCGTCGAATCATTACGACGCATGCGGGGGATCCCTTCGGACGGATGGATCCGGTGAGTCTATACAGATTCCAGCGGATAGATTTGTTTAGCATGTCAGCAAATATTTATCTGCTGGAATCCATCCCAGGGGATAAATATCCGCGGAAACAGATCCGCTGGAGTGTACACACCATAGGATCTATCCGCTGAAACCCATTCGCTGGGATTTTTCAGCGGATGGATTCTATCGTGTGTATGGGGCCTTAAAGATGAAAAGTGAATAATTTTGTGATTTACCATTTGAAATAAAAAAGACATTTTTTTAAAGGTCTGGTATACAATCCCCCATTATTTAATAATTTAACCACTTCAGGCCCGGGCCAATTCTGACACTTCGCTCCTACAATGTAAAAATCATATTTTTTTTTTGCTAGAAAATTACATAGAACCCCCAAACACTATATATGTTTTTTTTTTAAGCAAAGACCCTAGAGAATACAATGGTGGTCATTGCAACTTTTTATCTCTAACGGTATTTGCGCAGCTCAAAAAAACAAAAAAACGTAAAGTTAGCCCTGATTTTTTTGCATAATGTGAAAGATGAAGTTACGACGAGTAAATAGATACCTAACATGTCACGCTTCAAAATTGCGCACGCTCTGGAATGGCACCAAACTTCGATACTTAAAAATCTCCATAGGCGTCACTTTAAATTTTTTTTTACTGGCTACATTTTTTGAGTTACAGAGGAGGTCTAGGGCTAGAATTATTGCTCTCGCTCTAACGTTTGCGGCGACACCTCATATGTGTGGTTTGAACACCGTTTTCATATGTGGGCGGGACGTACGTATGCATTTGCTTCTGCGTGCAAGCTACCGGGGACAGGGGCACTTTAAAAAATAAATAAAAATGTGGTGTTAACCGCTTGAGAACCGCCGCACATAGATATACATCTGCTGAATGGCATGGTCCTCGGCTCCGTGACCGTCCCCGCAGGATAGGCGGACCCGATCGCCGGTGTCCCGCGATTGGGTCACAGAGAGGAAGAACGGGGAGAGGAAGGTGTAAAAAAACTCTCCCCATGCTTCCTAGTGTGGCTGTCACTGATCGTCTGTTCCCTGTCATAGGGAACGGCGATCAGTGACATCACACTCCCAGCCACGCCCCCCCCCACAGTAAGAATCACTCCATTAGGGCACACTTAACCCCTACAGTGCCCCCTCCTGGTTAACCCCTTCACTGCCATTGTCATTTTTACAGTAACCAGTGCATTTTTATAGCACCGTTCGCTGTAAAAATGTCAATGGTCCCAAAATAGTGTCAAAAGTGTCCGATGTGTCTGCCATAATGTCGCAGCCATGATAAAAATCGCTGATCGCCGCCATTACTAGAAAAAAAAAATATTAATAAAAATGCAATAAAACTATCCCCTATTCGGTAGACGTTATAAATTTTGTGCAAACCAATCAATAAACGCTTATTGCGATTTTCTTTTTTACCAAAAATTTGTAGAAGAATACGTATCTGCCTAAACTGAGGGAATTTTTTTTTTTAATATATCTTTTTTTGGGGATATTTAGTATAGCAAAAAATATTGAATTTTTTTCTAAATTGTCGCTCTATTTTTGTTTATAGCGCAAAAAATAAAAACCGCTAAAGTGATCAAATATCTCCAAAAGAAAGCTCTATTTGTGGGGAAAAAAAGGACGCCAATATTGTTTGGGAGCCACGTCGCACGACTGTGCAATTGTCAGTTAAAGCAACGCATAATGTTCCGGGGCTTAAGTGGTTAATTTTACGTATTTTTTTTATTTTGACACTTTAAAATGACAGAACCTCTTTACAGTGAGATCGGGGGTCAATAGTACCCCACATCTCACCACTAGGCTGGGAAGCCTAAAAAAAAAAAAATCACCCCTTCACAGCCGAAGTGGCACCATTTTTTTGAATGCAGAGGCCGGGCGTGACGTCATAACATCGTGCCTGGCCTCCGACGATCATAGAGACTCCAGCGACCATCTGGTCCGCTGGAAATCTCTGTGATCACCCTCCGGCACCGGCGGATCCATTCTCCGACTCACCAATTGCAGCGGTGAAACGGGAGAAACACCGGAGGGCGGGGGGAGGGGGACGGACGTCCCCTTCCACTGCCCGTAAGAACGATCAAGCGGCGGAACAGCCATTATGGTGCAGGGAGTCGCCGGCTGAAACCGTCAATATCTGAATGATGCCCGTAGCTGCAGGCATCATTCAGATATACCACCACAAAGCCCAGGACGTCATATGACGTACCCTGGGTGCCAAGTGGTTAAAAGCTGAGGGTTCTATGGATCCCAGCAGGCTAGAGTCCCCATACCCCAATCTCCACACCTTTACATCCACAGATAGACATAGTGATTACATGAATATTGTTACCCAAATTAGACATTCTTAGCAGCGCTCACTGTTCACTTTAACAGAGAAGTATGGGCAAAGCTTTTTTTTGGCAATACTTCTTTTGTGTGTCACAAGAGACCCAGAATGGGCTAAGAATGGGCTAAAGCCCACTGTCGGTTGATGGTGCACAGCCACCCCAGGATCCAGAAGGATCCTGACCATATTGTTGGGATACACCCAGCTGCTTGATTGACAGCTGGCTCCAGTACTCAGCGTGTGGCTGAGAGAACCCTTGCCAGCCTGTGTAGTGGAGAGTGGAAATAGAGACAATGCTGTAGAAACACAAAAGGAAAATGAAACAGCGGGGTAAAGAGAAAAAGGAGCTGAACAGAGAAAGAGAAAGCACCTTTATATATATATATATAAGGGATGGCTGATATAAGATAGATGGATATACAGATTGTGAATCGTTATCAATGAAGCAGCAGAGCAGGATTATAAATCAATCAAGTATTCCACAGGTCGACCAATTACTTTGGGCCAGGGATCCCTGACTGAAAAAAAGATGAACACATAGATAGGATGTTGCAAGCATTTGTAATTGCCTCCCTATCATACTTTAAGGGATACTACACATAGTATTGCAACTTTAGGTTTAGAAGGGGTGTACCCACTGCTATAAGTGCCGGTTGGGGAATGAGCATGTCCCGGTTCCAGACGTCAGTGTATATTAAAGCGGGGGTTCACCCTATCGACCAAAAAAAAAAATATTTTTTTTCTTTTACCTTAAAATCAGGCATTGTAGCGCGAGCTACAGTATGCCTGTCCCGAATTTTTTACCCCCGTACTCACCTTGTAGTCGTCCATCGAAGATACCGGGGAATGGGCGTGCCTATGGAGACGGAGGATGATTGACGGCCGGCTCTGGCGCGTCACGCTTCTCCGGAAATAGCCGAAATAGGCTTGGTCTTCACGACGCGTGCGCATAGCCTGTGCGCAGGCGCCGTGAAGAGCCGAGACCTACTCCGGCTGTCTTCGGGGAGAGTGACGTGCCAGGGCCGGCCGTCAATCATCCTCCCTCTCCATAGGCACGCCCATTCCCCGCGGGAGCCGAAACCTACGATGTCGGATTACAAGGTGAGTCCGGGGTTAAAAAAATCGGGACAGGCATACTGTAGCTCGCGCTACAATGCCTGTCTCGATGGTAAAATGTGTCGGGGGGGGGGGGGGGGTGAACTACCGCTTTAAGATAAATATTCCATGAGCCGCACATCGAGGGTGGCCTGGTTTGAGCCTAGGCTGAGGTTGCTACATACTAACCCACATAGGGTCTAGATGTGAGGCTCATGGGACATTTATCTTTCTGTACACATATGAGCATATGCTCATTTATACTTGGGTGAGTGGGAAAATCAGGTATTTGGGGAAGAAACACTGTCAGGGTACCGGTCCAGAATATTAGTCTGGTATAGGAACATTGATGACATACTCATCATCTGGCAAGGAGCAAGAGATAAAGTGGAGAAAATTGTGGTTTCAATTTTCAAAGTATCTGTGACACTTCAACAGACAGGTCAATGCTGATTTTTAGTGTATAGTTGTGTGTAGCAGTAGGTTGCTACGAGTTACAAACATCCACCAAATCACCATGCTGCCAGACCCCCATATATCACCTCTGAGACAATGAGCAGTCACTTGTGTTGTTTTGTTGCATTTATTGCCGGATACAACTCGGTTGGGGTAAAGGAAGATATGGGATGCCCATAGCACTTATTGCATTTCCATAGAACATTGGTTAGTAGATTTAGCCCTGAAAATGATGCACTTTTAACATTCATAGTCTCTTCCCCTGCATAACTTCACTGCAGACTATTGCTCCTCCTCCTCTGCACTGGCTTCTGCAGAGTATCACTACCTTGAACTCCTCTTGTACAAATCCTTTGCTGCAAAGCTGTTAGATTCCTGTCTGATCACTTACAGTAAGACAAAAAAAGGATCGCTCTGAATAACCCCAGCTTGTTGGCTGTACTTTGTTACTGTAATAAAGTCTCTTGAATTGTGTTGCTGGAGCAAATCAAGAAGCCAGAGGCACATAATACCTCTCCCCGGTGGCTCAGTGATTTTGGGTAGCTACACAGTCTTTTGGATGGTATTACTAATTACCTGAGTGCTTTACTTGGCCAGAGATACTCAGTACCTCTCCCCGACGGCTCAGCAATGGCGGCACATGGCATGGCAATAAGCGGACTACTGCTCCCAGCCAGTCCATAACTGCAAACGCTGCATTCCCCGGCCACAGCATTCTGCACTACTCTCAACATTACTCCTCGTGCTTCTTACACACTGACTTTCTCCAAAGTGCAAGTGCTGTGTCCCCCAATCATAGGAGCCTGACACCATCTCCATGGTGAAGATTGTCCAATGGGGCATAGAATTTATATTTATAATGTTTCTCTGAACCATTTTCTATGGACATTATGTTTAGTTCACATGCTGCCATCCAGTGACCTTTTGTGGCAATGCACCTATTTTCTATGTTTCTTTCCCTGATCTATTTAAACTTTATAATCTTTATTATTTTTCTCAGTGCAAAACATCCGTTAAAAATACATACATTTGATATTCATGCAGCATATTTAAATAACCTTTGTCCTCCCCCCTTTTACCCATTCCCTTCCCCCCTCCCAGCTTGCTTATTTTTCACACACAAATTCTACCACTTATTGCAAGAATTATTTTAACTCTCCAGGACAGTTGGCCTTCTTTATCTGCTGATCCCAGCTCTATTTCTCTCTTTACTCCTTCTATCCTTTCAGGCTGATTTCTAGATGCTGATCTAATCTCTTCTCCTCACTCTAGGGTGGACACCCCATTCTTCTCAACCAGGGTTCCCACAGTATTTTAAATTTGTTAAAGTTGCCGCGTCTAGTCAGAACTGCTTTTTCCTTCCACACTGTCGCGTTTATTACATTTACCCATACTACCGATGTCGGTGCTTTCTGTGATTGCCAATTTTGTGCTATCACTTTTCTGGCCTGAAACAGGCACCTCAATACCACTACTGTAATGCCTTTTTGCATCTGCCTCTCCTCAATACAACCCAATAAGCATACCCTGGCCTCCAATTCCAAAGTAATCCCAAAGGTTGTATTTATGATCTCCAATACCTTAGCCCAGTATCTGTGTAGCTTCGGGCATTTCCACATCATGTGTATGAGGTCACCTGTGTCTTGACATCTAGGGCACTTGTCATCTGCTTTACTTCCAAACATATGTAATCTCTTTGGGGTGTAATAAACTCTATGCACTAAGAATAAATGGGACGGGGACACCGATGTCCCCAGCTCCAATGTCCGTTCCCATTGTTCAGTTGTTATAGGGCCTATGTCCTTCTACCATTTTACTTTATTTTTACCCACCTTCTCCCCAGGTATAGAGCCACTGCTAATCTGCATATTTAATTCTGAGATAAGACCTTTAGATATTCCTGAATTAATTAGCCGTTGAAGGTTCTCTGATCTATGACACGTTTCCTTTGTGTGTAATGCTCCACCATTCCTCCTGAGTTTTGTACTTCCTGTGTAATGGAGACAGCTAACAGGCCACATGTAACATGGGCACATGTATTCTGCATAGTAAGCTACAGACAATATCATCTTTTGACCGCATAAGTACCACAACCTATTCATCTGTTTGTATCCTGTCACCTGCTGTAACCTGTTTCCGTATTAAAGCACCTCTGCAAATAGAATCGGTACTTGGTGAGTTCAAGCTATCTGATTAGGATTGTCCTCAGTAATTATATCTGCTTATACAGGCCAAGCATAGAGGTTTCACAAGGGATAATCGCTTCACAACAATCAGAGTCAGAAAAAAGATCTTTAACCAGGAATACATCCTAGCGGCTCCTCTGGTCCTCCTCAGCGCTCGGCGCGTCCCCCCACATGGGGACGCCCTGCAGCAACTGCCTACAGTGACAGAATCCCCCTAGCAGCATGTGACCTCAGCTTATATAGGAGGCCTGCCCCCTGCCAATACCAAATAGGGATGGGTCAGAGCTCCTCACATGAGCTGCCTGTCACTCAAATCTTCAGGTCCAACCCCTATTCCAGAACAATCTTTCTGAAAGCAGGGGAGGCGTCTTTGAGTCAGAGAACAGGTGATCGCACCCACTACTACACTAAACACTGCCAGCCCCAGATCAAAACAAGCAGGCTTAGCCTAGAGCACAGGCCTGCCTAAATTTGCCTGCACTGATATCTTAAACCCAGAAAAATCCTATTCTAGCAGCTACCTAAGGGTAGAGGGTTCTACATGTGTATTGAGTAACTGTATTCCTTGAAAGATATGGGCCTCAGGTGCAAGGATGTTTGAGCTCCAGTCACATACCTTTTATGGGTTGGGTAGGATGACAAAATCATTTGTGTAGAAATTGAAAGATGTTTCCACATGAAGGCCTTTATTGCACTGCAAATACTTTCCACTGTGCAAACATCTGTTTTGCACCTAAATAAACTATTGCAGTAGGTTAAAGATTCCATCTAGGTCTAGAAAAACTGACACTCCTTACCATTCTCAATGAGCCTGTAGTTAGATTTCATGTAATCAACATAGATTGAGAAATGCATGTTATAAAGCTATCTATGCAAAACAGTACTGACATATTTGCACGTCTGCACAGCACAGTTCCCATTTTAACAAACACAAACCAAAAAGGTTTTGGAAATCCCTCATAAGGATGTAGTCGTGTTTCATATCTTGTTTCAGTTCTAGTGTGTTCTGTACTTTTTGCTTTAAATCAGCGTAAATGACAAAAGGAATATACTGACACTAGAATTCATAACATATATATATATATATTTCTCTTCCCCTTCTTTTAACTTTATAATCTTTATATATATATATATATATATATATATATATATATATATATATATATATATATATATATATACAGGGAGTGCAGAATTATTAGGCAAATGAGTATTTTGACCACATCATCCTCTTTATGCATGTTGTCTTACTCCAAGCTGTATAGGCTCGAAAGCCTACTACCAATTAAGCATATTAGGTGATGTACATCTCTGTAATGAGACGGTGTGTGGTCTAATGACATCAACACCCTATATCAGGTGTGCATAATTATTAGTCAACTTCCTTTCCTTTGGCAAAATGGGTCAAAAGAAGGACTTGACAGGCTCAGAAAAGTCAAAAATAGTGAGATATCTTGCAGAGGGATGCAGCACTCTTAAAATTGCAAAGCTTCTGAAGCGTGATCATCGAACAATCAAGCGTTTCATTCAAAATAGTCAACAGGGTCGCAAGAAGCGTGTGGAAAAACCAAGGCGCAAAATAACTGCCCATGAACTGAGAAAAGTCAAGCGTGCAGCTGCCAAGATGCCACTTGCCACCAGTTTGGCCATATTTCAGAGCTGCAACATCACTGGAGTGCCCAAAAGCACAAGGTGTGCAATACTCAGAGACATGGCCAAGGTAAGAAAGGCTGAAAGACGACCACCACTGAACAAGACACACAAGCTGAAACGTCAAGACTGGGCCAAGAAATATCTCAAGAATGATTTTTCTAAGGTTTTATGGACTGATGAAATGAGAGTGAGTCTTGATGGGCCAGATGGATGGGCCTGTGGCTGGATTGGTAAAGGGCAGAGAGCTCCAGTCCGACTCAGACGCCAGCAAGGTGGAGGTGGAGTACTGGTTTGGGCTGGTATCATCAAAGATGAGCTTTTGGGGCCTTTTCGGGTTGAGGATGGAGTCAAGCTCAACTCCCAGTCCTACTGCCAGTTTCTGGAAGACACCTTCTTCAAGCAGTGGTACAGGAAGAAGTCTGCATCCTTCAAGAAAAACATGATTTTCATGCAGGACAATGCTCCATCACACGCGTCCAAGTACTCCACAGCGTGGCTGGCAAGAAAGGGTATAAAAGAAGAAAAACTTTTTCACCTGATCTGAACCCCATTGAGAACCTGTGGTCCATCATCAAATGTGAGATTTACAAGGAGGGAAAACAGTACACCTCTCTGAACAGTGTCTGGGAGGCTGTGGTTGCTGCTGCACGTAATGTTGATGGTGAACAGATCAAAACACTGACAGAATCCATGGATGGCAGGCTTTTGAGTGTCCATGCAAAGAAAGGTGGCTATATTGGTCACTGATTTGTTTTTGTTTTGTTTTTGAATGTCAGAAATGTATATTTGTGAATGTTGAGATGTTATATTGGTTTCACTGGTAAAAATAAATAATTGAAATGGGTATATATTTTTTTTTTGTTAAGTTGCCTAATAATTATGCACAGTAATAGTCACCTGCACACACAGATATCCCCCTAAAATAGCTAAAACTAAAAACAAACTAAAAACTACCTCCAAAAATATTCAGCTTTGATATTAATAAGTTTTTTGGGTTCATTGAGAACATGGTTGTTGTTCAATAATAAAATTAATCCTCAAAAATACAACTTGCCTAATAATTCTGCACTCCCGTATATATATATATATATATATATATATAAATATATATATATATATATATATATATATATATATATGTATATATATATATATGTATATATATATATGTATATATATATATATATATATATATGATGTATGTGTGTGTGTGTATATATATATATATATATATATATATAAAAACAATACCTGTGCCCCAGCAGCTGGTAAAGTTGCCACCCCCCTGAGTGAGCGGAAAAAGATTAAACAAATATAGAATTACAGCACTATCTATACTGTACCTGGATTACACTAACCATTCATGCAATACTACAATGTGCAATAAACACCCACATCCATGTGAAACAAGCAAATATAGGGAGATTTTAGTAAAGTAAGTCCATGCAATAAAAGTGCAATCCTTGTCATAACCCAAATGCTCTAAATAATAAGGCTGGGGTTGATTTACTAAAACTGGAGAGTGTAAAATCTGGTGCAGCTGTGCATAGTAGCCAATCAGCTTCTAACTTCAGCTTGTTCAATTAGGCTTTGACAAAAAAAAAATGGAAGCTGATTGGTTCTATGCAGAGCTGTACCAGATTTAGCACGCTCCAGTTTTAGTAAATCAACCACAATCTTTAAACTCTGTGATCCGTGCCTTGAATATGTGAAACGGCTCACCAGATCAATGTAACCCCTCATTTCTAAGCATGAAAGGCATTATGTACAGTACAGTATGTAAAAATGGAACAATCCAGTCCTCTCTCTTTCTTTTAACTCCACCAGGGCTGCCACTGCACCCCTTGCTCTCCAATACACCCAAGACAAAAGAGAACCCCCCCCCCCCCTCTCCAATGGTTAAAAATGTTGTACACATTGCTCATCCATTCATCACTGCAGGCACAGACATTTATGCTGGGTTCACACTATAACACGCAGCGGCAGCAGAAGTCCGTTGTGTCTCTATTCACAGTTTCAGGTCCGATTTCAGCCTGAATTTTTGGCTGAATTCGGACCTGAAATGGACCAAAAGACGCACAGGGCTCTTGTGCAAATCACAATCCATAGAGTCACAATCTCCTTCTATGTGAAACCCGCATTCAATTTGCATAGGTGTGAACCTAGCCTTATGCCCCATGCACGATAGGAATTTCCGATGGAAAAAGTCAGACAGACTTTTTCCATCGGAAATTCCGACCTTGTGTATGGCCCATCTGAGTTATTCCATCAGATATTCCAAGGAATTCCATCGGAGTTTAGATAGAAAACATGAAATAAGGGGGAACTAATGCGCAAAACCAACCTAACCAAGATACAAATAGAACAAATAAATATGCAGCAGCCACTACTAATAGTGCACACACACTGACAGTAAATGACAAAATGGGGGATGTAATGGCGCTTACAACAACAAATAATATATAAAGTATCAAAAAAATATATATAAGCTCCGCCTCCAGGCAATGATTAAAAGTGTATCACTCTGAACCGGAATACCATCCAACAAAAATATCCATAATGTGGGAGATATTAAGAGTGAGAAAATAATGAAATAAGTGTGACCAACGTGCCACTACCAGCACAACAGTCTTATTTGAATAGCAAACTTCAAAATCTGTGCATAAAACATTTCTTTCAAAATAAAATCCATATAATGTTACATCCACAAATCGTGCAATGTGTAAATATATACATAAATAGATAAATATCCAGTGACTGATTGTCCACAAACTATAAAAAATGTGAATAATTCCAATTAAAAACAACAATCCAAAAAAGTGCTAGAAGTGAAAAAATGTGTAAAAATGTGAATATAGTCCACACAGGGATCCCTAGGAAAATAATGCCAAAAAGGGGGTCCCAATAAAAAATTAAAATTCCATGTCCAGTGCACAAACCGTGCAGAAGTGAAAAAGACTAGATTCTAGTGACTAATAAATAAGAGTTTCTAAAGTGCATCTGTGCTCAAGTTGCTGTAACATGCGGAGTAAAGTGATTGCAATCAGCCCGATTCTCCACGGTGACCAGGGATGTGAGTGCTAGCCCCTTACCTCAGGGAGGCTAATTAATAGCCTATGTGAATCTTTCCCAGTAACTCCCACAAACGGCAGATCGATCAGCTCCACAGAAATCACAGGCTCAGCGCGATGTTTCTCAGAATAAAGCACAAGAATGCCTCCATAGTGTACGATTATTGACAGTATTTAATGAAAAAAAAAGTAAACACTTACAAGCAGTGCTGTAAGAACAGCATGTAAAGTGGCGTGTGCGTATTCCTGTGTCTCCCGCTCTGCGGCCGCAAGCGGGTGACGTCACCAACAGCCCTCCAACGTCCGTTTAGGACGTTGGAGGGCTGTTGGTGACGTCACCCGCTTGCGGCCGCAGAGCGGGAGACACAGGAATACGCACACGCCACTTTACATGCTGTTCTTACAGCACTGCTTGTAAGTGTTTACTTTTTTTTTCATTAAATACTGTCAATAATCGTACACTATGGAGGCATTCTTGTGCTTTATTCTGAGAAACATCGCGCTGAGCCTGTGATTTCTGTGGAGCTGATCGATCTGCCGTTTGTGGGAGTTACTGGGAAAGATTCACATAGGCTATTAATTAGCCTCCCTGAGGTAAGGGGCTAGCACTCACATCCCTGGTCACCGTGGAGAATCGGGCTGATTGCAATCACTTTACTCCGCATGTTACAGCAACTTGAGCACAGATGCACTTTAGAAACTCTTATTTATTAGTCACTAGAATCTAGTCTTTTTCACTTCTGCACGGTTTGTGCACTGGACATGGAATTTGAATTTTTTATTGGGACCCCCTTTTTGGCATTATTTTCCTAGGGATCCCTGTGTGGACTATATTCACATTTTTACACATTTTTTCACTTCTAGCACTTTTTTGGATTGTTGTTTTTAATTGGAATTATTCACATTTTTTATAGTTTGTGGACAATCAGTCACTGGATATTTATCTATTTATGTATATATTTACACATTGCACGATTTGTGGATGTAACATTATATGGATTTTATTTTGAAAGAAATGTTTTATGCACAGATTTTGAAGTTTGCTATTCAAATAAGACTGTTGTGCTGGTAGTGGCACGTTGGTCACACTTATTTCATTATTTTCTCACTCTTAATATCTCCCACATTATGGATATTTTTGTTGGATGGTATTCCGGTTCAGAGTGATACACTTTTAATCATTGCCTGGAGGCGGAGCTTATATATATTTTTTTGATACTTTATATATTATTTGTTGTTGTAAGCGCCATTACATCCCCCATTTTGTCATAGATAGAAAACATGTTCTCTTTTACTCCGATGGAATTCCGTCAGAATTCCGATGTGAGTTTGGCCGGGCAAAAGCCGGATCGTGTGTATGGGACATAAAAATAAAATCCCATAGTGTATTATTGTGGCGAAAAAGCACTTTAATAACGATAATTATACTCAATTATACTCCTCCACAGCAAAGCAAAACATGGCGTATCTCTCCCACAAGTATGGAAACACTGGGGACACCTGGAAATACTGGGGGGCAGATCCACAGAGATCTGCACCGGCACAGCGTATGGGAGATATGCTACGCCGCTGTAACTTACTTTTTTAAACTTCGAATCCTCAAAGAATTCGCGCCGCAAGTTACGGCGCCGTAGTCTATCTCTCGCGGCGTAAGGGCACCTAATTCAAATCGGCGAGTAGGAGGCGTGTTTCATTTAAATGAAGCGTGTCCCCGCGCCGAATGAACTGCGCATGCGCCGTTCCTAAATTTCCTGCCGTGCATTGCGCTAAATGACATCGCAAGGACGTCATATTTTTTAACATAGACCTGAATTACGTCCATCCCGATTCACGGACGACTTACGAAAAAAATAAATAAAATCAAAATAAACGCGGGAACGACGGCCATACTTAACATGGCAAGTCTAACTATACGCCGCAAAACACCAGCTTTAACTATACGCCGGAAAAAGCCGACTAGACGTAAGAGAATGTGACGGCCGCGTGTACGTTCGTGGATCGTCAGAAATAGCTAATTTGCATACTCGACGCGGAAAACGACGAGAACTCCACCCAGCGGATGCCAAAGTATTGCATCTAAGATCCGAAGGCGTACGAAGCCATACGCCTGTCGGATCTAAACCAGATGCCGTCGTATCTTGGTTTGAGGATTCAAACCAAAGATACGACGCGGGAAATTTGAAAGTACGCCGGCGTACTCGCTCTGTGGATCTGCCCCTGGGTTTCTATACCTGTGGGAGGTTTTATTATTTACATTTTGAGTGAATGGGCGTTCCTGAATCAAAACCATATACGCTGTTATGAATTTGTTTGTTCGAGAACATTTTTTTAAAGCACGGATTGAACATTCCTAAAATGAAACATTTCGACTGAAATTCTACTAGTGTATGGGCAGTTTAAAGTGGTTGTAAACTCAGAGGCATAATGAGCTAGTATGCATCACAAACTATCTCATTTTGAAATACTTACCTTAGATCGAAGCTGTTGCAGCGGTCCCCGCGCACCGATATGACCAACGACGTGTCTCCCGGAGATATTACTGGGTCCACGGGCTCCGGCGCATGTGCGCAGGACCTGCCGGTCACGTCACGACTCCTGAAGAAACTTCAGGAACGGCAGTGAATACGTGCAAGTTTAGGAGATATTCATGGTACCTACAGGTAAGCCTGATTATAGGGTTTACAACCACTTTAAGACTGGGCATCAAAAGCTACATAGATGTACAGGCTTTTACATTGCTTGTTTACCTGTATTGTTTGTACCTACATGTTCCAGATTACATTATTAGTAGGGATGCACCAAACTTTTTTTTTTAGTACTTGTGATACCAATTTCCGATACCTACCGCAACCATTTTGCTTACACTTCAGCTGTTAGCATTGGCACAAAGTATAAGTTATTTATACATGAAATACATTTTTTTTTTAACTTTTTGCGCTCTTTTTCAATGTGAAACATGTAAATATATGTTAAATGTGTAAAAATGAAGAAGTGAAAAGTTCAGCAGGAAATAATAATTAAATAGAAGAGAATAAGGATTAATTAAGGTTGATTAGAGTAAATTAAAGTGGTTGTAAACCCTCTAGGGGAGGGTACATCTACAGGTAAGCCTAGATTTAGGCTTACCTGTAGGTGTTTGCAATATCTCCTAAACCTACATGATTTAGGAGGTATTTGCCAAAAAGAATACACAGATGTCTACAGCGCATAGCGCACTGAAAATGCATCGATAATGCCGGCTTTGACAGCTTCTGTGCGCATGCGCGGAGTGACGTCATCGCCGCTCCAGCCAATCACAGTGCCGGAGCGGCGATACCCGGAAGTAACCTTCCAGAGAGATGTCTGCGGCCGGAGGGGGAGACGGGGATGGCTTCAGGGGCTTCGATCTAAGGTAAGTACAGGTGGTATATACAGGTGTGGTATATACAGGTGTGTCCCGGTGGTATATCGTGTGGCTTCAGGGGCTTCGATCTAAGGTAAGTACAGGTGGTATATACAGGTGTGGTATATACAGGTGTGGTATATACAGGTGTGTCCCGGTGGTATATCGTTTGTCCCGGGGGGGTAGCCTGTGCTGCACGCCAAGGGCGTGCAGCACAGGCTACCCCCCCGGGACACACGATATTCTTTCCTTATTAAGGTCTCCAATCCCCTGGCTTGTCCTATATTGGACATTGCAGCGTGGCTGCCTGTTTTTTGGATTTAATTTCCATTCTGGCTCTGCCCCCTGCCTTGCTGGTCCCGGTCTATTTTGGCTCTGGTTTTATTTCAGAGTCTATCCGTATCTATTTTGACATACTACGGTCTGTTGCCAACAATAGGAAGCCTCCTCTTCTTATTGGGCTGCATTGAGCTTTATCACAAGCTATATACCACCTGTACATCTGTGACTCTATTTTGTCCTCGGTGCACTTCGATGGAAGCGATTTAACTGATTTATGAAATTAGCAATACTTTATTGTCAAACTCTCTCTCAAACTCGTCCTGAAGAAGCCGCTAGGCGAAACGTGTAGGCGAGACGAAAGAAAATATTGCTTGTGAATGTGTATTTTGTACTTTTTCAATGTGTTTTACTGTATGTACTTTTTGTAATTAAATTTATATATTTTCCTAAATTCCAATGTCCCTGTGATTGCCTCAAAAAGTCCGCCTTGTCACTACCTCGAGTAGTATTTTTTTCTTGATTCAATATTTCGGATGTTGGCAAATGTGAGTGCTTTTTTGTTTCCCCTCCCTACCTTTGAACTAGCTCATTATGAAATACTCACTTTAGATTGAAGCCCCCGCAGCTGTCCCAGTACACAGCTTCAGCCGCAATTACGTCACTTCAGTGCATGCTGGGAATGGCACACTAGCTGAAGCAAGTTTGTGCCGTTGCTTCGGTGCGCATGTGACAATGACGTGGCCTTATTATTGGGTTACCTGTAGTAAGAAGTGGTCTGTAAGGGTTTACAATCACTTTAAAATAATTTAACACACAGCCATTAATGTCTAAACTACTGGCAACAAAAGTGAGTACACCTCTAAGTGAAAATGTCCAAATTGGGCCCAATTAGCTATTTTTCCTCCCTGGTGTCATGTGACTTGTTAGTGTTACAAGGTCTCAGGTGTGAATGGGGAGCAGGTGTGTTAAATTTGGTGTTATTGCTCGCACTCTCTCATACTGGTCACTGGAAGTTCAACATGGCACCTCATGGCAAAGAACTCTGAGGATCTAAAAAAAAGAATTGTTGCTCTACATAAAGATGGCCTAGGCTATAAGAAGATTTTCAAGACTCTGAAACTGAGCTGCAGCATGGTGGCCAAGACCATACAGAAGTTTAACAGCACAGGTTTCACTCAGAACAGTACCAATAAAACTTACCCACTGGAACCTGAACCTACTACTCTATGAGACCCTTTTTTTCATCCCTTGGAGGAATCCGGATATCCAGGATCTTTTTTGGTACCAGCTGGATCGTAGGACCTACTAGGAGAGCGAGGACCCGAGTCGGTTGGAGATTTTCTATGCTCTTTACCCCTGCAGGGGTGAGGGCCTCTGGTGAGTAGGGACCCAGGAGGGGGAGCACCGGACCCACTTCGCATCACTGCACTACTGCATACTGTGACCACTTACCCACTTGGAAAGTCACATTGTCACCAATATCACTCTGGACTGCTGTTAATCTATTTATATTGGTTCACACCTGGATTGTTGCTTTTCACATATATATATTCCTTATATATATTTTTTTCCTGAACTTTTAGACATTCTTTAGTCTTTTGGATTTTTTATTTTATTTTTATTATTATTATTATTTTTTTGGACACAACTTTTTACTTTTTTGGACACAATTTTTCGGCACTTGTGCTGTGCGTCATCACTTTACTATTGTCCTACGTTATATACTAAGTTGTATTTACAGCATGTGGTTCTAGCCACACTTAAGCTATTTTGTTTTTATCACTGGCATATCACATATCATAAGAGGCACTATATTTATCACTTATTAGTTTGAGGTCCATATAGTTTGTTCTTACCCCATCTGGGTAACATCAGCCTCCACTTAGACAGCGCCACCACCCCCACACCATTGCCCATTCACTCAGAACAGGCCTCGCCATGGTCGACCAAAGATAGGTATGTGCTCAGCGTCATATCCAGAGGTTGTCTTTGGGAAATATATGTATGAGTGCTGCCAGCATTGCTGCAGAGGTTGAAGGGGGGGGGGGGTCAGCCTGTGGTGATTGGACACTATTCCTCCCACTGACACCAACTGCAGGGCCCTATTCTTCCCACTGACATCAATGATGGGGCACTATTTCTTCCCCTGATACCAACAATGGGGCACTATTCCTGCCAGTGACACCAATGATGGGACGCTATTTATTTCCTTGATACCAACAATGGGACACTATTGCTGCCAATGACACCAATGATGGGACACTATGTATTTCCTTGATACCAACAATGGGGCACTATTCCTGCCAATGACACCAATGATGGGACACTATGTATTTCCTTGATACCAACAATGGGGCACTATTCCTGCCAATGACACCAATGATGAGACACTACTTATTTCCTTGATACCAACAATGGGACACTATTCTTCTCACTGACACCAATGATGGGGCATGATTCCTTCCCCTGATACCAACAATGGGGCACTATTCCTCCCACTAACACCAACCTATTTTTCCCAATGATGCCAATGACGGTGCTATTCCGTCCACTGATACCAACAGTTGCTGCCTTTGAAATCAAGCTGGGGCTTATCATTCAGGAGCAACTTTTGAAACTAAAGCTGACCATACAAAGGGCAACATTCGTCACGTTCCTGATAACATCTGACATCTTTAGGCTGAAAAAAATCATGGGAGTTGGGTGGAAAATCGTTGGCTGAACAGCAATGCTGGCTCTGTTCAGGTATTTTGACAGCCTGCTGTTAGAATACAATAATCCAGTGGCGGTGGGCCATAGAGGGCGCCGGAGCGCCGCCCCCTCTCGCACCGCCACTGATTGCATTGCATGAATCTATGTATTGCCGCTACCCCTGGCAAGCACCGGCCATCTGAATAACGGCAGCTGGTTGGCTGTGGAAGTGCCTATCAGTGCGTTCCTTGGATAAGACTGACAGGCGTCTTAGCCAATCAGGTTCACCGGTTCTGGTTACCGCTAACCTGATTGGCTGAAGCGTCATCAAGGGCGGGAAAAGACATCGAGGGACGGTAGAAGCAGGATGGTTGACCACAGAAGGTAAGTGCCAGGCAGGGGGGAGGGGGCATTTTACAGGGCATAGTGGTGACAATTGGTGGGCACAGTGGCTACAATATTGCTGGACACAGTGGCGAAAATTGCTGGGCACAGTGGCTACAATTGATGGGCACAGTGGCTACAATTGCTGGGCACAGTGGCGACAATTGCTGGGCACAGTGGCGACAATTGATGGCACAGTGGTGACAATTGCTGGGCACAGTGGCGACATGTGCTGGGCACAGTGGCGACAATTGCTGGGCACAGTGGCGACAATTGCTGGGCACAGTGGCAACAATTGCTGGGCACAGTGGTGACAATTGATGGCACAGTGGTGACAATTGATGGCACAGTGGCTGCGTTTGATGGCATGGCATAGTGGTGACAATTGCTGGGCACAGTGGTAACAATTGATGGCACAGTGGTAACAATTGATGGCACAGTGGCTGCATTTGATGGCATGGCACAGTGGCTGCATTTGATGGCATGGCACAGTGGCGACAATTGATGGCACAGTGGCGACAATTGATGGCACAGTGGCTGTATTTGATGGGCACAGTGGCTGCATTTGATGGGCACAGTGGCTGCATTTGATGGGCACAGTGACTGCCTTTGATGGGCACAGTGGTTGCAATTGATGGGCACAGTAGCTGCGTTTGATGGGTACAGTAAGGCTGCAATTGTTTGTTTTTTTTCGTTTGTTTGCGCCCCCCCCCCCCCAAAATTTTGAGCACCAGCCGCTGCAATAATAACAGCAGAAGATTTGTCCCGCTGCACTGTTTAACGTGGATAGAGGAATCTGTGCGTATGGTCAGCTCAACCATACACGACTGTTTAGATTTCTGTGACCTGACTAGGCATACAATACAAGTAAGACATACTTCACAGATGCAGTACAGCAAAAATCATTCAATGATATAAACTTGATAAAATATGTAGAAATACAAGACATCATGTTTAGTGTGCTGATCATTATTTATTTATATAGATAATTGCCATACTTACTGTAGCTGCTAACATTTTCCAAATTTGCAAAGCAGCAGCTTTCAGAAACCATCCTTACTAGGAAATAGGAATTACTATTCAGCTATGCAGACTTCTGTGGTTCTATGAAGTATAAAACCATGTTGTATACATGCAGTACAGCAGAAATCACAGAAAATCATAAGAAAGACTTACAAATGTGTTCCCATCGGTAACCAGATCACGTCTCGATCACGAGAAGAAGACTTAATGAAAAAAAAATTCTCTGTTTAGTTCTTTAGTTCTTGTAACAAAGGTAAAAAAAAAAACGCTGGATGTACCCATTCATAGGAAGGCGAAAGTGAAAGCAGGAGACCATGTGATTTCAGGTGTGGGGAATTCCAAAACGAGGCATTGGTGAAGTCAAACAGTAATGAAGCAAAAATTTACAGCATGTGTTAGCTTAAGATCAACATTTAAGAACAACTAAAGTCTTGTACACACAATGAGAATATCGGACGAGTGATCGTCCCTTTTTATTTTATTCTTTGCATGCTAGTCTCGTATCGAAAATTAAGGAATTACTAAAGTTACGAAAATTCTCATACGACAGAATACAACTTTGGAAGAGATGTAATGTTCTGTATTGTATTGCGACGTATTCTCTTTTGTCTGACCATGGTCTTGGTCTTCTGATTTTCTTTTGGACAAAAACTGTACTAATTAAAGCGGGGGTTCACCCCAAAAAATGTTTTAACATTACATTCAGCCGAGTTGTCCTAATGACAATTGGCTGTTTTTTTTTTTATTTTATCCCCGTACATACCATATTTCACCGCCGCTTCCGGGTATGTCTTCTGCCGGACTGGGCATTCCTAATTGATTGACAGGCTTCCGACCGACGCATACAGCGCGTCACGAGTTGCCAAAAGAAGCCGGACTGCGAGTCGGCTCTATACGGCGCCTGCGCACCGACGTTCGGCTTCTTTCGGCAACTCGTGACGCGCAGTATGCGATGGTCGGAAGCCTGTCAACCAATTAGGAACGCCCAGTCCCGCAGAAGACATACCCGGAAAGCGGCGGTGAAAATACGGTATGTACGGGGATAGAATGAAAAAAAAAACAACCGATTGTCATTAGGACAACTCGGCTGAATGTAATGTTAAAACATTTTTTTTTGGAGTGAACCTCCGCTTTAAACTAAAATCGTACGATACCAAAACATTTTTTGTACATGAACTGTCATGATTTCCGCTCGAAAGCTGTGTACTAACAATCAGGCTTCGTACACACGGCCGAGAAACTCGACGGGCAAAACACATCGTTTTGCTCGTCGAGTTCCTTGTGAAGCCGCCGAGGATCTCAGCGAGCAAAATTTTCCCATTGCCGTCGAGCAAAAAGAAGACATGCTTTCTTTTTGGCCCGACGAGATCCTCGGCGGTTTCCTCGTTGAAAAGTGTACACACGACCGGCAAAAAAAAAAAACCAGCAAGCTTCTTGCTGGTTTTTGCCGAGAAACTCGGCCGTGTGTACGAGGCCTCAGATTAACGGACAGTTACTTTGAAAGCGGTATTTTTTGTCCGATTTTCTGATCGTGTGTACTAGGCATAACATGGCCAGTCCACACCATCCCCTGGACATCAGTCAGAGTCTGACCCCCTGGCAAGCTGTGACTCTTCGGTGGAGGGGAGTGGCCACACCTCTCCTCAGGAGGTGGTTGAGGAGGAGGTGACCAGTGACAACGAGGTCTGCCTCTACTTGGAGGAGTCTCCCCCTTTGGCTGGGACCAGTCAGACCTCCATCAGGGGAAGCCCCTCAGGCTCCTCCCCCAACAGGTCTTCCCCCTCAAGGGTCTCCCCTTCTCGACGGCCCCAAGCCTCTTCTGGCCACAGGAAGGCAACCAGGAAGACTAGGGGGGTGTCTGATGTCCTCCCGGAACACCTCAGGAGGAGGGTGAGGTTGCCGTGCAGACAGCATGTCCTCCTTTGCCACCATGACTGAATCTGTCCAGGATGTAAGCTCCAATTCTGCTGCTGTGGTCACCTGCCTGGGGGATCTGCAGGCCACCACAGCAGGCCTCGTGGAAGAGGTCCACACCCTGGCAGAGGCTGTCAGGGAAAACACTGCAGCCATCCAGGCGGAGGGGAGGCAGTCCAGGATGCTGCAGGCCGACACCAATGCGGCCCTCACCCGCATCGCCCTGGCGTTGGAGGGCAGGCAGCCAGCCATGGAGAGACCAGGGGATGCTCCTCCTCCTCCTGATTCCCCCCCCCCGAGTCTCCCATGAGGAGCCGGGGCCGTGGCACCAGGCGTGGGCCACGACAGCGCCAATGTTTTTTTTGGTTTTGTTTATGAAAACTCAGGTTATGAGTTATTTTTTTTTTGTAAACTCAGGTTATGAGTTATTTTTTTTTGTAAACTCAGGTTATGAGTTATTTTTATTTTTGGTAGACCCAGCACAGAAGTGCAGGCTACAGTGTGACTGGTGTTTGAATGTGGGGGTGACATTCCTGCCGGCAAAGGGGTGTCACCCTCGGTCGTCAGGGAGAAGTGATCCCCAGGACCGTGTGAATGTGATATGAATGGACAGCGACATAATTGGAGCCTTGACGTGGCGTTGCTGTTCCCAAGTCCTGCATGGTGGACTTGGGCTAATCCAATGTGATGTGGATGTGGTGTGTGTGAGCTAGGGACCACAGTGGTGTGCATGCGTGCATTCTCCTTGTGCCATGATGAATGTGTGTGTTTAACGTGCAAAGATGCCTACTGTGAGGCATCTCCTGACTGCTCTTCCCTCAGCAGACGGGGTAGCCTCGGTTAGGGGGGGGGGAATGTCTGGTTCGGGGGTCAGGTCATTACGTATGTCAATCTCCAGACAAAATGTCAATCTCCAGACAAAATGACTAGTTTCTATCAGATCACTCCCTTCTGTACCCTGACACCACAGCCCCAAAGGCACAGGAATTCTATATTCAAATAAGGCATCACTCATTTGTAAGTTTATTAAAAGTCAGCAGCTACAAAAAGTGCAGCTGTTGACTTTTAGAAAACACACACTCTCACCTGTCCCATGGATCGGGGATGCGGCTGCGCAAAGCCTCGCTCCTTTCCCCCACCTCTCCAAGGGCGCCGGCATTGCAAGTATGGGCACCGCTTCACAGCCAGGTGCGCACTGCGCATGTGTGAGTCACGCTGCACGCTTAGTGGCCAGGTAATCTTCTGGGACCTGTGACGTGTCCCAGAAGATTGCAGAGAGGGAGGGGGAGAGGAGGAGGCGGCGAGGCAACGAGAGCAGGAAGTGGGAGATGGGTACCTGTCAAAACTAAGTACCCACTCCCCCTCCAAAAAAATAAAAAATTACATGCCAAATGTGGCATGTAAGGAGTGCTTAAAGCGGAAGTTCCACTTTTGGGTGGAACTCCACTTTAGCCCTGCTCTCGAGTGGGTAGAGTCCTAGGTTGAAGTGTGGGGCCTTATAGCACCAGTACATTTTATCTTGTGGGAAGTGGGGGGTTATGTTGTAGTCCTTGGTACTTGCCTTTTAAGGTGTGCTTGAGGTGTCTTGATAAGCAGAGTGATTTAAAGTATGCTGGTGGTGTCCCTACAAGCAGGGTGTACACAGAATAAAAGAACCAAAACGGGCCTTCTTGCACGGTGATGTGTGGTGTTGTACTGAGCTCCATCAAACAGCTATGTGGGAGATAAGTACCAGGAGGGGTGCTGAAAACAAGCTGAATCCAAAAGACCACGAAAAAGCACTAGGCAGGACCACTGGTGAAAAGTACAGACGACCTGTATGCACTGATGAAAATTCTGCTGACACCAGTAAGTATAAAAAAAGCAACAGTAAGTTTATTAAAAGACAGTTCTAATCACAAGCAATAAATCAATGGCAGGCGTTGATAGCAGTTCACTCATAAACCACACTGGATAACAAAGTAAAGCAGAGACTCATTAACCACTTAACGCCCGCCGCACGCCTATATACATCCACAGAATGGCACGTACAGGCAGATGGGCGTATATATACGTCCCTGCCTTCTAGCGGGTTGGGGGTCCGATCGGAACCCCCTCCGCTGCGTGCGTGTTAGTTTCTGTCCGCCCCCTCGTGATCGCTCCCAGCCAATCCCGTCGTGTCCCGCCGTGTCACTTCCTCTGCCTGTGTAATGTAAACACTGGCAGAGGAAGTGATGCAGCTCTCCTCTCGGCGGTATTTTCAAACCGCCGAGAGGAGAGAAGACTCACACAGTAAGTCGCACAAACACTACACTGACACCACACACATAGGCACATTAACCCCTTGCGATCACCCCCCTGTCACAGTGTCACTGAATGCAGTGATTATATATGTACTGATCACTGCATTTAGTGTCAGTGTGACAGTAATGGGTCGTACACACGACCGAACATGTCTGCTGAAACTGGTCCGCGGACCAGTTTCAGCAGACATGTTCGGTCGTGTGTAGGCCCGAGCGGGCAGAATTCCAGCAAACATTTGCCCGCCGGGCCTTTTTTCAGCGGGCAAATATTTCTGGACTTGTTTTAAAACAGCCCGCTGAAATCCTGCCCGCTCGGACATGTTCGGTCGTCTGTACAGACCTACCGTACATGTCCGAGCACCCGCCATCCCTCGCATGCGTCGAATGACTTCGACGCATGCGTGGAAGCATTGAACTGGCAGGGCCGCCCCGCGTTTTGCTTACGCGCGGATTTTTGTATGATGGTGAGTACAGCCACCATACAGAAATCCCCGGGCAGACATGTACGGTGAAAACGGTCCGATGGACCGGTTTCATCGTACATGTTTGCTCGTCTGTACCCGGCCTTAGTGTGACAGGCAGTTAGTGTTAGGTTCAGGGTAGCCCCCGTACCCCCCCTAATAAAGTTTTAACCCCTTGATCACCGCCCTAGTTAACCCTTTCACCCCCTATTGCCAGTGTCACTAAGCCAGGGCTCAAAAATTCAAGTCCTGAGCTACTAGCCAGGCCTCAAGAGTTACTCGCCACCAGTTGCCCCACCTAATTCATACACTGCCCTGCACCTAATTGCACACGTAAACATGCCCTCGTAGATTATCTCATGGAATGACAATGTTTTATGCAGAATCAAGTTACAAAATTAAATATTACCAACAACAACTTTAACAAAATGAGACAGGGCACTGGGGGCAGACCAGAGGGACGGGGCACTGGGGGCAGACCAGAGGGACGGGACACTAGAACTGGGTCTCTTCCCCATTCTCTTGCTGTCTCCTCTGCAACTCCCATCCATCCTCTCTCTCTCTCCCATTCATCTCATCATCAGGAGCCTGTGTGTGCGGCTCCACGCTTGCATGTCCCCACTTCCCCCTTTTATTCAGGCTGGCAGAGAGGAGAGGAGCTGCAGCACAGCGGGAGGGAGTACAATCCAGCGCTGAGATCCACACAACTGCACAGCCATTGACACCATAGCACAGCGCACAGCACACATTGAGACCAGTCTGTTCACAGTGCTCAGGCTAAACTGTTGGACACTTACATAGAGCACAAGGAGAAGAAAACTGCACAAACTAGAAGGCTGCCACTCTCATGTCAGGGCAACTTTCAGTGAGCGCTGCACCGGAGTGGTAATTTTTGCAATCCTCCACCTCACTCATTACTTTCTGCTCTCCAGCTACATTGGTCGGGGCCCGGGGGCAGGCTCAGAGAGGTCATACTGTTGGGTCCCATGGCTTAATGAGAATTGTAAGGAGAGCACCTGTGTACTGCTCTGCCTGTGCGCGGCTCACCAGACTACTTTTCCCGAGCATGCACCTTTCCTCTTCGGCCACCAATCTCATCTGGAATCTAAGTGTAGGCACAGATTGGAGGGAGATTGGTCATGCAGCCCTGTCATCACTCGCCCCCAGCTTAAATCCACTCGCCAAATGCTAGTAGGCGAGTGGAAATTTTGAGGGCTGCACTAAGCGATCATTTTTCTGATCGCTGTATTAGTGTTACTTTTGTCGCTAGGTAGCTAATTTTTTTTTTTTATTGCGATTTTTTTTTTTATTAAAGACATGTGGCTGAATAAATTTTGGCCTAAATGTTTGACTAAAATGTAGTTTATTCAATTTTTCTTATAACAAAAAGTAAAAAATATTGTTTTTTTCCCAAAATTTTGCTCTATTTTTGTTTATAGCGCAAAAAATAAAAATCGCAGAGGCAATCAAATACCATCAAAAGAAAGCTCTATTTGTGGGAAGAAAAGGACGCAAGTTTTGTTTGGGGGCCACGTCGCACGACCGCGCAATTGTCTGTTAAATCGACGCAGTGCCGAATTGTAAAAACGCCTCTGGGCATTTAGCAGCGTATTGGTCCGGCTTAAGTGGTTAAGTAGACATCTTTCTGCACGATTTCGGTGTTCTATCAAATAGTGCCCTCCGTCGAAAAATGCATCTGCTGGGCTGCTCATGCACAGTATGGAACGGAACTCCAGATGATTTCCCAAGCAGCTGTTGTGACGGCGTGAAGACGTGTGTGCAGATCGTAGGAGGCACTATCTGACGATACGCAAACAGTGGAGGGAGAACGCACTTGTCAGATTCTGCCTTGCTGTTGTGGTGCGGGCTTCGCCTGTATTGAACACTGTGTTTTCTGTCTGTTGCACGGCGGGTTCAGTGTGATAAACGGTATGTTTTGGCTGTGTCTAAGGGTGGGTAAAACACACACAAAATCCGCCCTTCAAGACACCCACAGACCGCCCCGCAATAGCGAGGAAGAATCTGCCGATCACATTCTTCCTTGGCGCTTAGCAGATTGTCGATGCGCCGTGTTGACGTCACGCCAGCTGATCAACATTAGAGGTCGACCGATATATCGGTCGGCCGATATTTGGGCTTTTTTAGGAAATCGGCATCGGCCGATTATTATTTTAATTAGGCCGATTAGCATAGCGGCACGCGCGGCTCCCATATGTACCTCGCTCAGCACAGCTGACACGGCACGTACAGTGAGAAGCAGCACAGCCCTAAGCACTGTGAATTTCAGACGCTGCCTCTCACAAACTTCTTTTTTGCTCCCCCAGCCCCTCCTTCTCCTCCTCTCTCCCAGTAAGCTGCAAGATAGATGATGGCCACTCGTTTTTGAACCCCTCCCTTTCTCTCCCTCCCGCCCACCCTATGACCAATCCTATCCCACCTTCAGTCCTGCACAGACTATCGGGCGGGCGAGTGAGATGAGGGAGAGCCCGCTGATCTGCCGAGCTGGTTCCAGCTATGGTATTTGTTCCTCTCAACAGCTGACGAATAGCTGTTGCGTTCGGCTATTTGCGTAGCTTGCTACCGCGCATTGTGGAACTTCGGTTGTGGAACTTCTCAGATGGTGGAACAAGAACTCGGGTCACAGTCTCATCTTCTCCCCCTCCTCGTCCTCCCTCCCTGAGGCAGCTATGGGGCCTCCCCCGCCCGGGTGCTCGCTGACTGGTGCCCTGGATGGGCGGGTGACGCAGGCCGTGTGTGTGCGAGAGGAATGGCAGCCGCTCTATTGTCAGTCAGTGAGCTCCTCCTGCTCCGTCAGCCCCATAGAGCCGCACACAGCCCCCCCTCTCCAGTGCTCCGTGATCCCGCATGCCGCGGACACAACACAATGTATAAAATAAATAAATGCAAACTAAAAAAAAAGTAAATAAAAGCGCTGTGTGCACGCCTCTCAGCAGCTGCCGAGCTGTGTTCCTCTTAACAGCTGCCGATCAGCTGTTGCGTTCGGCTATTTCCGTAGCCTGCCCGTAGCCTGTTACTGCGCATGCCCTGAGTCTGCGCAGTCGGTTGTGGAACTTCTAAGATGGTGGAACAAGAACGTTAAGACTCCGGTAAGAGTAATACCAGAGGGAGGGGCCGAGTGATACCAGGGGGCGGGCCAGCAGTTACAGGTTCTGGAATGGCATGGCACGTATGAGAATCCTCAGTGGAAGGTAGGACATGGATTAGATGCTTCATTCTATGTGGCTGTCTGTTCTGATTATGCAGCCTGCAGCTGCTGCATGTACACCATGGGGACTCTTTAGACTAGAGAGGTAAACTCATGAGGAATAGTTGGGGGACAAAGAGCAAGTGAAAAAGGAGGGGGGCAGAAAGGGACAGAGTAAAGCTGATGGGGACAAAACAGAAGACACAGGGTGGGCTTTACTCAGTGGGGTATCTGTCTGCTGAGTGCGGGCAGATGACAAGCCCATGTCTGCTCAGTTTCTGCTGAGCAAACACAGACAGAGCCCCACTCTACTCTATGGGCAGTCAGATTTAGGCCCGGTTCACACTAGCGCGATGCAAGAACTGTGCAAATTCAGTGCGGGTCTCACATCGCACCTGAATCGCACAGTGGTTCACACTGTGATCTGAAAACCACTGCAGGTGTCAATGTAAAGCTAATACCCCCAGATGAGTTTCCAGATCGCAGTGCAAACGATGACATGGTACAGGAATTGGATTGGATGGGTGTGAACACCCATCAGATCCGATTCCAGTGCGGACCAAATAAAGGGTCCTGCACCATTTTGGTGCGAATGCAATGCGATTTCAGCCATACAGTTTGTATGGCTGAAATTGCATCGCACAGACATTGCATGTGATGTGCACTCCAATGTGGTGCGAATCGCATGCGATGTCTGGCATCACGCTTTTATTTTTTAACCGTTAGATTTTATGAGATGAAGGGGGAAAAAATAAGAAAAATCGGCCTAAAATATCGGCCGCAAAAATCGGCATCATATATCGGCCATCGGCCGCCCCGATTTCCAAATATCGGCATCGGCCAGAGAAAAACCCATATCGGTCGACCTCTAATCAACATGTGAGCTGGAGTGACATTGGTTACTGCGCATGTGCATACTCATTGGAGGCATTTTTCGATGGATGGAATTTCTCGATAAAACGCTTTACCTCTGTAGGACTGGGTTGTGCTGCAGTGGTGTGTGCCATTGTGCTCACCATGGATGGCAGCATCCCAATGGGGAGAAAGCCCTGAGGGTAAAGACAGATGGAATCTGTTTGCCAGCCACGCTGGTGAAGAATGTCAGAGCTGACAAGCAGCTCTAGTGGGGGAACAGTCCAAGTGTGACGTCATGCACTCAGGAGCCCGCCGTCCAAAGAGACGTCTGAGCTGCAGGTGGAACGCAAGCATAGTGGGAGTTTGAAGGTGGAAGCTGTCGTCCTGACATTGCTTTTCAGGCGTGGCCCTTTGTCAAGTTACGTGACTGGGACAGCAAGGGGGATTTAAATAGAAGGGCTAGCCACAGGGCATTTCATTGGGGCTTTCTCCCGATCGGGATGCTGCCATCCATGGTGAGCACAATGGCACACACCGCTGCAGCACAATCCAGCCCTACAGAGGTAAAGCCGGCATCATGCAGGAAGATGTTTACTTAGTGAGTCTTTGTTTGCTTTGTTATCCAGTGTGATTTATGAGTGAACTGCTATCAACTGCTCCCGTGATTTATTGCTTGTGATTAGAACTGTCTTTAAATAAACGTACTGCTGCTTCTATTAGGCCCCTTTCACATTGAGGCGTTTTTCATGCGGTACAGCGCTAAAAATAACGCTGCTATACCGCATGAAAAAAACCTGCCCTGTAGTGTTCAATGTGAAAGCCCGAAGGCTTTCACACTGAAGCGGTGCACTAGCAGGAGCGCTCCAAAAGTCCTGCTAGCTGCATCTTTACTGCGCTCCTATACCGCACCTTCCCATTGAAATCAATGGGAAACCGCGGTATTAACCCTTTTTCGGCCGCTAGCGGGGGTTAAAACCTCACCGCTAGCGCCCGAATATCGCGGTAAATCCGACGGTATAGCGGCGCTACAAATAGCGCGGCTATACCGTCACCGCGGCTACACAGCTCAATGTGAAAGCAGCCTTATGCTTTTCATCAGTGCATACACGTCATCATACTTTTCACCAGTGATCCTAATTGTTTACTTGTACCTACAGGTAAGCCTAAAAAAATCCTAACCTGTGGGTACAATAAATGTCTCTGAATTGTGCACCGTTTAGGAGATACTTACTATACTAGCAGCCGGTGACGTCAAGAGTGAAGTCATTATGGCTCAGCCAGTCAAACTGCTGAAGTCCACCAGCCCCTGAAGACCAGGTGAAGATGGAAGCCCTATCAACGGTGACAGCGTGTCGCTGGAGGGCTTTACTCTGAGTTAAGTCTTTCATATTGTGCTAGTATGTGATGTTAATATTTTGCAGGGGAATTTTTTTTGTGGAGGTAAGTATAACATGTTTGCTATTTAAAAAAAAAAAAAGTTTTTATTTACAACCCCTTTAACTGCTTGCCGACCAGCCGCCGCAGTTTTACGGCGGCAGGTCGGTTTGGCTGCGCAAAATCACTTAATATTATGTGATTTTGCATTTCAGCCACTAGTGGCGCGCGCGCCCCCTGCTCGCCCCTGGTGCCGCGCGCATACCCAGCGTGCGCGATTACCGCCGGGCACCGGCGAACGCTCGTTACAGAGCGTGAAACGGGAGCTGTGTGTGTAAACACACAGCTCCCAGTCTTTTCAGGGGGAGAAATGACTGTTCGTCTGTTCATACAATGTATGAACAGTGATCTGTCATTTCCCCTAGTCAGTCCCACCCCCCCTTCAGTTAGGACACACATAGGGAACATAATTAACCCTTTCCTCGCCCCCTAGTGTTTTTTACAGTAATCAATAAGCATTTTTATAGCCCTGATCGCTATAAAAATGACAATGGTCCCAAAAATGTGTCAAAAGTGTCCGAAGTGTCCGCCATAAGGTCACAGTACCAATAAAAATCGCTGATCGCCGCCATTACTAGTAAAAAAAAAATATTAATAAAAATGCCATAAAACTATCCCCTATTTTGTAGACGCTATAACTTTTGCATAAACCAATCAATAAACACTTATTGCGAATTTTTTTTACTAAAAATATGTAGAAGAATACGTATCGGCCTAAACTGAGGAAAAAAATATTTGTATATATTTTTGGGGGATATTTGTTATAGCAAAAAGTAAAAAATATAATTTTTTTTTCAAAATTGTCGCTCTATTTTTGTTAATAGCGCAAAAACTAAAAACTGCAGAGGTGATCAAATACCACCAAAATAAAGCTCTATTTGTGGGGAATAAAGGAGACCAAGTTTGTTTGGGAGCCATTTCGCACGACCGCGCAATTGTCAGTTAAAGCGACGCAGTGCCGAAACCGGTCATTGATCAGCAAAATGGTCCGGGGCTGAAGTGGTTAAGTGTGGTCTCTATGAGCTGCTGAGGGCAGGGAACAGGGAAACTTGTGTTCAGAAAACCCATGAGGTTGTGGGAACCCAAGGAATTCTGGGAAAAGGAGTTAAATGGGACAATACCTGCATTTGAGCTTTATGAGAAATGGGGCACACTGCTGTAGAAGCATGTCTTGCTCTAATATTGGACAAACCAGAACTGGAGTTTAATTCAGAAATGTTGCATTTTTCTATCAGAAAAGAGCAGATTCTGACATTAATCACTATTAACTCTTCCACGTATATTGTATGCAGGGCTGGACTGGGACAGAAATTTGGCCCTGGACTTCATCTAGACTGGCCCACTTTGACAGGTCTCTCCCATGGCGGCCGGACAACTCCCGCATCCCCCCCGGCCACCCAAGCCCCCTCTCCCCCTTTACTAGCCACTAGCCGTACTACTTTATTAGAGTAGAACGGCTAGTACTGGTACTTTTATAGGCAGTACCAGTGGGGAAGCTAGACATCATTTCACCTGGGGAAAATAATCAGTTCGGTGCCCCCCCTTATGGGACAAGATTAGGGATAAGTGAGAAACTCCCAGGCCATAGCTGTTGAGTCAGCTGTCTGTCCCCTCCCCCCATGCTCCTCTGTCGTCCCCCCTGCTCCTCTGGTCCTCCCCCTGCTTCTCTGTTCCCCCCAGGTGAGCGCTGCGGGGAGGGAGAGGAGGTGAGCGCTGCGGGAAGGGAGAGACAGAGGAGCGGAGGGGGGCGGCGGTCCGCTGTCACTGAAGCCGGCCCACTGAGCCATCGGCCCACCGGGAAACTCCCTGTAGTCCCAATGGCCAGTCCATCCCTGATTGTATGCACTAAGGAAATGAAACAATCTTACACAATTTTACTAAAAGTTTCAGTTTTATTTTAAACATTTGGATCAAAGATTTAGCATAAAACAATAAAGAAAAGTGACAATACTGTACAAACATCTGATATAAAAATATACAATTGTTTTAACCTTTCATATCGCTTTCACACCTGAACATTTTAGGTGCAGTGCAATAAAATAAAAAAAGTCCTGCTTGCTGCATCTTTTATGAGCTTTCAACAAAATGTTATATCGAGTTCAATGGTAGCGCACCTAATACGTATGTAACAGATGTGAATTGAATCTAGGCTAGGTTCACGCTTCTGCAGGTGTGGGACTACATGTAAATCACACACACACTCCGCAAAAACACTCTACTGTTATTAATTCCTAATGGCACCCCAAGCATTAGAAACCGCAAAGTGGTTACCTGTGCTAAAGGACTGCATAGCACTGCAGCTGCAATTCTGGAAAAGAGTGTTGTGCCCGTGAAAATGTGGCCATCGGGAAAGCAGCATAGTGTGAACCTTGGCTTAATGTTATTTTTGTATAATCTGTCTGTTTACTGTCACCTGTATTATACCTTTGGTAGAAATTCCCTTTTAGGGGCAGTAGCAACTACACTGAGGATTTGTGGTAGTCTACACCAGTGGTTCTCAACCTCAGTCCTCAAGTACCCCCAATAGGGCATGTTTTGGGAATTTCTCTTAGATAAAATAACTGTCCAAAAAATTGCACCTGTGCAAGATAAAGGAAAACCTGCAAACATGGCCTGTTGGGGGTACTTGAGAACCACTGGTCTACGCTATACATTTGTATCACAGTTTAAAATGTTAAATTAGAAAATATGCAACCAACATTGATTATGCAACACACTGTATGCCACCAAAATGAGGAAATACTAAAAGAGAATAGATTCATAAAAAAAATTAGACTCACCTAGGTCCGATGCTGCATCTTTCCCCCGCTGTGAGCGAGAACTGAGCGATCAATGGCCGCTGATAATTCGGCTCTCAGTCTTCAGTGAGCTCTGCCCCTCCAGTGCTCACTGGAGCAATGGGCTGTGGAAAGGGCAGGAGTGGCTGGCTTAGGTTCTCAGCAGCTCGCTTAGAGGCTGAGCCAGCTGCCAGTCCAGACATCTAGGTGGGTCCTAACTGTAAAGTCGGGATCGATCCAGAGCCTGGACCAGCTGATTGATGTCAGCTGACAGCAGGCTTTAACCCGCTGTCAGTTGAAAACGGGTCACGGGAGTGCAGAATTAAATACACTCCTGTGATTCATACAAGTAGGGCCAAAAAATCTTACTTCCACATCAGGATCTGTATGTTTAGGTGCAGATCTTTCAAAGTTGCCAATACCTGGGGAAAAAAGCAACTTTTGAAAAGGTTTGAAACCAATTTAAGCTCCAGTAAAACAATGACATTTGGCAGGTATGCTTGTATTAGACTGGTGTTTGACAGTTATTCAATCATTAGTGGTAAAAAGCTAAAGCTCAACTGAACCTTTATTTTTATGTTCTTCTCCTTGTTCTTAAAATACTTTTACCAACCAATAGAATAAATTAGTGCCATTTTAATATTTTCTGTGCATGGCACTAACACTGTTCCCCACCGCAATCAAAATAACAGTATAGTCTAAAAAGAATGTAGTATCAATAAAATGATACCCTTTGGCAGCTAGCACACAAGCCAGAAAAGCTAATTTCTTCTGATCATAAGAAGCTTTTGCTAAGCTTACATTCAAACACAAATGTGGGATAGCTTTTTTAGCATACCATACATTAAGGAGATAAAAGGTAATGTTTACATTTAAAGCAATAATAAAGATATCCAGGGCCGCTGATAGGGGGGACCACCAGCCCTCCTGTAGGGGGCCCGGGCAAATAGGGGGGCCCAGACAGCAGAGGGAATCATTGTGGTCGGATGGAGGGGCAATTACTGAATTACTACCCCCGCACCGATCCCCTTCCTGTTCTGCCTGCTTCTGATCCCCCTCTGAGCTCCCTGTCACTGTGCTGCTCCCCCACGGCACTGTTGGCTTACCTGTCATAATAAAAAATTATCTAAAAAAAGTTTAAAGATTTTTAAAAACTATTTAAAAAAGGGCTAATTCACACAGGTTCTCTGTTATGTTTGTGTCCGCTAATAATGATTTCAGTGTATTTTTTTGTGAAAATATTGTTTTGATATATTTCGGGGTGGGGGGGGGGGGGCTGGGGTTCCCTGTCAGGTAGGCTGTACGGGGCCCCGTGATTTCCAACAGCAGCCCTGAAGATACCCATAGACACGAGATCGCCACTGGCTGATCCAGGCCAATATTTGATAGATTAGGCAGTGACCATAAAGATACTGGGCCAGATCCACGTACCTCCGCGCATTTTTCCGTCCGGCGTAGCGTATCTCAGATACACTATGCCGCCATATCTTTCAGCGTATTTTCCGTATCCTGAAAGAATTTGCGCCGTAAGTTACGGCGGCGTAGTGTAACTGTGTCGGTGTAAGGGCGCGCAATTCAAATGGATGAGATGGGGGCGTGTTTTATGTTAATACGTCTTGACCCAACGTAAATGAAGTTTTTTCTGAACCGCGCATTCGCCATCCGTGGGGGTATCCCGGTGCGCATGCTCCAAATTAACCCGCAACAAGCCAATGCTTTCGACGTGAACGTCATTCTACGCAAAGCCCTATTCGCGAAAGTTTTACGCTAATGACGTACACAACGGAAAATTTGACGCTGGCCCGACGTCCATACTTAACATTGGCTATGAAAAAAGCCTTACAGGGATGGCGGCACCGGGAACCTGCCATGATTGAGGGATCGACCTCGGGGGGCCGACATCGTGGGCACCTAGGACGGGTAAGTGTCCTTATTAAAAGTCAGCAGCTACAGTGTATATAAGTGTATAAATATCTAAAAAAATTGCGGCTGGAACAAAGCCTTCAATAGATAATTCGGCTGATCACTGCTTTATAATGGAACAATGTCCAAAAGAGAAGTATTGAAAACATTCCTAATTTGTACATCCACACCTCCTCAAAATATTCTCCTGACTACCATAGCTGACTACCATAGCTGTAAAAACATAAAATTACAAATCAAGGGTGATTTGCCATTCTCTCTCACAGGTCACAGCGTTAAAAATTACATTGTAGAAGAAAGACTTTAAAAGTATCCAAAAATGTGGACATAAAAGATCTGAGATAGTTACATTTGGCTATCACGCCAAAAAGCAATGTTGAATATAAACGGATGGCTTGCAAGTTTTAGGCCTCATACACACAGACATTTAAAAAAACGGGCTGTAAAGCTAGTAACGACGCCTGGAAAAAAGCAGAGTTAAAAACTCGATTTTATTAGCGTTTTGACTTGGCGTCAATGCGCGTTAAACGTCGTTTGTAAGCGTTATCGCTAAGGCGTGTTTTTTCAAAAAAAATATCCCTCTGCTATTTTCCACCCCCAAATTACCCACAATGCCAAGGAAAAGTATAAAAACAACGTGCGATATCACATAATAAACATTTTACAGCTTAAAAACGCAGACGCTAAAAAACATTGGTATAGCGCTAATTCACGTTTTTGAGCTTTTTTCCGCCGTCAGCGTCAAAACAGCTCTAGTGCTGAAGCCTCAGAACCTCGCTTGTCTTTGTTTTTTTTTTGGAGCTTAAAAACGACCATGCCTGTTATAGCTCAAAAACACCATGGTGTGTATGAGTCCATTGAATAACATGGAGTGGCGATTTTAAGCAGCAAAAAAAGCTCAAAAAAGCCTCTGAGTATGAGGCTAATGCCGCGTACACATGACCGTTTTTCATGACGAGAAAAATAGAATTTTTTAAATTCAATTTGGTAGATTCACGTACAGAGGACTAACTTTGGGTTGGCCTAGCCTAGTGTTTTTAGGCTACACCGCCGTAAATGAACTAGGCTAGTAGTGATTCTCAAACCACTTACCTGCTAATTTTCGGCGGCATAGCCTAAACCGAACGGGCGTAAGGGCGTCTAATTCAAATTACTAGGAGGGGGCGTGTAGTATGGAAATGAGGCTTGACCTCACGTTTTTTGACGTTTTTGCGTACTGCGCATGCGCTGGGCGCCTACATTTCCCTCGCGGCGGGAACGGCAGCCATACTTAACATTGTTATTCCACCTCATAGGTGGAATAACTTTAGGCGGCCTATCGCGTACGGAAACGACGTTAATCGACTGCGGCGGGCTCGCGTTCGTTCGGGAATCGCCGTAAATTCTCATTTACATAATCTAGGCCGGCCGCAATGTAAGCGCCACCTAGCGGTAAGCCAAAACATTGCAATCTAAAATAGGAAGGCGCAAGCCGTCCTATCTTAGATATGTTTAAGTGTATCTCTGTTAGAGAATACACTTAAACATAGGTCGGCTTAGATTCAGAGTTAGGTCGGCTTATCTGTAGATAAGCCGGCCTAACTCTTTGTGAATCTACCTAATTAAAAACGATCTTGTGTAGGCTCCAGAGCATTTTTCTCTACGTGAAAAATGGCCATTAAAAATTTAGAACCCGTGTGTGGGCTTTAACGACGGGGAAAAAAAAACGAGCCCAAAGGGTGGTGCCATTCGAATGGAACTTCCCCTTTATAGTGCCGTCGTACGTGTGCGCTTTGCTCGAGCATTTTTTTTCCATGATGGTGTGTATGCAAGGCAGACTTGACAAGAATCACGTTGAGAAAAACATTGTTTTTTTCCATGACATTAAAAACGGTCGTGTGTACGTGGCATTAGGCTTTTTTATTCGGGTGCCATAACAGGTAATCTTCATATTATACACATCAGATTAAATTGATAGCAATGGAAGCTTCAAAATGCAGAGGGATGATCGGCTTGTTCACTACTTTGCTTTAAGTTGGTGTTCCGTCACCAATGTTTTACCTTTTTTTTATAAAACACATACATTGCTATACATACACCTGAGATGAATTGCCACCAGTTGCATGGCCTTGATTTGTTTCACATTGTGCTTTTTTTTTTTTTACTGTCTAGGTCTCCACATTTCAATCACAATTGGGGCTGACTGACACTTTCCTGTGCAATGAAGTGCAAAAAATTTGATTTATCTTAAGAACCGTAATTTTCCAAAAGAAATTACTATATTGCATTAAAACATTTTTGGAAAAATTAAGGATTTTGCCCTATAGACCCACATTTTTTTATTCAGGTCAGTTGAATTAGACCTCCAAATCCCATCCAAAGCTTGTCATATATGCATACGCTACAACATGTTAACGCTTGAGATTATCGCTGCTCATAGCACAAGCGTTTTTTGCACCGTAATACAGTTGAAGGGAATTTTAAACCTAATGTTTCAGCAATTCTCAAGCAGTTATCAAATCACATGTCCTTTGTAAATTTGCTAACACAGCTTATTTCGTTTCCTCTGCTGGTTAACGTCAGCGGAATGCAATACTTGTTCATCAAATAACATAACATAAAGTCTTCTTTTCTTGGGCAACTGTGTCTCAGATATGAAAGGCAGTGATTGCTGTCACAAGAGTGAGGATGACGATGCTTAATGTTCCAGTTACCCCCGTGGCTGAATTACCTGGTCTTTTTGTTGAAGTAGGCTTTGGTTGTGGTGGAGTAGGCTTTGGTTGTGGTGGAGGTGGTATGAACATGATTGCCCTTGCCAAGTTAGATGGGTCTGATTTTTGATTTGCTTTGTCTATGGCAACCAAGCTGAAATAAAGTACAGTTCCATTTTTTATAATGAGATTTTTCGAGGTAAAATTGAAATGTTCTACAGATCCAGATTGCTGTGGTGTCAGACTGGTGACGTTTATAACCGTGCCATTTTCAAAGTTAACCAACAGTTCCTCGCTGTCCAGACTCATCCGTAAATCATACCTGGAAGCTGAAATGGAAATGATGAAGAAAATTAACATTTTCATACAAGTTATTGATGAACTTTTTATATGAGTTGAAGTCTATTGCCTATCTAGCACTATTTTACTTTTATAGCCTTAAAGCGGAGATTCACCCTAAAAACAATTTTCTAACATTACATTGTGCTCACTCTCGACATTGACAGTACGCTGATGTTTTTTTTTTTTTTTTGCCGTACATGCCATTGTATCGCTATTTTTCCCGCCGGCTTCCGGGTAGTGGCTCCCGCGGGAGTGGGCGTTCCTATGCACAGGCTAAGTGATTGACATGATGACAAAAGCTTCCCCCCGGCGCATAAGGCGCGTCACGGGTTTCCAAAAAAAGCCGAACGCCGGTGCGCAGGTGCCCTATAGCGCTGACTCGCAGTTCGGCTTGTTTCGGCAACTCGTGATGCGCAATATGAGCCTGGGGGAAGCTTTTGTCATCACGTCAATCACTTAGCCTGTGCATAGGAACGCCCACTCCCACGGGAGCCACTACCCGGAAGCCGGCGGGGAAAATAGCGATACAACGGTATGTACGGCAAAAAAAAAAAAAAACATCAGCGTACTGTCAATGTCGAGAGTGAGCACAATGTAATGTTAGAAAATTGTTTTTAGGGTGAACCTCCGCTTTAATAATAAAACTGATAAGTTACGGTTTGATTTTCACAGTATCCTTTCACCAGTAGTGTATTTAGCTTTTGTGCTGCCCTAGGCCTGACTTAACTCGTGCACCCCAAAATTTAAATATGACACACCCCTTCATGCCAAGGCCACACCTCTTTCTGTTTAAGACCTGCCCTGAATTTGGGGACACTAGTTCTGGAGGGGCAATGGATTCCCTTGATTTGCATAGATTTCCTCTCACTTCCTGTTTGGCAGGAAGTGAAGTGAAATCTCTGCAATGGGACAGAAATGGTAAAAAATAAACTGACAGAGGCTATAACCCTCCCTTACTCCCACAGTTGTGGAATGCTGGCTACCCGCTTACAGGAAGCAGTGCAGCTACTTTATGGGGGTGCTAGACTAATTTGCCTCTTAGTCCAGTCTGCCCCATAAGACTGGCGCTACACTAACACTAACTCTTTCTATGCTGCCCCCCTGCAAAGTGCTGCGAACTAGGCCTGGGCCTTGTTGGCCTAGGCCAGGATACAGCGTTGCCTTTCACTTTCTCATTTTGCATCATGCCTTAGGCCCCTTTCACACTGGAGCGGTGGCGGAAAAGCAACGCTATTTTTAGCGGCGCCTTACCGTTGGAATTGCAGCAGTATTCGGCCGCTAGCGGTCGGGTTTAACCCCGCTAGTGTCCAAAAAAGGGTTAATACTGCCCGCAATGCACCTCTTCATCTTTGGAGCGGTAGCGGTTCGGGTTGTTTACCGCTCCTCCACCGCTCCTTCCCATTGAAAAACAATAGGAAACCGTGGCTATACCACGGGTGTTCTAACAATATGAGTCCCCTATCAGATAGTGCCCGACCTGGACTGCGCATGCGCAATCGGAAATCACAGATATCTCAGAGAATGAGCATCTGTTCCATCAGCTGTAGTTGTAGCATGCGCAGTTAACACACCACTCACTCCTGATACTTATCCACGCCGCTTGCTCTATCAGATGGGGGACCCATCAAGATAGAACAGCACTGCCCGCGCTCACTCAATACAGCAAGTGGCGGGTGTTTTTTTCAAAGGGGCGGGTGCATTATTGAGCAGTGTTTTTTTTAGAGTATGGTTTTCGCAATAAACTACATGCGCGGCCTTTTATAATCATATCCGCCCCTTTGAAAAAAAACATCCTCTCCTTGCTGTATTGAGTGAGCGCGGGCAGCGAAGTTCTATCTTGACGGGTCCACCCTCTGATAGAGCGAGCGGTGTGGATAAGCATTGAGAGCAAGCGGTGTGTTGACTGCGCTTGCTCCAACTACAACTGATGGAACAAATGTTCATTCTCTGAGATTTCCGTGATCTCTGATAGTGCCTGGCCTGGACTGCGCATGCGCAATCTGATAGGGGACTCATATTGTTAGAACACTGGTGGTATAGCCACGGTTTCCCATTGTTTTTCAATGGGAAGGAGCGGTAAACACCCCGCACCGCTACCGCTCCAAAGATGCGGCTAGCAGGACTTTGAGCTGGCCTGCTAGCGCGCCACTCCAGTGTGAAAGCCACTCATGTTCTTTTTACCCTAACCTTGCCCATTTTGGAATAGATGCAATTGAAATTCTGTCAATTTTTTGGGAAATTCAGATGTATCCAAATTACAATAGTACCAGATTTAAATAAATCCGAAACAACAACAACTTTTTTTTTAGACGAAATTCAAATTCAAATTGTTTTTTAATCTTTTTCGAATACTTTTCTAATTTGAATTGTTTTCATATTTGAATCGTTTTCAAATTTAACTAGAATAAAATAGAATAGAAATCAAAGGAATTAAATAGCATAGAAAATAGTATAACAGAAAATAAAAGAACCGAATAGACTAGACTATAATAGAAAAAAATTGAATAGATATTAACATAGAACAAATATAACCATCTTCTGAAATTTTAATTTCAAATAGAATCAATTTGAATACATAAGAAAATAATAGAATAGAAAAAAGAAAAGAAAAAAATAGAATAGAATAGAGGAGAAAGAATATAACCCTTTCCCAAAATTCAAATCAAACTAAAAATTTGAATAGAATAGAAAATAACAGAAGTCTTGCTGAATCTAGCCCCATGTGTGCTACTGAGAACTTTAGGGTACAACAGCAAGAAAACCAATATCAACTGTATGGGTTATTTAAAAAAAATCATACCATTTCCTTTATCCAGGTCATCACCAGTTGCTGTCCATGACAATTTGACTATCTGGCCTTCAATTATTGCGGTCAAGTCAGTGATTTTACTTGGGCTATAGGTATCTGGAATAGGACCTGATGGCACATTTGTGATCACAAATGCTCCTCCTGAAGAGGTTCGAGAGAAATTTCCCACATTCAGATTCTCAATGGTATTTTTTGGCTTTGGAGGGTTAGAAATGAGGGTACCTGAAACAAGAGGGAAAACCAATAGATTTATCAGTTTTTGTAAAATACAATAAACTACGAATAAACCAATAATTGACCAATAATGATACAAGGAGGTTTTAATGATAATGTATAAATCTACAGAGCCTCGTGTGTAATCCTATTGGCAGTGCAATTGATATCTGCTTAATTTTTTACATTTTCTTACCATTTTCCACATAACCAGGTAGATATAAAGCCCCACTTTTTGGTATGCCTGCGTTTGAATCTTGTCCATAATTCTCAACCCGCACTTTCAAACTGTATCTTCCATTTTGCTTGTAGCCTGTGAAGTATCTGGTATATATTCCATCATTCTTGATAATATCAGCACCTTAAAGAAGATAAATTAACAGATTCAAATATCTTTTTTTTTTATTATTGTATGATCATTCACTTCATGTTATTATTAGTGTTGCTCACGAATATTCGTATTGCGAATATTCGGCTCGAATATGGCATATTCGAGTATTCGCGATATATTTCGAATTTCGCTGTGAATATTCGCTATTCCGAATATTCAAATTTTTTCAATTTTATTTTTAGAACAGATCACATCCTAGAGATCTCCATCGATGTCTAAAAGCATTGCTAGTATGATTAGAGACCTTGGGCCGAGTAGCTGAAGCGATCATTTTATCTTGCCGAAAAATCGCAATGCGATTATTCGGCAATCGGAATATCGCGCGATTATTTTCTCCGCCCTTCTTTTGCATCAGAGCCAATCAGAGTGCTCCTACCGCAGTTGTCGAAATTCCGCAATAAATATCGCATTCGCATTTTGCGAAATTTCGACAAAATATCACGAATATTCTGAGCCAATCAGAGGGCTCCTACCGCAGTTGTCGAAATTCCGTAATAAATATCGCATTCGCATCTTGCGAAATTTCGATAAAATATCACAAATATTCTGAGCCAATCAGAGGGCTCCTACCGCAGTTGTCGAAATTCCGCAATAAATATCGCATTCGCATTTTGCGAAATTTCGATAAAATATCACGAATATTCTGAGCCAATCAGAGGGCTCCTACCGCAGTTGTCGAAATTCCGCAATAAATATTGCATTCGCATTTTGCGAAATTTCGATAAAATATCACGAATATTCTGAGCCAATCAGAGTGCTCCTACCGCAGTTGTCGAAATTTCGCAATTATTTTCGCATTCGCAATAGCGAAATTTCGCAAACATTTCATTTCGATAAAATATCACGAATATTCGAATTTAGCGAATATTTCTCGAATATTCGGCTATATATTCGTGATATATCGCGAAATCGAATATGGCGTATTCTGCTCAACACTAATTATTATATAAAGTAAGTGTAAAGTCAAAACTTTGGGCCAGATTCACAGATGAAATACGCCGGCGTATCTACTGATACCCCGGCGTATTTTCAAATTTGCCGCGTCGTATCTTTAGTTTGAATCCTCAAACCAAGATACGACGGCTTCTGGCTTCGATCCGACAGGCGTACGGCTTCGTACGCCTTTGGATCGTAGGTGTAATACTTCGCCGCCCGCTGGGTGGAGTTTGCGTCGTTTTCCGTGTCGGGTTTGCTAATTAGCTGTTTACGGCGATCCACGAAGGTACGCGTGTTCGTCGCATTCTCTTACGTCGTCGCTAGTCGGCTTTTCCCGGCGTATAGTTAGAGCTGCTATTTTGTGGCCTATATTTAGACCTGCCATGTTAAAGTATGGCCCGTCGTTCCCGCGTCGAATTTCACATTTTATTTTTTGGCGTAAGTCGTCCGTGAATAGGAAAGGACGTAACTCACGTCGACGTTCAAAAAATGACGTCGGTGCGACGTCATTACGCGCAAAGCACGGCGGGAAATTTCAAAACGGAGCATGCGCAGTACGTTCGTCGCGGGAACACGCCTAATTTAAATGATACACGCCCCATTTGAATTAAGCGGGCTTGCGCCGGATGGATTTACGCTACGCCGCCGCAAGTTTACAGGCAAGTGCTTTGTGAATCAAGCACTTGCCCATAAAACTTGCGGCGGTGTAACGTAAATACAATACATTACGCCGCCGGAATTCTATGTGAATCTGGCCCTTTGGTTTTATCAGATCTGTATTTCCTTTGTGGATATTTACCATCTGTGTCCCGGTGACTATTGTCATTGGGACAGAAACTTTTGAATATTGAAAAATGTTAAAGTTGGCAGCAGAACAGGAGGAATTTCCCTTCACTAATGCCCTGTACACACGATCGGAATTTCCAATGGGGATAAAATCTGATGGAATTTTCCATCGGAATATCGTTCAAGCTGTATTGATGTAGTCAAGTGTAGTCCCTTCTCTTGGGACTACATCCCTGCGGGGAGACGCTGTGAACAAAATGTCTCCCCACAGGGATGTAGTCTCAAGGGAGGGGGGTCGAACACGCTGACTAACCCCCAGCCAGAACTGCTTGGATGATGGGGGCAAGCTTACTGAGGAGAAACAGGAAGTGAGAAATTCAGACAAAGAAAAAAAACATTTAAAAAGGGAAATCGAAGGAAAGGGTATATGAAGCAACAAAGCACTAGCTTAAAGGAACCTATTTAGAAAATAAAAAACAAACCTTTACTACCCCTTTAAAGCAGTAGTAAACCCAAAAGCCAACATTTATTCTATTGCAGCTTACAAATTTTTAAATGTGACAGCTGCATTAGTTTTATTTTTTAGACTTACTTTCCTCTATGTTTACCTGGTGATCTGGCCAGTAAGTCTGTTTTTTTTTTTTTTTAAAGAACATTCTCCCCAGCAGAATGTTTCAGCTACAGAGATGACACAAACCATTTAACAGTGATGGGGGTGCTTACAATGATCCGTTTTTATTTATGTAAAATCCTAATATCAAAAAGGACTTTTACTTCTGTATCTGCTTAAAAAAAAAAGTGCTAGCTGGAGTTTGGTATCACATTGTAGTGTATTTAAATCTGCCAGTACATCTAAAACCCGCCTCCCCCCAAACTGACAATGCTGTTTCCAAAGGTGCCTCATGTGCTCCTTCACTGGAGGCTCTTTTATAGTTGTTGTGTTACTGGCCAGATACAGGGCAAAAAGGCTTTAAAAATACTGGTAACAATAATGCAGCCGTCACATCTAATTGTTGGTAAGCTTCACTGGCCCAGATTCAGTAAGAATTGCGCATAAATTACGGAGGCACGATTTTGCCCTACGACCCCGCAAATTTGCGCCGCTGCCCTCGCTTCACGGAGCAGTAGCTCCGTAAATTGCAAGGGCGCGCCGGCAAAATTTTGCCCGGCGTAAGCGCGCGCAATTTAAATGATCCCGCAGGGGGCGGGAATCATTTAAATTAGGCGCGTTCCCGCGCCGATCGTAAAGCGCATGCGCCGTCGGGATACTTTCCCGACGTGCATTGCGGCAAATGACGTCGCAAGGACGTCATTTGCTTCAAAGTGAACGTGAATGGCGTCCAGCGCCATTCACGAATCACTTACGCAAACGACGTGGAATTCAAATTTCACGACGCGGGAACGGCGGGTATACTTTAGCATTGGCTGCCCCTACTATTAGAAGGGGCAGCCTTACGCTAAAGACGCCGTATGGAAACTCCGTAACTTGCGTACGCAGGGCCCGCGCAACATTGTGAATCGGTGTTAGTATGCAATTTGCATACTATACACTGAGCACAATGGGAACGCCCCCTAGCGGTCATCGCAAGAATGCAGCCTAAAATCTGCGTGGCATAAGAGCCTTATGCCACGCAGATTTTAGGCTGCAGTCGGCGTTACGATGTTCCTGAATCAGGAGCATTCGTAACGCCGGAGCAAGTCAGCAATTGCTCTCTGAATCCGGGCCACTATCTTTTCAGTTTTGGATTTAATAGTGTTTTAAAGTACTTGTCCACATTTAAATGAAAATTCCACTAGCCCCCTTATTACACATATCTGGGTCCCCTCTTCAGCATGCCTGTACCTATTTCCTGATGGCTGCTGCCTTCCATAGACATTTTTTTAATTAAACATCTACATGTACTTTCATTTTCAAGGGGATATAGGTCTCTATTACATGTTTACACTATTAAGCCTTTGGCTAGCCTTAGCAAACAGTTGCCCATAAGGCCTCGTACACACGATAGGTTAAACAGAGGACGACGGTCTGATGGACCGTTTTCATCGGTCAAAACCGATCGTGTATGGGCCCCATAGGTTATTTAACCATTGGTTAAAAAAAGCCAACTTGCTTTAAATTTAACCGATGGATTCCTAACCAATAGGTCAAAACCGATCGTTAGTAGGCACGCATGCTCAGAATCAAGTTGACGCATGCTTGGAAGCATTGAACTTTGTTTTTTTCAGCACGTCGTTGTGTTTTACGTCACCACGTTCTGACACAATCATTTTTTTAACCGGTGGTGTGTAGGTGCGAAGGGCCATCAGTCAGCTTCATTGGTTAACCGATGAAAACGGTCCATCAGACCGTTTTTATCGGATGGACTGATCGTGTGTGCGCGGCTTTACAGGGAAAATGACAAAACAGTAAATAAATACATAAAAGTAAGTAAAAATTGCATATAAACCTACCTGCCCCATTGTCCAGGAGAGTTAGCGGTGTAGAAGTTCCATCTTGTGCTTCAATGTAGGCAATCACTTTCACTCCTAGAACTGGAGCAACCCCTTGTGTTACCGTAGCATACACAACCATTGGAGTGGGGAAGCTGTTAGTGTCTGCATTAAGAAATGGTTCAACAGTAATTGGGGGGACATTTGGATCTGCTGCTCGGGAATTCACCGTAATACCAAGGACTTGAGCTGTAGAGTGCGTGTTGCATAATTTGTATGGCCAGTCGCCAGGCTATAAAGAAATACAATTATTATTGGAGATTTCACAGTTGCATGACAGAGAACTTCTGAGGTATGGTACACATTTAAAATGCAGAATATGTGTTTTTTAATATGTCCTTTTTTTCTAATAGGGTGGTTTTCTGTTACTATGTATCAGACGCTAAGGTTTTGAGTCGACCGGCGCTGAGGCTGCTTTCCAATTAGTTTTCCCCATACGGATCAATGAGTAGTACTGTGAGACTACACATACCTTGATGCTCTAGTGACCAGGTACGCCCCCCTGAAGACGTTCAATTAACGAAACGTACGTCAGAGGCGGTACCTGGTCACGTGAAGTGCTCTCCGACCTGTAGAGCTAGCAGCCGGGAACTCGTGTATGTGCTACGGAGGTGGCGGCGATCCCTGACGACCCAATTCTTACCGCATATTGGCGGTGAAGTGTCTGCAGCCCCAGTGTCAAGTAGGCACTTTTACAGTAAGAGGCCATTTGGCTTTTCCTATGTTTTTTAAGTGTTTTAAATAAAAGCAATATTACGCTATTGGCTTTTCCCTGGTTTTTCCACATATCCTTATTTGGAACGCCTGGGGACGAGGTTATACATCTATTTTCCTGTCAACATGTGTGCAGGCACAATCCTGCTCAAGCTCATTTGACTATCTTTTTCATTAAAGTAGTCAACTCGTTCTGGTAAGCACATCCATATTCTTCAGCACATTTTGGGTGTTAAGAAGATTGAAGTGTAGCGGTGGATTGAATTACCTACTTGTATATTGGGACTTCATGTCATAGAGGCTACCTATGACAGCGCCCTCTACTCACCCTTTCAACTATTGCAATCAGTATTGTATATGAGGAGCAGCTTTTTTAATTTTAATTATTTGATTTATTGTTTGGTGCTGAATTACACTATTTCCAACACATTTTATGTTATAGAAAATTCTAGACATTTGGGGAATTCCTGTGTTCATTTGGCTTTATCATGCTTTCAGCAAGCCTGTGATGTCTATATGCTGAAGCCTGTTTGAAGTGGTGGCACATGCTAAGATTTGTGTTCAACATTCCTTGACTGGAGTTGAAGAGTGCTTTAGGCCCTGGTTCACACTGATGCAAGTTCGTAAGGAATGTGGTGCGTCAAAAACATTCTAAATGTGCATGTCATCCATAAAGTCATTGTTTTCAATGACAGTCGTTCACATACATGCGTTGCGATTCCTCTACGAATGCGATTCGATATAAAAAATGGTCTTGTGCGAGTTTACAGCGTTGCGTTGCGAATTTAGTCTCCATAGACATCAATGTAAATTGTTTTGGAATCGCATTGATGGTTCACATATGTGCGAATTCCACCAAAAACCAGGAAGTACACAGGAAGTCAACACCTTTTTTTTTTTTTTCATTATGATTCCATTGGCTAGAACATCAATCACAGCTCTGTCTAATAATTCTAACTCCTGAAATTCGCAGTAAAATCGCAGTAAAATCGCTGTAAATTCGCACCTCACACAGGACAAAAAATTGAACAAATTCACAGCGCAGCAGTGTGAACCGAGCCTTAAAGGTTCTTTTTAATGCCCCCTTGCCCCAGCATTTTTGGAAAGTACTGTACTTATCTGACATGCAGCTTTCCAGGTCGATGCTACACAGCCATTCTTCAGAGTTTTCCCAGTCCTATACTGCACATGCCATGCAGGTTGACACCCATCTCCACAGGTTTCAGTGGAAAGCCTATCTGCAGATCATCAATTTGCTGCAGTGTTTTCGATTAAAGTCAAGTTTTGGCCATGCATGCATAAAGTGCAAAATACAGGATCAGAAAAACTAGAGAGGCTATGAGCTGCTGGGCCAATTGAACAGCGAAGTATTAAATATTATAAAAAGTTGTCTAAACAGGATAAATGAACTTCAGGCTAAGAACATTAAAGGGGTTGAAAAGGCAGAAGTTTTTTTTTTATCTTAATGCATACTATGCATTAAGATAAAAGCCTTCTGTATGCAGCACTCTCCCTCCTAATTGGCTCTATTGGCGCCATTGGCTCTTGTTGCTGTCACTCAATGTCAGCAATCCAATCAGGAGAGGGGCGGGGCCAGGGCTCCATGTCTGAATGGACACAGCAAGCTGTGATTCAGCTTGGGTGCCCCCATAGCAAACTACTTGCTGTGGGGGCACTCAACGGGACCCAAATAGCAAGCAATTGTGCTGCAAGTTTGAAAATGACTTGCTAAGCTATTGCTAAACTTGCCAGGCTTCACTAATTTGTTGCACAATTGCAGCAAGTCCTCAGCGCATGACTCCAGATCAACTTTCTTTGCAAACATTCTGCAAGTCTGCTGCAAGTTTTGGATCAGTTATGTTGTGCAATAGTCATCCCACCACAGGGGTCGCTGTGGCTGAATTTTCATGCTGTAGACTTGTAGAGCTCTTACTGTAGACTCACCAATGCAACTTTGCTCTTGTTACACAAATTTGCTACAATTTGGAAAAGTGCTCACTAGAACTTGTGCTTTAAGTGCTCTGTGAGTGTACAACTTGTCAGTGAAAACATGCAGCAAGTTAACAGACTTAGAATTCAACACTGCCACAAATTTGTGGCAAGTTATTCTTTGCTATCTGGTGAGGGAGGGGCCAGGAGCACCAAAGAGGGACCCGAGAAGAGGAGGATCTCGGCTGCTCGGTGAAAAATCCTTGGCTTTCAGCTTTTGTTAAAGGCAAAAGGAAAGAACAAGCTAGCATGTTCTAACTGCAATCAGATTGGTCCCAAACCCCCAGTCCCTTACCACTGAAATAAACCTTTAAAATACATATAAAGCATATAGGATTTAAGTGCGCAAAAGTAATACATTGCAAAAAGAAAACACCCCCACATATAATAATACTAATAAAAAATAATAATAATAAAAAATATAGTTGTTATACCTGAGCAGTGCCTGGAACTGCGAGACGGGCAGACTTTGAGGCAGCATCGGTTCCAAACTGCGCCTTCTCATATATTTTGCCGGATGGATCTGTCAATTGAATGCTTGGGTCGAGGACGCTCCAAGTGACTAAAAAGAAAGTTTCATTGCCTACACTGTTGTCGATGGTCACTTTGCCAGTCAGACACTGATTTGGTTCTATTGTTCTTGCAGTACTTTCAATCTGTAATAGCAGAAATGGACAGTGACCATGAATGTACAAACATAGAAGGACACAGAAATAATTTTCTTACCAGTGCTATAAATTTGTGAAATTTCTTTAAACATCCAATCCAACAAATTAGAGTGTCTCTAAATCCAAGAACATATCGCAGTTTACTAGTGTGTGTGAGGTGGTTGCATTTGTTTTGCTTTTATTTTCTCAGATTAACCACTTCCCGACCTCCTCATGTACATTTACGTCGGCAGAATGGCACGGACAGGCACAATCACGTACCTGTACGTCCTCTGCTAGACGTAGGTGGGGGGTCCGATCGGAACCCCCCGGTACATGCGGAGGTCGGGTCCGTTTGGGGAGCGATCCGGGACGACGGCGCGGCTATTTGTTTATAGCCGCTCCGTCGCGATCGCTCCCCGGAGCTGAAGAACGGAGAGAGCCGTGTCTAAACACGGCTTCCCCGTGCTTCACTGTGGCGGCGCATCAATCGGGTGATCCCCTTTATAGGGGAGACTCGATCGATGACGTCATTCCTACAGCCACACCCCCCTACACTAGTAAACACATACACAGTGATCCCTAAATGTTACAGCGCCCCCTGTGTTTAACTCCCAAACTGCAACTGTAATTTTCACAATAAAGAATGCAATTTAAATGCATTTTTTGCTGTGAAAATTACAATGGTCCCAAAAATGTGTCAAAATTGTCCGAAGTGTCCGCCATAATGTCGCAGTCACGAAAAAAATCGCTGATCGCCGCCATTACTAGTAAAAAAAATAAAAAAAATAAAAATGCAAAAAAACTATCCCCTATTTTGTAAACGCTATAAATTTTGCGCAAACCAACCGATAAACGATTATTGCGATTTTTTTAACCAAAAATAGGTAGAAGAATACGTATCGGCCTAAACTGAGGAAAAACAATTTTATATATGTTTTTGGGGGATATTTATTACAGCAAAAAGTAAAAAATATTGCATTTTTTTCAAAATTGTCGCTCTATTTTTGTTTATAGCGCAAAAAATAAAAACCGCAGAGGTGATCAAATACCACCAAAAGAAAGCTCTATTTGTGGGAAAAAAAGGACGCCAATTTTGTTTGGGAGTCACGTCGCACGACCGCGCAATTGTCTGTTAAAGCGACGCAGTCCCGAACTGTAAAAACCCCTTGGGTCTTTAGCCAGCATATTGGTCCGGGGCTAAGTACATTTTCTTAGCTTTACCTTTTGATCCTACCAATAATCCAATGTGCTTGTGATTTCACAACACAGTGTATAAATAGATGAATGAAACACAAAAATGAAAAGGGGGTGAGTGACCAAACTCAAAATATGTGCAGTGCGTATCAAAAAATACAATAGAAAAAACTCAGTGTTAAGACAACGTGAAACCCTTTGGGGTGTCGCGTCCCCTGTGGGTTAAAAATCACTGAAATGTGCACACATATAAAAATAAATAATATATAAAAGGTATAAGATATATAATATACAAAATGTGATGTCTAATAAGTGAATAGAGATCTGTAGTAAACAACAATAGTGATAATGATGAGACAGTCTATGGATGAGGGTAATGGGATGTTCACATGTAAAGATTCCTGTATGTAAGGCAGTGATTGGGGAATCCTTATTGGTGTTGTAGTGCCCTTACCATGAAGGTGCTATATGTGCGCATATAGGGATATCCCTCCGGGTCTCCGATCACCTTTCTCCTGGGATCACTCAGTGCAGGTAATTCCAACTGCTGTGTGCCATGAAGGTGTTTATATGTACACATATAATGCTGGTCCTCCGGGTCTCCAATTCCTTTTTTCCTGGGATCACTCAGTTGGTTCCAGCTGCTATGTAACTCCAAAAAGGGTCCAAGTAATAGTGGTCCAAAAAGTTGAGCAATGGGATAGGAAGAAAAAAAGAGATTGCCTCCGATTGTGTAGTGGGTTTAGGGATCCAAAAAGTATTTATTCAAAACATAAAATGCAGATGATACAAAGGTAACACAGAAGGCGTTATGTATTGCCAAGCAGCGTTGATAATAAAGTGCAGACGTGGCGTTTAAAATTACCGCCTTACGTCCTATGGTCTCCGGCTTGTGTGAGTAATTTCCTCGGTCTCGGCTTGCGACTCCCTACGGCGTTACGTCACGCACCTCGTGACTTCATCAGGGGATTGCTATTGGCTGTCGGGCCGCCGATTAAATACGCCCAAACCGGAAGTAAACAAACTTCCATTTTCTTGTAGTCCATGTAGGTGGACAAATCATGTTTCAATGGAGGTTGCTATAGGGACGTGTTAACAATAAAAATAGATACCTAGATGAATAGTAGGCATCCCGTTACATATATATAATAAGGTGCAGTTCTGCTAAACTCAGAATACATATTTATAGATGAGGTTTAGTTTAAAATGTGCAATCTCACCGCTATTAGTGAGGGACAGTAAAAAATCGGTCATTTGTATTAGTGGAAGGTTACTATTTAGATATCAACAAACATATAATTAATTTTAACTGGAAAAAGGTAAAATACAATTAAATTGCCGTTACTGTCGAAAAGGAACAGTAATCCATGATTAATAAAAAATTAAAAATTAAAAATTAATTAAAAGACATAGAGGGCAATAGGTGACGTATGCTGAAGTATAACAATACCATAATTATTAGTAGTTCAGGTTTCTCATGCCTGGTGGGCAAATGGAAGAGAATTACCTCAAGGGGGTCATGTTTATTTATATATATAATAGTAGTGAAGACATATATAAGGATGGAAGTCATAGGTGAGTGGGAGTCATAGGTGATATATTTAACCCTTGCTGCAATTTAGCTAGTACACACATAAGGACATATGTCTCGTCGTGTGGAGAGCCCTAACTCCGGGTTTTGGATATGTTGTTTGTGGTAAAAGACCAAATGTCTTTCCAACTGAGTAAGATGGGTGTGGTAGATATAGGGAAATTATGAAATGAGGGGGGGGACCCCCCATTATCACCACACATCTACTGACTCTGCATATCCATGTGATACCCTTGGGTACACTGATCCCTATAGAATAGGCTCAACCGACACTCCCACAAGCCTAAGTCCATCAGGACCAATTAGGTGACATATAAAAATTGAAATGAAATGACAATAGACATATAACAGTATATGTAAAAGAATACTATATGGTGCTGTAGTGCAGGATAAGATAGATCCATAAAATAGTTTAAAAATTATTTAAAAAGCAATTTAAGTCAAAGTCCACATTCATACCTCCTGGGGTGAGTGTGTTTAATGTATGTATCCAGCGTGACTCTTTCTGACTAATGACACGTATTTTGTGGCTCCCTCTCCATGATGCTTTGTATTTTTCTATGCCCCAAAATTGCAGCATAGTGGGGTCTTGATTATGTATCTTCGCAAAATGGCGTGATACGCTATGTTTGGGGTAGCCATTGGTTATGTTTCGTACATGCTCTTCCATTCTAAATTTTAATTTCCTTTTTGTCCTGCCCACATATTGCAGGTTGCAACTACATTGGAGCACGTAGATGACACCCTCCGTGTGGCATCCAATGAAGTCTCTGATTTGGTAAGTTTGTCCTGTTTTTGTGCCACTGAATTCTTGCCGTTTGCCTTGGAAAGGTTTTGCATGTCTACACGCAAAACAATTCCTGCACGGATAGAATCCTTTTCCTTCAAAAAAGGAGAACATAGGTTTGGGGGGTGAGGCAATTACCGATTTCACCAGTATGTCTCTTAAGGTGGGAGCACGTTTATAAATGACCTTGGGTTTATTTGGGAGAATTGTCTGGAGGTCTTTATCACCCAATAACACATGCCAGTGTCGTTGGATGAGTTTATTGATTTCTCTATGCTGTACATTGTAGTCTAGTATAAGACATGGTGCCGCATTGTTCGGCGGTTCTTTTTTGGCTGTCTTATTCTCCAGCATATGATTTCTGTCCAGTTTTTGTACATCCCTTACTTGTTCTTTTAGCCAGGATATATCATACCCTTTATCTTCAAATCTTTTCCCAATGAATAGGGCCTGCTCACTGAAGTCTTCCTCCTTGGTGCAGTTTCTTTTTAGCCTGACTAATTGGCCTTTCGGGATATTGTAAAGCCATGGTTTGTGATGGCAACTTTCTACCGACAGATAGCTGTTAGTGTCAACTGTTTTGAAATAGGTTTTGGTGATGATTTTATTACCCTCCCAATCCCACCAATACATACAAAAAGGAATTGAAATTGGTGGTGAACCTAGGTGTCAAAAGAAATATTTTGAACAAAAAAGAGGCCAAATACCTTGTACCTGAATGTTGTAGAATTCCAGTAATATATACAGTGCCAAAAATACACAAATCCAAAGATAACCCGCCTGGAAGACCCATAGTAAATGGCATAGAGTCACTTACATCTAGGATGGGCCAATATATTGACTTTTTTATTCAAACACCAGTACAAAACACGCGTGCTTATTTAAAAGACACCAAGCACATCCTCCAACTTCTAGCTACCGTCCCTGTGGCAGAAGGAACTACCATACTTGCCACAGCCGACGTTGCGTCGCTATACACCATTGTAGGCCATCATGATGCATGCCACGCCACTAAGTGGCTATTACGCAAACATAGCAACTTGACGTGCCAACAACGCAAGTATTTAATTAAATGCTTGGATTTTTGCCTCAAATTTAACTATTTCTGGCACAACCAGATCTATTATAAGCAGGCCATAGGCATAGCTATGGGCGCTAAGTTCGCCCCTAGTATAGCCAACGCCTTTATGGCCCAATGGGAAGAATCGGCCGTCTATCAACACATGCCGGTAGAGCTTATACTGTATAAAAGGTATATAGATGACGTCATCATTCTCTGGAATGGCAATAAAGAAAGTTTGGAGAAATTTATGGAAAGTTTGAATAATAATGAGAAGAACATCAAACTTGTCTGGAAAATAGACACCAAAGAGGTGGATTTTTTGGATTTAAGCATAACACTGGAGGGTAATAAAATCATCACCAAAACCTATTTCAAAACAGTTGACACTAACAGCTATCTGTCGGTAGAAAGTTGCCATCACAAACCATGGCTTTACAATATCCCGAAAGGCCAATTAGTCAGGCTAAAAAGAAACTGCACCAAGGAGGAAGACTTCAGTGAGCAGGCCCTATTCATTGGGAAAAGATTTGAAGATAAAGGGTATGATATATCCTGGCTAAAAGAACAAGTAAGGGATGTACAAAAACTGGACAGAAATCATATGCTGGAGAATAAGACAGCCAAAAAAGAACCGCCGAACAATGCGGCACCATGTCTTATACTAGACTACAATGTACAGCATAGAGAAATCAATAAACTCATCCAACGACACTGGCATGTGTTATTGGGTGATAAAGACCTCCAGACAATTCTCCCAAATAAACCCAAGGTCATTTATAAACGTGCTCCCACCTTAAGAGACATACTGGTGAAATCGGTAATTGCCTCACCCCCCAAACCTATGTTCTCCTTTTTTGAAGGAAAAGGATTCTATCCGTGCAGGAATTGTTTTGCGTGTAGACATGCAAAACCTTTCCAAGGCAAACGGCAAGAATTCAGTGGCACAAAAACAGGACAAACTTACCAAATCAGAGACTTCATTGGATGCCACACGGAGGGTGTCATCTACGTGCTCCAATGTAGTTGCAACCTGCAATATGTGGGCAGGACAAAAAGGAAATTAAAATTTAGAATGGAAGAGCATGTACGAAACATAACCAATGGCTACCCCAAACATAGCGTATCACGCCATTTTGCGAAGATACATAATCAAGACCCCACTATGCTGCAATTTTGGGGCATAGAAAAATACAAAGCATCATGGAGAGGGAGCCACAAAATACGTGTCATTAGTCAGAAAGAGTCACGCTGGATACATACATTAAACACACTCACCCCAGGAGGTATGAATGTGGACTTTGACTTAAATTGCTTTTTAAATAATTTTTAAACTATTTTATGGATCTATCTTATCCTGCACTACAGCACCATATAGTATTCTTTTACATATACTGTTATATGTCTATTGTCATTTCATTTCAATTTTTATATGTCACCTAATTGGTCCTGATGGACTTAGGCTTGTGGGAGTGTCGGTTGAGCCTATTCTATAGGGATCAGTGTACCCAAGGGTATCACATGGATATGCAGAGTCAGTAGATGTGTGGTGATAATGGGGGGTCCCCCCCCTCATTTCATAATTTCCCTATATCTACCACACCCATCTTACTCAGTTGGAAAGACATTTGGTCTTTTACCACAAACAACATATCCAAAACCCGGAGTTAGGGCTCTCCACACGACGAGACATATGTCCTTATGTGTGTACTAGCTAAATTGCAGCAAGGGTTAAATATATCACCTATGACTCCCACTCACCTATGACTTCCATCCTTATATATGTCTTCACTACTATTATATATATAAATAAACATGACCCCCTTGAGGTAATTCTCTTCCATTTGCCCACCAGGCATGAGAAACCTGAACTACTAATAATTATGGTATTGTTATACTTCAGCATACGTCACCTATTGCCCTCTATGTCTTTTAATTAATTTTTAATTTTTAATTTTTTATTAATCATGGATTACTGTTCCTTTTCGACAGTAACGGCAATTTAATTGTATTTTACCTTTTTCCAGTTAAAATTAATTATATGTTTGTTGATATCTAAATAGTAACCTTCCACTAATACAAATGACCGATTTTTTACTGTCCCTCACTAATAGCGGTGAGATTGCACATTTTAAACTAAACCTCATCTATAAATATGTATTCTGAGTTTAGCAGAACTGCACCTTATTATATATATGTAACGGGATGCCTACTATTCATCTAGGTATCTATTTTTATTGTTAACACGTCCCTATAGCAACCTCCATTGAAACATGATTTGTCCACCTACATGGACTACAAGAAAATGGAAGTTTGTTTACTTCCGGTTTGGGCGTATTTAATCGGCGGCCCGACAGCCAATAGCAATCCCCTGATGAAGTCACGAGGTGCGTGACGTAACGCCGTAGGGAGTCGCAAGCCGAGACCGAGGAAATTACTCACACAAGCCGGAGACCATAGGACGTAAGGCGGTAATTTTAAACGCCACGTCTGCACTTTATTATCAACGCTGCTTGGCAATACATAACGCCTTCTGTGTTACCTTTGTATCATCTGCATTTTATGTTTTGAATAAATACTTTTTGGATCCCTAAACCCACTACACAATCGGAGGCAATCTCTTTTTTTCTTCCTATCCCATTGCTCAACTTTTTGGACCACTATTACTTGGACCCTTTTTGGAGTTACATAGCAGCTGGAACCAACTGAGTGATCCCAGGAAAAAAGGAATTGGAGACCCGGAGGACCAGCATTATATGTGTACATATAAACACCTTCATGGCACACAGCAGTTGGAATTACCTGCACTGAGTGATCCCAGGAGAAAGGTGATCGGAGACCCGGAGGGATATCCCTATATGCGCACATATAGCACCTTCATGGTAAGGGCACTACAACACCAATAAGGATTCCCCAATCACTGCCTTACATACAGGAATCTTTACATGTGAACATCCCATTACCCTCATCCATAGACTGTCTCATCATTATCACTATTGTTGTTTACTACAGATCTCTATTCACTTATTAGACATCACATTTTGTATATTATATATCTTATACCTTTTATATATTATTTATTTTTATATGTGTGCACATTTCAGTGATTTTTAACCCACAGGGGACGCGACACCCCAAAGGGTTTCACGTTGTCTTAACACTGAGTTTTTTCTATTGTATTTTTTGATACGCACTGCACATATTTTGAGTTTGGTCACTCACCCCCTTTTTATTTTTGTGTTTCATTCATCTATTTATACACTGTGTTGTGATTCATCACATACCTGGAGCGCTTATCACTTATTTAGCTTGTTTTTCCTTTTTGTGTTATGTGAACACTTTTAGATACAGCTGCCCCAAGTATTATCTGCACACAATTTTTTTCATTATTCTGTTTACTCACAGTAGCGCATTGGAATTAATTATATATTTTCATTGTGCTTGTGATTTCGTCTGCATTGATTTGAAATCTCAAAAAAAGTTATCATCTTTTACCAGTTCTCCTCTGTGAACTTATAACCCCCTTCCAATTCTATGGAGGTGAGGAGAGGGGAAGGGGATTGTAGTCCAAATCAGGAGAGCAGTCTAGGTTTACAACCCCCCCCCCCCCCCCAATAGATAAAGTGAGTGAGTGTTGACACCCAAGGACAGGTTAAAATACAGGAAAGAAAGCCTAAAAACAGAAATAATTTCAGCCACTAAATCTAAGGACTAATGCTGCACTATATGCCATTTATGTTGGGTTTGGATACATTTTAAGTTGAACCAATTGAACTTCTGTAAATCAGTTTAAAGTGTATCAACAACATTTTTTTTTTGTTCTATTTCTATACAGGAGATTTTCCATCACTTTCTGTTCTGGGATCAATGTTCTATCAGTCCGGAAGTAAGATAAAAAGCCTTCTGTGTGCAGCAGCCTCTCTAATATTTACCTGAGCCCCATCTCGCTCCAGCGATGTTGCACGAGTGTCTCGAGACTCTCCCTCCTCATTCGCTGAGATGACAGCATGACGCCATTGGCTCCTGCTGCTGTCAATCAAATTCAGTGAGCCAATGAGGAGAGGGGTGGAGCCAGACAGCAGCTCTGTGTCTGAATGGGACTGTGACTCGGCTCTGGGGCCACCATAGAAAGCCACTTGGGGGTACTCAACAAGCATGTAAGCACTTCCTCCCGGGGCTCCGTTGTGCCGGAAGAATGTTCACCTCTCCCCTCTTCTTCTTGCCAATCATCTGGGACACGTCACAGGCCCTAGATAATTGTCCGGACAGTCACAGTGTGCAGCGCGTGCCTGGCTGTGAAGCCACAGCCGGGCACCCACAGTGACAATGCCGGCACCACGGAGAGGAGGGGGAGAGGAGTGGGGCTTTGTTCCCCTGCATAGCTGGACCCCTGGAGTGTAGCTGCTGACTTTAGATTTTTTTTATTTAGTCGAAACTCCACTTTAACTTAAAAATATATATATATTTCTGTCTGTGTTGCTGTGATCTCCCTCCACTTCCTCTCTTGGTGACAACCTTTTTACCAGACAAAATCTCTCTGGGAAAACCTGATGCCTCGTACACATGATTTCCGACGGAAAAAAAAAGAGCCAGTTCTCTTTTTTTTGCCGGCAGGTTTTGGCAGTTTTCCCGTCTGGAAAAACTGCGAGGGAGCATACACACGGCCGGGATTCCTGGCCAAAGGCTCTCATTGCAGTTTTCCCGTCGGAAATCCAAGGCATGACACAAGCTCTAATCCCTCCCCACTCTATCCACTCTATCCAAAACAAGAAAAAAATGGCAATAGGTACACTTTAATACATTCAAGATGCCTCAAAAGAAAAGATGCTCAATTTCACTTGTTTTCTAAAGCAGCCACATCCTGAGGATATAGTCTGTCCTCTGCCAGAGCATTGGACAGTGGTCTAATGACAGAGGCCCTACAGAGCCAGACCTATAGCTGGGCAATAAGCAAATTGGAGATCTGATTAGAGAGCTCTATCTCTGACTCAGAAGGGGTGGGGGGTGTAGGACATCTGCAGAGAGACCACTGCATCCACACTCTGCAGGGCACAGGCTTTTCTACTCAGGCTGTGGTTTATTTGTGAAGAAAACAAACCGCAAGACTTGTCATACCTTTTTTTTTTTTTTTAAAGATACACCTGGAAAAACATTCAGCTAACTTAAACTGAAAGTTCAATTGGGTTTTAATAATAATAATAAAAAAATTCTCTTTATCATTTTAATTCTATACATCATAGACATGTGATATAATTACACATACAAGCAGGGGTCAAGTCCTGGGGGAAAAAGTGTGGGAACTCCCACCAAAGATCCACTCCCCCACCAAAAAAAATAAAAAATGATACGCTCATATGCATAATTACTAAACCGCATGTTTTTTTTTTTTTCGATCCACTGTACCTTAGTAATCGTTTATGTTACTGGCCGCTTCCTGTATATGGATTCATCGGGTAGTGTGCGGATATTCCGTCACTTCCTCGATACCGCAATGTCTACAGGAAGCGGCCAGTAACATAAAGGATTACTAAGGTTCGCCTGCCCCTGACAGTGACTTGAGCTGGGCATCGCCACTTAGTGAAGGATTGGCTTGGGCGGCTCAGCTTCTCTAGTCCTGCAAAGGGAACTGAGTTCCTGCTGTGAAAAAAGTGCAGGAACTCCGTTCCCATGCGTTCCCGCAGGACTTGAGCCCTGCATACAAGTCATACTTCTTGTTTTAATATAAAGGGTGCAGTTTGCAGCACGATGATCATGCTTTATTCAGTACTATAGTATAGATGGAGCTGTGTTCATGTAAAATGACAGCCAGGTATGCTACAATAATAACTCAGTATGCATATTAACTGACATGTTATGATAGCTTTGCAACAGAAAATATACATACCTGTATAGACTGAGCTTGGACATCCCCGCTGCTAGATTTGATACCACTGAAGGAATCAATTAAACCATTGGCATCAAGTTTATCTGATGCATATAGTCTTAAACCACCTGCAGAGAATGAATAAACATTTGTTATACATGCTATGTCTTTAAAGCTATGCACTTTGTGAGATTGCAGCATTGTCTAGCCCATTTTCTGGACTAATAAGAAAACTAAAGAAAAAAACAATAAAATAACAATAATTTTGCCAGGAGTAGTGATTTTTAAAGCACTAACATTTACAAAAGAAAATTTGTTTTAAATTGCCAGCAAATTACAAGAAGCCAACAATGAAATGTAATTTACTGGTAACTGAAATGGTATCATTTTATTTCTCTGTAAATATTACTTTTACCGTATCTCCCTTAAAATTCATACCGGACCCCTGGCAAAGCACTTTGCATCCGAATGCCTGAACAGCAAATATTTTGTCCTAACCTATCCTAATAAGCTAACTATTTTTGAAAACAGTAAGTTATGGTCTTCATTTTGTTACATGGCCAAAATGTTTTTTTTTTTTAATTGGGGGGGGGGGTTTAATTTTTAAACATGTTATGCTTCAAATGGCTTGCTCTATTGCAAGCATTGAAAGAGAAGGGAAAGTCATATACAGAACATCTTACACATACACATGGGTGTGCGCAGTCTATTGCATTAGGGTGTGCACCCCAAAACACACACCACTGATCACTCACAATGTTCATTCAGAAAGGGAAGGGGATTACATATTTATCGGTCCCTTCCTTCACTCATCCTAAAACATCCTTGTAGCAATAGCTTACGGGAGAAGAGGGAAGCTGGTAGCACTGCAGGGGGAAGGAGGGAGCCAGGGAAGTAGGGGGAATCTGTGCTGTAAAGGGTGATTTGGGTGTGCCTGGGCACACCTGGCACACCCTGTGCGCACGCCTATGCACATACAGTATATAAGTCCCAAATCCAAGCTCCTATCCCAAAATGATAAGTCCCTGTTTAGGGCTAATAAAATGGAAAGCAGCTTGAAACCTCTGGATAGCCTCTTAGTTTTTAATAACTATAAATATATGTACATCCACACAGCATGGGGTGTATTATAACTATAAATATATGCACAACTACATATCATGGTGTGTATTTAAAAAAACCTCCATAGTAGTTCATCCATCAAAACTTCATGTAAATTTATTTTGTACAAATAGGGCAATACCCCCTATATATTTCTTTTATTATTATTCCTTACCACATTTTGTTAAGACTACACTATATCAGTCTTTTATCTTTTCATTCACATCAATATGATCAGACTACATCATTATGTAATTTCTGATTCATCTATGCTTTATATTTTCAGGCTATTGATATAGTGATGTATTATCTTCCTATTTGTCATTTATATTTAATTCTCTTTGACATTATGATGCTTGAATATATGGGGATAATAGTATTATATGTTATGCCACTATATATCTGTTATTCTGAATTCTCTTTTTATTGTACAACCCCATGCATATATACATGAATTGATTATATTCCTGTTTAACTTTAATAAAATATTTGAAAAAAAAAAATTATTCAAAGAGAAAAAATATAAATTAATAAAATAAAATAAATTAATTGGCATTGTATTCTGCACCAGTGTTCAATCTATTGTCAGAGTCTTTCAGGCCTTTATGGATCCTCTTCATTCAGTTGTGTTATCATTTTTTGATACAATATATTTAATTGAATTTTAAAGAAAAGAAAGGTTAATAAATACATAACAAAGTCTTTGAAATCATTATATACACGTGTCTCTTTGTTTTGAAGTGTTATACTGATCATATGGCTGCTTTTGAAGCCACAACTCATATTTTTAATTCCCCAAAAAAAGCATAACTAACCTGTCATGCTGGATAATTCTTCTAGGGCTTTATCGGCTTGGTTTCCTAAAGCAAGAGTGTGAATGACGGCTCCACTGGTTTGGACTTCACTAAAACAACCGCTAACACCTCCATCCTCTCCATCTGTCAACAGCACAATCTCTGTGCCAAAGGTGCTTCCATCGAACCCTTTATTTACCTGTGTATGTAATAAAAACATATTCTCAGTGGCTGATGTTTAAGGCATATATGTTTGTTAATAAATAGCAAAATTAAAAATCATGTAACTGAAAATCAGAACATAGGACACAAGTACATGGTCAAGATGTTCATTTGTTTGTTGAACCAAGCATTAGAGAGAAGAGTGGTCTACGTTACTTTGACAGCAGAATGCAGCTTTTCAAAAACTGCTGACCTTCAATTCACAAGCTATAGCAGGGGTCCCCAAACTACAACCTGGGAGCCACATGTGGCCAATTACAAGATTTTACCTGGCCCACGGCTGATGTGTACAGTCTCTGCTTCTCCCCTGCCCCCCCAACAGCATAGGTCCCAACTGTCCCTAATTTCGAGGGACTGTCCCTGATTTGGAACAAATCCCTCTTTCCTCCTCATTTGTCCCTCATGTTGGCATGATCTATATAGTTGTATATAAAATACACTATTTATCTGCCAAAAAGTGTTTTACAGTGCTAAACCTTTCATCCAATTTCTAAATTGCAGAATTTGTCAAAAGCATATATAAAGGAATAGTAGTGGTAAAAAAAGCACTTTGGTTTAATTGGCCATTTTTTTGCATAATTCTCCTTTAAGGGGGCGTGACAGGTTGTGTGTCCTATGCCTACATGCTTTTGCTAATAAGTGTCCCTTGTTCCCATCTCAAAAATGTGGGAGGTATGCTAATGGGTACACTAATATAAGGAGGGACTCTGATGGGGACACTGATGTAAGGCTGGACTCTGAAGGGGACATGATTGCAGGGAACTCTGATAGGGAACCTGATGTAAGCGGAGACTTAAATGGGCAAACTGATGCAACTGGAACTGATGGGGACACTGATGTAAGGCTGGACTCTGTTGGAGACTTGTAAGGGAGGCTTTGCTTTGTATTACTAAAGTGCTTTCTCGTTTGTTCTGAATAATATGTTGATTAATAAAAATAAAAAAAAATCATAGTAAAAAATCATATTAAAACATAATAATTTATTTCAATTTTATTAATTTGTATATTAATTAACTTTTGCCTGAGTTTAAATAAAACTCCACCTACTCAAAAAACGAAGCTACGTCATTCAACTGTCAAGTTCTGGGTTCACATAGTTCTTCTATGTCTTCTAAGGCATCACAAGTCACGTGTGCATTTTCAAAGACCTTGGATCATTACATCCCTTTCCATGTTTAACCCACAAGCTGACTGTATGATGTTGACCCTTCCCAACCCGGATGTCATAGTGGTACCACACATTTTAATAAAACATTTTTATATCAGTATCTATATTGGCTATATGCTTCCATGACTGCTATTTGCAACCTCTGCAAGTTTTTATCATTGACAGTTGTTCATTTTTTTTTAAGTGCAATGAATTAACTTTTTACTTTGCCAAAGGTTTACAAGTATTTATGCTTTACCCATAGAGTGCTGCTTCTTGTTTTTTGTCTGATATTTTATAACAATTGATGTAAAAACATCTGAGTTTAGTGTCATTTTAATTTAATTAATTAAGGTGGCTGCACACGAGTACAGTTTTCTTTTGAACTGGAGCTCTGATAGTTCCATTGTGGACATGCCAAATTTTGTAAAAAAAAACTAAAAAACTAAACCCTTTGATTGCCATGCCAAAGTTTTGAATCACACGTTCAGTTTTGGGATGCACATGTGCATTATAGTAAGTATGATTTTTTTTTAGGGTAAAAATATATGTTATTTCCTTATACCTGCTTTTGCAAGCAGTGCCTTGGTAAGGGGGACATCACTATCTCTAAAGTGAGATCCCAGGGGCTGCCAAGTAGCCCAAATCTTGCAAAAAATAAAACTCTACTTAATTTTTGTTGCAGAAGATTAAGGTGTGGTAGGGGACCCACAATAAATAAAGCCCTGTACACACTACCGGGATTCCCGGCAGTGTAAAGTCAGCCGGGAATCCCGACGGGAAAACTGAGAACCTGCTCGATAACTTTCCCCATGTACACACGAGAGGTTTTCCCGTCAGGAAAACTACGGGGAGAGCTTTGGTCAGGAATCCCGGCTGTGTGTATGCTCCCTCGCAGTGTTTCCCCACAGGAAAACTGCCAGGTTTAAAACCCGCCGGGAATCTAGAGAACAGGTTTTCTATTTTCCTGCGGATTTCTCAGCAGTTTTTCTGTTGAGAAAATTGTGAGGAGGCATACACACGTCCGGTTTTCCTGGCCAAAGGCTCTCCCGCAGTGTGTACGGGGCTTAAAGGGTCACTAAAGGAAAACATTTTTTTGCTGAAATTACTGTTTACAGGGTATAGAGACATAAAAGTTAACTGATTCCTTTTAAAAATGATTACAAATAGATAAAAAATCAATCATATAATGTGCCTGTAGGTTAGTTTCACTTTTAAACTGTTTTCATGTTCCTGTGAACTAGAGAGACACACAGAACAAAAACAAACAAATCCAGGGCAGTGTTTTGTTTTTAAAATGAATCTGATTGGTTCTGTTAAGTTTTAGACACACAGTAATGACAGCTTAGACCTACAGTGAAAAGCTCCCAGTACGATAGTTATAAGGAAAAAGACAACCAGGAAGTGTGGAAATCAGAGCAGAATTACAGCCACTTCAAAGCAAAAACGAACAATAAGGACATGAAACCAGTATAGCAGTAAGGTAAAGGAAGCTATTTAGCTAAAAAAAAAAAATTCCGTTAGTGATCCTTTAAGGCTTTGTATATGGAGATCCTTGTATGAGGTGCATTAGATGCTTTAAGAATTGGCTTGAATAATACAAACAGGAAACCTAGCTTCCCTTGCATCTACGCAACACTTTTGTGAATTATCCGTTAGATGGCGCTATGTACATAGTAGATGATCTGCAGCCTTAGAAGATAAAAACCTGTAACAGTCATGAAGATGATGCCAGCTAACATAATGCCTCGTACACACAACACGACCATTTTTCCTCAGCAGGAAAAAAAAACAACGTTTTTCCCGATGTGATTGCTCTCCAGCCTGACTTGCATACACACGTTCATGCAAAAAGACGTCCGACCAAAGCGCGGTGACGTACAACACGTACAACAGGACTATAAAGGGGAAGTTTCTTTCAAATGGCGCCACCCTTTGCTGCTTTTGGGCTGTATACTTGATTCTGAGCATGCACGTTTTTTCCCCCTCGGAAAAGCATACACACGACTGTTTTTCACGATGAGGAAAAAACTGATGGGAAACACGACGAGAAAAAAGAGCTGATTTAAAAAAAATTGCAGCATTTTTTTCGTCAAGAAAACTGCTAGGGAACATACACACGACCGGTTTTCACGACCAATATAAAAAATGCCAGTTTTCTCGTCGTGAAAATCGGTCGTGTCTACAAGGCATTACTCCCTTCCTTCCTTTCCCTCAAAAACAAGCCATGACTCATGAACCTGAAAATATTTTTTGTGGTGCTTGGATTATGCAGAACTTGGGCAGATTTAAGCAGGTACAAATATTTTAAATAGAAAATATTCACACATTTTCGTCATAGTCACTGAGATGTTTATAGACTTTTGTCTGAATCTCTAAAAGCATGTCCACAAAAGTGTTTCCATTAAGAATAAACAGAATGTAAACCTATAAAAGAGATGAGCATGTAGTAGGGGCCTTGTCCTCTGTAATAAAAAAATCTGCCAAGTAAAAGATTTTACGATTAAATTACCTCAAATCCTTTACGAACTCCAGAGCATATGTTTGTACCTCCAGTTGCGATTCTTGGAAGAAAACCCTTGAGTCTTTCACGGTCAAAGGTGTTAGTTATTTTCACCAAATTAGACAGAACGGTTGCGTCACTAGAGAAACTGACAATTCCAACACGGGAACCCGTTTCGACAATCTGCATGATGTAAACTTCAGAAGCCTGGTACAGGCGGTTAATGCGATCGCTCTGCAAGGAAATAAAAGTTTATGGAAAACTTTAAGCCAAACTTAACCTTAAAGTGCTTGTTACACTAAAAAGAAATATAAAAAATAAAAATGGATCCTGTCCCTTTAAAACATGTTATACAGAACAGTGCTTGTGCTGTGTTATTTGGCCCTTTCTGTAACCTGAAATACCTGGCTGATCCTGCTAGCTTTACCCTCTGTAAACTGACCACGGTATTTAATGGCTGCTGAGCCCTGACATTGTGTCAGTTTTCGTGCCGTTATCTTCTGTCTCTCCTGTCCTTCTTTGTCCTCCTTTCTCCGCTCCCCTCCCTGCCTTTCAGTTAGTGACCGCCCCCCCTGTTGCTAGAATAACATCTACATCTTTATACTATCAGCTCTGTCTCCTTAATCTCATGTCCCCCTGTGTGTGCGATTTATAAAAAAAATGCAGCTATATACCTGATTTCCGAGAGTCGATCGGCGCTCACACGACTGCCCGGCTCTCTCCTCATCCCCTCCCGACTGACGTCAGCGGGGGAATCTCTGCACTGCCCCCTGCAGCTGTCAGAAGGGGAGAGGAGAGAGCCGGCGGCTCACATGAGCACCGATTGACTCTCAGAAATCAGGTATTTTCCATTAGGTTTTATTTCTTCTATTATTATAATGTTTTTTTCGTTAGGGTAAGGGGTTCGAGTTCAGTTTAGGTTAGGGTTAGGACAAGGGTTATTTGTTATTTAAAAAAAATAAAAAATTATTTATTATTATTATTCAAATAATAATAAATGAATAAATAAATGTAAAATAAATACACAAATAAATAAAAATCATAAATAAAAAATAAATAAATTCAATAAATTAATACTAAGTAACAATAAATAAAATAATTAACCCTTAACTAACCCTTACCCCCTAAAAATAAAATAATAAATAACTAAACACCCTAACCCTAGCACAAAATAATAATTATTATTATTAAAAATATTATTATTATTATTAATAATGTATTTTTTGTTTGAGTTTGGGTGTTATATTATTATTACTAATAAAAATAATATTGTATTTAATATTTTTTAAGGTTAATTATTATTTATTAATGTATTATTACATATTATTCATTTATTTTACTTATTTATGATGATTTTTTCGTTATTTGTGTATTTATTTACATTTTTTTATTCATATATTATTAACATTTTATTTTTTACTTTTTTTTCAGTTGAGCAGAAAATCACGCAAAAACGGGCAAAAATGCGCAAATGGCACGTTTCCATTCATTTCTATGGGAATACAAATGTGCCAAAAACGCCCAAATCTGCCTGAATCCAGCAACAAAAAAAAAAAGCTCCAGAACTAATTTGAGCTTCAGGCGTTCAGTTTCAGGCGATTTGGAGTGTAAATGTGAACCATCTCCATAGAGAATAATAGATTTTTTTCTCCTCCAGCGTTTTTGAGCTTCAAGCTTCAAACAGATAATCAATCAGGTGTGAATGGGGCCTAAGAGATTACATATAACGTTTTTTTGAAACTATACTTACTCCACTCATGCTTCCAGAAACATCCAGTACCAAGGTGACCACTCTGTCTTTATACTGCAGCAGGGTAAAAGTAGGGGCAGGGATATTGGTACTTTCCAACGGAGCAGATTTCATGTCAGGAGATTTCATGATGACCTCCCATACACTTTGGTGGTTGCATAATCTGTTTTGTTCATTTGGTGCTTCTTTGTTGTGCGTGTTTTCTTTGCAGAATGCGTGCACCTTATAAAAAAAAAAAAAGATATGAAAATGATGAGCAGCACTGAATAGTCATCTCCTATGGGTGAAACTGATTAGAAGATATTGCTGCTACTGTATGAGAAGTTTCTAGATCAGTGGTACCTATCTGAAGGGTATGCAAAGCGCTTGGGATATTGGGAACCATTTAATCCGGCCATAGATGGATCGAATCTCAGCCAGTTCAGCAGGGATCTACATAGGAGCTACATTTTTGCTAGTGTAACTCATGGTATTGCATGTTTTCTTGTGTTGCAATATAAGTGTCAGAGGATGCAATTTACAATGAATTGCACCACACAGTGTAGCAACTCTCCTCAACAAACAATGTAATGGACATACACCATTTTTGCAGATACTCAGCACTGCAGTGTACCACAACATTAAAGGGGTGGAAAACCCTTGTGTTTTTTCACCTTAATGCATCCTATGCATTAGGTGAAAAAACACCTTGCAGTGTCCGCCCCCCGCCCCCGAGCCCATGGGCGCGATCCCGCGTCGCTTTCTACACGGCTTCTCGGGTCTTCATTGGATAGATTGATAGCAGCGCAGCCATTGGCTCCCGCTGCTGTCAGTCAAATCCAATGACGCGCCCGCCGGGGGGCGGGGCTGAGTCATACACTTGGCGTCTATGGACGTCAAGTGTATGACACAGGAGCGCGCCGCAAGGTAACCCCCTTTGGGAGAGAGCTTCCCAAAGGAGGTTATCTATTGCGGGGAGGAGCCTTGGGACCCCAGAAGGGGATGTTCGGGGGCCACTCTGTGCAAAACGAGCTGCACAGTGGAGGTAAGTATGACATGTTTATTTAAAAAAAAAAAAATCAAAGCTTTACTATCACTTTAATAGCATTGTGATGTGCTGCCATGTATTCTGCATTGGCAACTTCGGTTTACTGCACTGGGGGAAATTCACAAAAATGGCATTGTATTGCTCTACACAAAGCAGTGCTTGGGTGCGATTTTCATTACTGCAATGCATAGATGTGAACAGGCCCTAAAAGAATTTCATAGGCTGTCACTGCTGACCTCTAACTCTAAAAATGTTAGTTCTGTGGTTGTCATGCTGATCCACTGATTTAAAGCAGAACTCCACCCAAAGGGCGAAGTTATGCTTGTTTGCACCCTCTTATCCCTTCCACTGCCACATTTTGCACTTTTTTTTGGGGGGGGGGTCATGTGCCTGGTTCGCCCCTCCCCCTTCCCCCCGTAGTCTTCTGGGACACATCACAGGTCCCAGAAGACTACCGACCATTCACAAGGGGCAGCGTGGCTTGTGCATGCGCAGTAGGAAACCGGCTGTGAAGCCACAAGGCTTCACTTCCTGTTTCCCTTACTTGAGATTCCAGTGCCTGCACCCAAAGCCAATTGAAGAATCGGCTTGAGTAAGGACATCACTGGATACCTGGACAGGTAAATGTCCTTATATTAAAAGTCAGCAGCTACAGTATTTGTAGCTGCTGACTTTTGATTTTTTGGGGGAGCCAGGAGTTTCTCTTTAAGGATCCCTGACTGATTTTTCTGATCTGTATGTCTAGTCCAGGTCAGAATTTCAGAGTATTGAAGATACAGATAGCTAATATTCTTAAAAATAAGGATTTTAAAGCAGTATTAAACCCAAAAGTTATTTTCAACTGGTGATCTGGCCTGTAAGTCTGTTTTTTATCAACAGAACAAGCTGTCCAGCAGAGGTAGCAGTTGTGGCTTGAGACAAGCCACTTAGCACTGACAGGGCTGTTTACAATAGTCAGCTTTTATTTATTTATATTACACCTTTATTTTATTTAAAAAAAATGTTGCTGTAAAAGCTTAACTGCTTGCCGACCAGCCGCCGTATAACAGCAGGTCGGCTCTGCTGGGCGAGATCACGTAGCTATACGTCATCTCTCCCAGCAGCCAATATGGGCGCGCAACCCCTGCTCGTCCCTGATTCTGGCGCGCGTGCCCGGGCACCCGCGATCGCTCGTTGCAGAGCGAGAACCGGGAGCTGTGTGTGTAAACACACAGCTCCCGGTCCTGTCAGGGGAGAAATGCCTGATCTTCTGTTCATACAATGTATGAACAGCGATCAGTCATTTCCCCCAGTCAGTCCACCCCCCCCTTCAGTTAGAACACACCCATGGAACATACTTAACCCCTTTCTCGCCCCCTAGTGTTAACCCCTTCTCTGCCAGTGGCATTTTTTATAGTAATCAATGCATTTTTATAGCACTGATCGCTATAAAAATGCTAATGGTCCCAAAAATGTGTCAAAAGTGTCCGAAGTGTCAGCCATAATGTCGCAGTACCGAAAAAAAATCGCTGATCGCCGCCATTACTAGTAAAAAAAAAAATATTAAGAAAAATGCCATGAAACTATCCCCTATATTGTAAACGCTATAACTTTTGCGCAAACCGATCAATAAACGCTTATTGTGATTTTTTTTTACGAAAAATATGTAGACAAATACGTATCGGCCTAAACTGAGAAAAAAAAAGTTTTTTTATATATTTTTGGGGGATATTTATTATAGCAAAAGGTAAAAAATATATTTTTTTTTCAAAATTGTCGCTCTATTTTTGTTTATAGCACAAAAAATAAAAACCACAGAGGTGATCAAATACCACCAAAAGAAAGCTCTATTTGTGGGAAAAAAAGGACGCCAATTTTGTTTGGGAGCCACGTCGCACGACCGCGCAATTGTCAAGTAAACTAACGCAGTGCCGAATCGCAAAAAGTGGCCTGGTCTTTGACCAGCAATATGGTCCGGGGGTTAAGTGGTTAAAATAGTGTGAACTGGAGTTTGGCTTAAATTTTTTAGTGTATCTCAATCTGCTACTGTGTTAAACACTATCCTGCATTTAGACTTACAATGCTGACACCGAAAGATGCCTCTTTTGCTCCTCCTTTATCTATAGTGTAGGCACCCTGATACAGGAGGTGTGTTACTGGCAGAGCTTTTTTTCTCAGAAAATAGGTGCAGGAACTCAACCACGACCCCGTTCAGATTTCACAAACAGTAGGAGGGTCTTAAAGGGGCATTAAATACCAGGATTGCATTACATACAGGGTGCAGAGTTCAGGGGGGTTACACACAGAGTGCAGAGCTGTCACTTGTAAACGCATAAACCAGACTTCTGTGTTTACAAGTGATTGTGGTGAGCAGGCACCAAAGGGTCTGAGCCAGAGGTGGTGGAACTGAGTTCCCCCAAGTTCCCCCTGAAAAAAAGCCCTGGTTACTGGTGGGATCACCAGATGAAAACAGAGGGAAAAAAGGCCAAAAAAAGAAAACTAAATACCACTATATATATATATATACACCTGACCTAATTGGTAGAAGTCTAAGTAACACAGAAAGAAGGATAATTCAACACAGATATATTTCTAGAGACAGATCTTGTTCTCAGGCTTACAGGTTCCAGGGCTTGTCCATACATAATAGATTCATGGACATTGCGGTCCACATTTGGGTAGAATTCACAACCATCCTCATAGAGCCCAGTGGTTTGGTCAATTTCACAGTCTACTTTTGTTTGCTTTAGTCCATCATCAATATCAATTTTAGCTAATCCACCCAGACTCAAAGGACATCTAAAACAAGACATAGAAGATATTTTACATATTATACAGTATATGAGATAATACTATTTTAATGTATTATATTAATTTATGCTGTTTGTGACCTTATGCAAATTTTTGTAAAGCTACACCAGCCTTTTTCAGCCTTTCCAACAGAGAAACCCTTGAAATAACATTCTGATCTCTGAGAAGTGAGAACCCTTGCTAAATGTGATTACTATATCTACAACTCATGATACATTCGTGTAATGGTTAGTGTGGGGGGGGGGGGAGAGAGAGAGAGAGAGAGAGAGAGAGAGAGAGAAGAGAGGTGGGAGGGAGAGAGAGAGAAAGGGGGAGATGGGGAGGGAGATAGAGAGAGGGAGAGAGAGAGAGGGGGAGAGAGGAAAAGAGAGAAAAGGGGAGAGAGAAAAGGGGAGAGAGAAAAAGGGGAGAGAGAGAGAGAGAGAGAGAGAGAGAGAGAGAGTGAGGGAGCGAGAGAGAGGGAGAGAGAGAGAGAAGGGGGGGGAGGGAGATAGAGGGAGAGAGAGGGAGGGAGAGAGGGAGGATGAGAGAGAGATCTTTTGCAAATTCAGTCTCATGGGTAAGATATTAAAGCTGAAATCCAGGAAAAACAAAACAAAAACAAATTACTTGTTATTATTTATTGTATGCATTCTAGAACTGCTATATACGCTGTAGTCAAACCAATTTTAAAGCCAAAGGTTACTAAACCAAGGAATTTATTTGAACGTAAGAGCTAGACATGGGCCGAACACCCCCTGTTAGTTTTGCAGAAGAACTCCCGAACAGGGGAAAAGTTCTAACCCGAATGGCAATCCCCATTGAAGTCTATGGGAGATGAACAGGAAAAATCTGAAGTGCCCATTTTGAAGGCTTATGAGGTCAATCAGACCGCCCGCCAACCTGAAAAATCTAAAAACTCAACAATGCTCCTATTTCTTATATAGGTAAGGGGCGGGGCCACTTCATCCGGAGGCACCACTCCCTTCTGACGTCACTGACTGGTGCATGCTGGGCAGAAAGAGAAACAGAAAGAGAGTGAGAGAGAGAGAGAGAGAGAGAGAGAGAGAGAAAGGAAGGGCGAGAGAGCGCTGTTTTTCTAATTCAGTCTTATGGGTGAGATATTTAAGCTGAAATCCAGGGGGAAAAAAACATTAGTTATTTGTATGCATTCTAGAACTACTGTAAACGCCAAACTTCTGACTCTGAAAACTCCATCCCGGTGTTCTATTGAATAGTGCCCTCCATCGAAAAATGCCCACGCATGTGCAGTACGGAACGGGACTCCATCTGATTTCCCTATCAGCTGGCTTGACATCACCATAGCGCATGCGCACATTGTAGAAGGCATTTTTCGATGGTAGACAGTATAAGACAGACACTATCGAAAGCTTTGCACACAGCGGAGGGAAAAAATAGAGCAGGTTCGAATTTTTTTTTCTAAAAAAATTGCAGTTTTCTTGTCGGGAAAACCGGTCGTGTGTACGAGACATAGGCAAAACCCACTGTTGAACACAGCAAACCCGCCCTGCACCATTGACAAAACCAGACCTTGAACTCACTGAAAACCCACCCCGCAACAGTGAGGCACAATATGACAAATACGGTCTATCTCTGCTGTGTGCATAGCTTTCAATAGTGGCCGTCTAATACTGTCTCCCATCGAAAAATGCCTCCTACGATGCGTGCATGCGCTATGGTGATGTCACGCCAGCTGGTCAGGAAATTAGTTGGAGTGCCGTTCTGTACTGCATTTTTTGACAGAGGGCACTATTCCATAGAACACCGGCTCAGGTATACTGCATACAGAGCAGGCTGCTCAGACTCCGCCCCCTCCATTCATTTCTTGTAATCTTTTCATACATCAGAAAAGGTTCTGTGACTGGAGAGGGGAGATTGTGACATTCATCCATACCTCAATCCTATTACAACACCATGTAGTCTGTGAAAAGATTACAAGACCTGTTATGCCTTCACAGCCTTCACTGTAAAGGCATACATGTTTGCCTATCAGCAGCATCCACCAATGGGACACACATCATTAGGGCTAATTAATTATTTATACAGTAAATATGCAAACATTGTTTCTTTTCAGCTTTATATACTGAAAACTTTTTGTTTACATACACAGTAAACATAGGCGTGCGCACAGGGCGTGCCAGGTGTGCCCAGGCACGCCCTAATAACCCTGTGCTGCACAGATTCCCCCTGCTGCTTGGCTGCAGAGAAAGGAACTTGGGAATATCTGTCCTCAGCACCTTTCTATGTCTCAAAAGTGAGATATCAGGGGTCTGTTTAGGCCCCTGATATCTCACCAAAGCCCCCCAATTGTAAAAGAAAAGAATAAAAAATTATTGTAAAAAAATATTGTAAAAAATAATAAAATATTTTTTTTTAAAAAAAGTAATAATACAATTAAATAAAAATAAACTACTGACAGCAGTCCCTGCCCACTGACACCATCAACTGTTCTATTGACATTGTCCATTGCCCTACTGCCCTATATGTATATGCATGTGTGTTTGAGCTTTGGGGTGCACACCCTAATGTAATAGGCTGCGCACACCTATGGCAGTAACATTTTTTTTTTGTAAATCAATATAAAACATCAGTAAAATAAAACAACACAATTAGGGATTTACCTGGTTGCCTCCGATTTGCCTTGTTTACTGAGATACCATGGGATATCATTGTTGTATTCATCAAAAACACCCCATCTCAGATGAGCCCATTCATGGACTAACACTCTCCCTGCAGAAAAATAATACATAATTACATATTTACTGTATGACTGCCTACATTTAAACAAACCAGCATCACATGCAGTTATTAATCAGTGGTTGTGCTGCTCTGTCTATAATGCTGCTGCCTAATGCACTTTCCTAGCTGTTACCAATACACCTTCTCCATTAGACCCCTTTCACACTGAGGCGTTTTTCAGGCGTTTTAGCGCCTAATAATAGCGCTTCCCATGCCACCCCAGTGTGAAAGCCCACCTGTCACCTGTCCTGATGTCTGTACAAGGGCAATAAATAGGATGGGGAGGAGGGGTTGAAGCGTGGGTGAATAGGTTTGCCATAAATGGATTGAAATTTTTCCGGTTCAGCAAGGACCTGGCCAAATTTCGATCCATGTGTGTCTTTACCTCTTTGGCAGAAGTTGATCTTTTGATTGACTTCTGTAGCATAGGAATGTTGATAAACTGTTGTCAGTGAGCCACTACAGCCAATCGGAGAGTCCCAATTTCAGAATACAATGTGCCGGCAGAGATTTCTCTATCTACCTCGTTTGTGTGGATGGAGGAATCTGTTATGCAACATTTTATTTTTTGTTGTTTTTTTAAAAAAGAACTGATTATCTATGGTCAGATTAAGACTGGAAGCAGTGCTTAAAGCTGGCCATACACCAGGGGCGGACTAACCATTGAGTCACTCGGGCACTGCCCGAGGGCCCCATGTCACTAGGGGGCCCCATCAGGGTTGCCAGGCTCAGTAAAACCAGGAACAGTATGTAAAAATCTATGTTTTTTTTACATCTGTCCCTGATATGTCTGAAACCAACATGCTTCTGATGTGAAAATCCCCAGAATTTAGCTGCCCCGCCTCTGCACTGCCTCCTGCCGTGGTGGCCATCTGTAAGCCCAGGGGCCCCATAGTCTTAAATTGCCCGGGGGCCCCATGAGTTGTCAGTCCGCCCCTGCCATACACATAAGGATTTTTCCATGTGCACTACACAGCATTGGTTGGACAAATCTCCCACTCTAGCTATTGTATTTTGACGGCTGATCTGACAGTTGTTACAATACCCCAAACAGTGGCTGCATCTGATTAAATGTAGGCACCGTTGGGATGGCAAGTTTCCACCAGCCTTCTGTGATTTTTCAATGAAGAAATTCCAGCCAGGAGGCAGCCAACAGGGCTATTTACTGGACAAATGTTATCAGTAGCTGGCAAAAATTCTAACAGTATATGGCCAGCATATGTATGTAGTAAGCAAATATAGTGCCCACACACATAAAGAAATACAAATATATAACATAAAACATATATAATTACAAATGAAACCCAAACACTAGGCTTTTCAAAACATTCCTACATATCTATACATTCCCAAAGAGATCATTTCCTTACCTCTGGGACCATATAGTCTCAGCACTCTGTCATTTTGAACAAAATTGGGGGTGAGGTGTATGTATTTCCCAGGCTCCCCACAACCACCATATTGCAAGGTATATGGAAAATCTCCTTTAACAAAAGGATCAGCTATAATAATATCAGCCTAAAGAAAAAAAGAAAAAAAGGTTAAAAATCAGAATTGCAGAAGCTTCTAGTAGAAAATAAGAAAATATGTTTTATCTTTGTGTACGTGGATCACATAACATTGAACTGATCATTTCCTTCTGTTTTACCCTCTTTAACCTGCCCTTTGTTAGCCTTTAAATTGTCTTTATACCGAGAGTGTATAAAGTAGGGCTGTGGAAATTAATCGTTAATTGTTTTGATCGCTCAAATTCTTCTGATTGGTACTCACCTCTCCGCCGCCTTCCGGGCCTTCAGGGAGTTTCGTCGGAGATCCGGTGACGTCACGGACATCGGCGGGGCTTTCCGTATCCATCTGAAGAGCTCCTTTGCTGTGCCTTTATATCAATATAATATATATAGGGTGGTGGATGAAGTACTATTGTTACAAAACATGTCGGGAAGGACTGCTGTCATTATTGCTACCCTGATTTTATGAGCTTGTTTTACCACTGCAACATGTGAGTCTCTCTCTTTTAATAAATTCCTTGTTTTTTTTACGGAATTATGCTATGTGCGCTCCAATTTCTTCTTTTACATTGGGATATCTGATGTGTCGTCTTTGGGATTTGCTGTAAACCATCACCTGGTGTGATCCCCTGGATTTCCCTGCCTGAGGTCTTGTCAATGATTCCTGGTTTTGAGACATCTGTGATATATCCTCTACAGTGTATCGTATTTACAAGCTTGATTGCCAAGTGGGTATATGCCCTTCTGGGTCCAATCTATCCGGTAAGCCCCCTATCATAAGTGGTGGTGGATCTTCTGTCTAGCAATCACCGTTGGATTTTGTCTATTCACCTAGTCACTGGATTCTTCATATATGAACTTTGTTTTATGAACAGTTTTCATTCACTTTTATTTTCTGGCTCCGTCCAGTTTCTTGTCATTAGTATCCATTTATTGGAGGTTTATGGACTACTACTAATGGTAACACAATCCATTGTCACACATAGTGTTATATATGAACATTTTTTATTCAATTTATTTATTTATGAATTCATCACTAGGAATTCAAATCATTTCTAGCGCTACACTTTTTCCACCATATTTTTTTAGCAAATTGATCTTTCTTGCTGTGTTAGCTGCTCCACTCACACATTATTAGATAGCGCGGTATTTTTTCTTTGTATTATTATTTTTTAATTCACACCCCCACTCCTTTTCTGAAGTCATGTGGTTACTTTTATGGATTTTGACTGGGTGTTAGTGATCATATCAGCATTTAATGTAAGGAATACACAGGAAAAAATGCACGTTGACAAGGGGAGTGTAGAGGAGGGCGGGGAGTCTACTGACATCACGACTTCACCCACAGAGCTCCAGACAACAGATCCACCCACAGCATCTGCAGTTTTTCAGTTCTTATAACAGACAGAGGGGAGACATTTGACAGATAAGGATACATGCAGGAGGCATCTATATCCTTATAGATCAGCACTATGGCAGTAGTTTAGAAAGGATGAGAGTGGGTTTACATCCACTTTAAACCTTATTTGCCAATTATTTTATTTAGGTCTTCTCGCAATGTTTCCACATCCTGCGTAGAAGTTATTGCCCTGCTTAACGTGGTATCGTCCGCAAATTTTGAGATTGAGCTGGTTATGCCATCCTTTAGATCGTTTATGAATTAATTAAATGTTCTATAAAAATCCATATTAAACAATCAGTGTTGGTGTAGATTAGCATGATGGTGGTTGAACTTTAATCCCTCTCCCCCAAAATCAATTTCAGCATTGGGCCTTTCTATTTAATTTTTAACCAAATAGCTCATTGCACTTAACTGCTGCTAAATCTAAAAAAATCAGTCAGATTGTAATGTACTGTAAGTGACCAACTTTCGGCCAATCATGTTCTCGTGCCTTTAGAAGGCTAAAAAAGTAGAAAAAACATTCTAAACAATGCCATGCTATATAACATTATGTCTACACACTTACCTTGTCATAGGACTCTGTTTTAGGCCTGCTATAAGCGCTGTTGGTTGTCCAAGTGCTTGGAATTAAAATCTTAACACTTCTAAAATACAGCCTATTTTCTGTAGCTTGCAATAGGTAGTTAGATCCGTCAGCCACCATTTTCTGTGAACAAACCCAATACAAAGCAATAGCATGATAAGTACAAATAGCTCAATAACATACATGCATAAAGCATTAATCCTATGTTATCTTTTCTCAGTCAAATTGAGTTGTTTGTGGCAGTTTTGTTTAACTTTCCCTGTGCTTCCAGCATACCCAGATAGCAGAGTGCATAATAGGATTCAGTTATGCCCCGTACACACGTTCGGAAATTTCGACAGCAAAATTCCGATGTGAGCTCCATCTGACTTTTGCTGTCGGAATTTCCGCCAACAAAAGGTTGAGAGCTGGTTGTCAAATTTTCAGACGGAAAAAAATCCTATTGGAAAATCTGATCGTCTGTAGCAATTCCTACGTGCAAAGTTCTAACGCGTGCTCGGTAAAATTGAACTTAATTTTCTCGGCTCGTCGTGGTGTTGTACGTCACCGTGTTCTTGACGGATGAAAGTTCAGAGAACTTGTGTGACCGTGTGTATGAAAGCCAAGCTTGAGCAGAATTTCGGCGGGAAAAAACATTATAGGTTTTTCCGACAGAAAATCCGATCGTGTGTACGGAGCATTATCCATGGGCCCCGTACGCTTAGGGACAAAGAAAAAACTGTTATGCCGCGTACACACGATCATTTTTCGGCATGAAAAAAAAACAATGTTTTTCGGCATGTAGAAAAAACGAAGTTTTTCCAACTTCATCATTAAAACGACGTTGCCCGCACACCATCGTTTTAAAAAAATGCTCTAGCAAAACGCGGTGACGTACAACGCGTACAACGGCACTCTAAAGGGGAAGATCCATGCGCATGACGCCACCCTTGGGGCTGCTTTAGCTGATTCCGTGTTAGTAAAAGACAATTCGCGCTTTTCTGTCTGTTACAGCGTGATGAATGTGCTTACTCTATTACAAATGGTAGTTTTACCAGAACGAGCGCTCCCGTCTCATAACTTGCTTCTGAGCATGCGCAGGTTTTTAACGTCGTTTTAGCCCACACACGATCATTTTTTACAACCCGAAAAACAACATTGTTTAAAACGCCGTTAAAAAATGCAGCATGTTAAAAAAAATTGTCGTTTTTCAGAAACAGAAAAATTCTGTGAAGCCCATACACCATCATTTTAAATGACATTTTTTAAAAACAATGTTTTTTTCATGCCGAAAAATGATCGTGTGTACGCTGCATTAGTCCCAGAGAATAAAAAAGGACCTAACTGATATCAAATATAAAACATTCATACTTATGTTCTAGTTTTCCTAAATAAACTCAATTTTCTTCAGGATTGCTATAAGGAACTGCTGACAAACAGCAATTTATAATCAATAATCAATAGCCCCATGCATTCACTCCAGTAGTTTAAGAAAATTGGGTCAAATAATCTCAACCTTCAATGTTCCCAAAACCCTCCCTGATCTCATTGACCAGTTCTATATTCCACTTAACGCATGTTGGTGTACTTGGCTTCATCTGTCTGAGAGCCCTTTAAAAAATGAGACAGCCAACAACCAAGACCCACAACAATGCTTTTATTTCTCTTCTCGTATATATTATCAATACAATACAAATATTTCTATGTTCATGATTAGGCCTGAGCATCTGGCAGCTGTGGCAAAGTTTTGTTGGTTGGTAAGTTCTAAGCATCAGGGCTGGTGCAAGGATTTTTGAGACCCTAGGTGAAACCTAATTTTGCAGCCCCCACTGGCTCCACCCCTGACTTCACCCCTGGGTGGATGGAGGCGGCGCTATGCAGGAAGCAGCGGCTCTGCTTCCACTGGCTCCAGTGTTGCGATGCGCCTCTAATTACAGTACCGGTCGGACTGAGCAAATGCCTGGAACTGAGTTAGTTACATGCTGCAGCCTGCAGAGCATGCAGAAGCGGAGGGAAACTAGCGGCCGGCCGCTCCTAGACAGCAGTGCGCCCTAGGCGGCTGTCTAGTTTGCCTAGAGATAGCACCTGCTCTATAAAGCATAGAAATATAGAAATAGAAAAGTCTGTCCATTTCTTTTTTAAATGCAAGCTTTGTATTTTTTTTTGTTACCTTTTTTGTCTGAGTATAGATTTAGGTTTGTCTCAAGCATGTTTGAAGCCATGTACTGTTGCCTCGCACACTACCTCTGCTGGAAGTTTATTCCAAGCATCAACTACCCTTCCAGTAAAAAAAAAATACGTTCGTTTTAAACTTTCCTCCAGTTAGTTGTCATGTCCCGTGTTCTTGATTTTGGTTTCATATTGAAAACAAACTGTCCTCCTGAACCTTATTCACTCCCCTAATGAAAGCCCTATTTCTTACTGTTAAAGTAAGTAAGCATGCAGATCCTGCACCCCACAATGGAAGTAAAATGGAGAGTGCTAATGTTGTATAATCAATACTACACCCATAATGGCCAGGGCTCTTATGCTAGTGCTGCCATTTATTCAATTCCCATCTACTGTATATACTCGAGTATAAGCCAACCTGAATATAAGCCGAGGCACCTAATTTTACCACAAACAATTGGGAAAACTTTTTGACTCGAGTATAAGCCTAGGGTGTCTGCATGCCTCACTGTGCCTCACTTTGCCTCACTGTGCCCATGCCTCACTGTGTCCATGTGCATGCTTCACTGTGTCCATGCCTCACTGTGTCCATGCCTCACTGTGCCCATGCCTCACTGTGCCCATGCCTCACTGTGCCTCGCTGTGTCCATGCCTCACTGTGCCCATGCCTCACTGTGTCCTTAACAAATGAAAAATTGGTGCTCCCCGTGCCGTAGCTCCCCTGGACAACAAACTTTGCACACTTGTAGAGGAAGAGTGGGGACCGGTACCGGGTCCCCAAAGTCTGGGAGATTAGGCGCAAAAAGGTGACTCGAGTATAAGCCGAGGGGGACATTTTCAGCACAAGAAAATGTGCTGAAAAACTCGGCTTATACTCGAGTATTTACGGTATATTGATAATTACTGTGCGTTGCACATTACAAGGAAAGTATAGTACATACCTTTATATTTTCGATAAGTTTTGGATTTTCAGGAATCTTGGGATTTATTGCAAAAACGACATCTTCATACCCATTATTAACCAGCTTTACTAGCGAGTCCTTAGCTGGCTGTGACAGCTGGAGTATGGAAGCTAAAATAAGAATCCCAGCAATCTTCATGGTTGCCGCGTCGGTGTTCCAGTGTCTTATGGCAGTTAGTAGAAGATTCAGTACAGTCTGTCCCAACTAACGTCTGTGCCAATCCTACTGATTCCTGTGTGTGGATAAGAGTTACACAATAATGTATGGGCTAATTCAATTGTCATAGTGTACTTTTTGCATAACTTAACAATAACATGTTTTTGCTAAATAAAAGTTTCTGTTGAGTGACAAAGGGTTTATAAAACAGAGATAGGAACAATAAACTGTGGCACATAGAAAAAAACTTCTTACAGAGTCTTCCTGGACAGTCAGTGGTATTGTCAACGCTAATAATGTTACATTTAAAGTACCATGGACAAATAATTTCTATCCTATGGTAACTTTCAAGAACAGATAAGCTCCTATGGTTCTTGATGGGAAAACAATTGCACTGTCTGTTCAGCACACAAAGACATCACCTTGGTTAAATAACGTGCCTATGTCAAGCAATTAAAAAGAAGGATCGGAGTAGTGGTCAGTGCTGTTGTTCCTTTTAAAAGTGCTACTAGTGGGTTTTTTTCTGCTGATCATGAAGGTTGGGACTTTGGAAGGTGTACCCATGTATGGGCACCATACTTAAAATTCTGAGAACCTAGGGCCAGATCCACAGCCAGCCGCCGTAACTTAAATATTGCCATTTAAGTTACACTGCCGCAAAATTTCTACCTAAGTGCCCGATCCACAAAGCACTTACCTAGAAATTTTGGGCTGTGTAACTTAAATCCGGCCGGCGCAAGGCGTTCCTATTCAAATGGGGCGAGTCCCATTTAAATTAGGCACGCTCCCGCGCAGGCCGTACTGCGCATGCTCCCGACGTCATTTTCCCGACGTGCTTAGCGCGGTTTTACGTTGCGCCGGGTTTTGAGAATCGCGACGGGCGTAAAAAAAAAAGATACGAGTTGCGGCGGGAAAAAAAAAATTGGAAAAAAAAAATTGGAAAAAAAAAAGACGGCGACGCGGGATAGAAGGGTCTACTTTTACAAGGCCTAAACAGTTTAGGCCTTGTAAAAGCAGCCCTAATTTTACGATTGCAAACTAATACTTACGGAGAAAAAACGAAGCGTAAAAGCTTCGTGGATCTCCGTAAGTGCTAATTTGCATACCCGAAGCGGCATTTCGACTCGAAATGCCCCCAGCGGCGGATGCGGTACTGCATCCTAAGATCCGACAGTGTAAGTCCCTTACACATGTCGGATCTTCTCCCTATCTTTTGGAAACTGATTCTGTGGATTAGTTCCAAAGATAGAAACAGGGATACGACGGCATATCAGTAGATACGCCGTCGTATCCCTTTTGTGGATCTGGCCCCTAGTTTTCAGAGTTATAGGGGCCATGCACGCTTCAATAAATGACAATTTTTTTTCTGATCGATCTCTTACGATAGAAAACAATCGATCTATAGTTGAAAACCCGTTCGATATGCCACACACGAGGAAGTGGATTGATAAATGATCAATCTCATCTCTGTTTTCACTATGTAATCTCATAATCTGATTGGTTGGAATACGATTGTGTTCATAAACAAAGTATCTAATTTCTTCCAATCAATACAAGCGATTGATCATTTTCTGTCGGCTGACCCAGTTTGATTGGAGCAGATCTAATAAGGGCCAACATGCATTAATATGCATTAATTGATCTCTTCTGATAAGATTAATCAATTCATAGTTGAGAAACTTGTGTTGATTTGCCACATGGGAAGGGAATTTCAACATATGATCGTAACTTATGCAATTTATTAGATTTTTTATTTATTTCAGGTACTTAAATAGCACCGTCAATTTGCACAGCGCTTTACATATACATTGTACATTCACATCAGTCCCTACCATCAAGGAGCTTTCAATATAAGGTCCCTAACACACATTCGTAGATATACTAGGGCCATTTTAGACAGGATCTGATTAACCTATCAGCATGTCTTTTATGCCGCGTACACACGATCGGTCAAACCGATGAGAACGGTCTGATGGACCAAACAGATCGTGTGTGGGCCCCATCAGTTAATTATCCATAGGTTTTAAAAAAGGAATCGTGTTTTAAATTTAACCGATGGATACCTAACCGATAGAAAACCGATAGAAAAAGAGGTTAAAAATCCACGCATGCTCAGAATCAAGTCGATGCATGCTTGGAAACATTGAACTTAGTTTTTTTCAGCACGTCGCTGTGTTTTACGTCACTGCGTTCTGACATGATCGTTTTTTTAACCGATGGTGTGTAGGCACGACTGACCATCAGTCAGCTTCATCGGTTAACCGATGAAAACGGTCCATCAGACCGTTTTTATCGGATGGACCGATTGTGTGTACAGGGCTTTAGAGTGTGGGAGGAAACCAGAATACTCAGAGGAAACCCACGCAGGCACTGGGGGGGGGGCATGCAAACTCCAGGCAGATGGTGTGGTCGGGAATAGATCCATTATATAATTTCATAATCTGTTCGATCAAAATATTATTGTATCCATGAACAAAGTATCTCAGTGCTGTTGATTGATGCAAAATATTCGATAATTTCCAACCCTGGCTGATCATTGCAGTTTAACTGAATCTGATCGAAATCGAAACTAAAGCCTGGTACACATTAATAGTTGAACAAAAAAACCTGACATGTCCAGTCAGAAGCGATGTACTAAAGATCTGACGTTAGTACATCGATCTCTCCCACTGAGCTGTTGTGTTCTGACAGGGGAATGCTCCCCCCCACTGCAACACTCTGATCAGCGCTTTCTGCCATTGGCTGAGAGCACTGATCGGCAGCCGGTTGGCCGACTTCTGTTGGACCGGCTGACATACACACGGGCCCTGTATACTAGGCATTAGACAATTGTAAGAAAAGTTATGGCTATTCAGTTGTTTGATGATTCAGTCGTTTTAATTTCATCACACAATGATCGGATAAAAAAATGTATGTGTGGTGACCATAATTTGAGTCTAAATTGATTGAAAGCTAAATTGTGGCTATTTTGATTGTGGATTTGATTATTTTGATTGAGTCACACATTGGATGGATAATATAATGAAGGTGTGTATGCCCACTATTAGAGGAATCAAACCCAGGGGGACGGGCACTCTACAAGATTTGAATAATCACGTTCAAGACCTGTGGATTGAAGACCACTTCCTCCTCATTATGGAACATTGCCTGGAGACCTTTTTTGCATTTAGTGGACTCAAGCTGAGTACAAAGGCTACTAAGCCAAACACATTCTATGCTTCTAAATGTACTATTCTACTACTCATCAGTTTGAAGCTATTGTCAATCTTTTACTGTTAGCAAAAAACATTATTCTGCTTTTTAGCAGTTTGGTAATGCTGGGAAACCTGCAACCCAATCCACAGAGCCAAGGGTGTGTCCTGGAGACATAAGTGCTAAATGAGCAGAGTACGATGATGGATAAATGTACACATAGTTTCATATGCTGATTACTGTAAATGCTGATAACCATTTGAAAAATAGTATTGCACATTAATGAAGGATATCATCAGTAGGGATGAGCTTCGTGTTCGAGTCAAACTCATGTTCGACCGTTCGTCGAATTACGAACGTTATGGGCCATTCGCGCTAAATTCGAGTGGCGTGTCACGGCCCATAATTCACTGCAGCATCGCAGTGCATTGCTGGCTGATGATTGGCCAAGCATGCACTATGACCCGCATGCTTGGCCAATTACAGCTTGCAAAAATCGGAGAGCCATAACTGGCTGCAGTATTCTCACGTGGTGTACTGTCTGTGTCCTCTACAGTGTGCACCTAAGGCTACGTGGTGTGTGTACTGTCCGTGTCCTCTGCACATTGTGCACCTAACGTAAAGCTGGTGTTTCTCATATTTATTCCTAGAGTCAGGGATCTGCTCATATTAATACTACAGGCAGAGGATATTGCTGCAAGTACTTTCACGTGGTGTACTGTCTGTGTCCTATGCAGTGTGCACCTAAAGCTACGTGATGTGTGTACTGTCTGTGTCTGTGCTATTTTTCTCAATGATTTTCATCCATATTGCAGGGACCAGACATTACATTAAAGCCGCAAGCAGTTTTAAATTACTTTTTTCTTATAGTAATCTCATTTTGTGCAGGGACAGTTCTAAACACGTGCCACCTCACAGGCATACTATAGACACCCAGCAGGTACGATATTTAAAGGAATTTTTCAATTTTGTTTTTCATTTTAAGCATCATTAAAATCACTGCTCCATAAAAAACGACCGTTTTAATTATTTTTTTCCATTGATACATGTTCCCTGGGGAAAGACCCGGGTTCTCAAAGACGTTTTACGACAATAACTTGCAAATTAGGCTTTAAAATGAGCACTTTTGAATTCGAATGTTCGAGTCCCATAGACTTCAATGGGGTTCTAAGGGCCAGATCCTCAAAAGGGATACGCCGGCGTAACTGCTGTTACGCCGTCGTATCCCTGTTTCTAACTATGGAACTGATCCACAGAATCAGTTTTCCATAGTTAGGCAGAAGATCCGGCATGTGTAAGGGACTTACACTGCCGGATCTTAGGATGCAGTACCGCATCCGCCGCTGGGGGCATTTCGTATCTAAATGCCGCCTCGGGTATGCAAATTAGCACTTACGGAGATCCACGAAGCTTTTCAGCTTCGTTTTTTCTCCGTAAGTTTTAGTTTGCAAACGCAAAATTAGGGCTGCTTTTACTAAGTGTAAACTGTTTACACCATGTAAAAGCAGACCCTTCTGTCCAGCGACGCGATTTTTTTTTTGTTTTGAATTTTTTTTTTTGCGCCGTACCTTTTTTTTTTCCCGACGCAACTTTATTGACCCGTCGCAATCCACAAAGCTCGGCGTAACGTAATTTCGCGCTATGCACGTCGGGAAAATGACGTCACGAGCATGCGCAGTACGGCCAGCGCGGGAGCGCGCCTAATTTAAATGGGAATCGCCCCCATGAAAAGAGGAACGCCTTGCGCCGGCGGAATTTAAGTTACACAGCCAAAAATTTCTAGGTAAGTGCTTTGTGGATCGGGCACTTAGGTAGAAATTTTAAGGCAGTGTAACTTAAATGGGAAAAATTAAGTTACGCCGGATCTTTGTGGATTACCCCCTAAATGTTTGTGCGAACGTTCGGTCCGTTCGAAGGTTCTGGTGCGAACCGAACGCGGGGGTGTTCGGCTCTTCCCTAATCATCAGTACATGTTTAGTTTTTCTGTATGTTTACATGCATTTTGCAAGAGAAGATATGCATCATGTTCTTGCCGGCTATGAGCTGTCTTTATGTCCTAGACATGGTGTATTTCTCCATAGCCCCTGAGGATATGATTTTAAAGATATCCTGTTTTACTAGCATTTGTTGTTTGTGCTGAGGTTATGGTTAGTTAACATTGCCACAAGCATGAAACATGCATATTCATGCTATGCCTCCAAAATCATGCTGGTTCGTTGACATCTAAGTAATAAAGTAGGTTATCTTAGCGTGGGAATGCTGTGGAAAGCTAGAGGCTCATTTATAAAGCAGATACAGATATCTGCTCTTTGCTGGATACTGCAGTGATACTCCACACCATGGTCTACCTTTAGGTACCATTTACAATATAAAGGCCACAGCGTAGAACCTGTTGTGCCCCATAAAGTTATCTCTTCTTAAAGTGATACTAAAGCCTGCCTTTTTTTTTATTTCATTCAAGGAATCCAGATTTGCACATTGTGTATAGTTTGCTTCCTTGAATGTTTTTATTGGTCCCAAAGCCACTGCCCCCACTCTTGATTGTGGGCATCTTCTCCTAAAGAAGACACCCATGTGTGTGCTTTCCATTAAAACGCACAGCATCCGCAAAAATATGCCTCTGCTCCCTTCTTGCAGCTCCAGACTCACCTACCCTCATCTCAGCCAGTAAAGTAAGTTCAGGGAGTGGTGTGGCTCATGGAGGACCCGACAACTGTGAGCGAGACATTAGGTACGAGTTTAAGGATAGGAGGGTGGAAGCACTAGTACTGGGGCATTTTTTACCTTAATGCTGTATGTTTAGCCTTCAGTACTGTACTACCTTAATGCTGTTTGACAGGTTATATCAGCGGGCACTCCTCCCAATATTTTTTTCCATTAATTTGTTCAATGGCTCTGCTTTTTAAATTTCTATAGAGTCTCGAAACAAGTGGAGCACAATGCACAAGAACCAAAAACAGCAACATGCGCATTTCTAAAGCACAGTAAAGTGTCAGTATGGTCATTTATGGTAAGGCCACTGCTTTATAATTGGGGCCATGAGACTATATAAGCGTCTAGCTATGTTGGTTATCTTTCAGTATAGTCTAGGGCAGGGGTCTCCAAACTGCGGTCCGAGGGCCAGATGTGGCCCTTTGATAGCCTTTATCCGGTCCTTGGGGCACAATTCCTCCCACTGACATGAGGCACTATTCCTCCCATTGACACCAACAATGGGGCACTATATTATCCACTGATACCAATGATGGGATACTATTCCTCCTACTAATAGGGGGAATACTCCTCTTCCTATTGACCACCAACCCTGAGGCCATATATGTTCTCACTGATTCCGGACCCATGACATTTTCTTCCCTTGCTGGCCCCAATCCGGCCCTCCTAAAGTCTGAAGGGCAATAAAGTGGCCCTTTGTTTGAAAAGTTTGGAGACCCCTGGTCTAGGGTAATTATGACTGATCCTGAGCTACCTGGAGATATCACACGGTGGTTGAATCAGAAGTGCAAGTCATTTGACAACCTAAAGACCCTTTATCTGAAAGATCTCCAAATAAACAGGCCTCATGTGTCTTTTATCTGAAAGATCTCTGAATAAACAGGCCTCATGTGTCTTTTATCTGAAAGATCTCTGAATAAACAGGCCTCATGTGTCTTTTATGTCTTTAAAGAAAAGAGGAAGAGCACTGCTATGCACCCCCCCCCCCCCCCGGTTAAGTCTTATTCTGGGAAAAACAAAAGCAATGGGGGATTGCTAGACAGGTCATTGTGTATGTATGAAGATATGATCTATTGCCAGCCATAGATGGGGTGAGTCTTTTTCCTGTAACCACATATTTAAGGAATAGAAAATAGCTTGATTCCCCCATCAACGCTGTACTTGGGTACATTCCGCCTGCCCATTCATGGTTCGAATCTCATCCGGTTCCTGCTAAACCCAGTTGAGATTCAAATGGTCTATGGCTGACTTAAAGAGGAAGTAAATCTAGGTTTTGGACGCAATGATATTGTATTTAGTTTAGAATTTGCGGTTTAGATAGGGATATATATCATAACTCCTTGAGCGGAAGTGTTATGGCTCACGTCAGAAAGTGAGAATGGTCCAGTTATGCTATATATGGTAGATTCCTTTGGCCTTTTGGAATGTTCAATGTATGTCTCTCTGACTAGGTTGTATACGGTATATTGGAAAGCTGAGATCTTTATACTTTGTATTGTTAAACTTCAATAAAAATGATTGAAACATAAAGAGGAAGTAAAGTCTTCCTCTTCCTTTTTATTTGTACCTACAGGTAAGCTTATAATAAGGCTTACCTGTAGGTACTGTAAAATATCTCCTAAACTTGCACTTTAGAAGATATTTACTATATACGCCCACGTCATCCACGCATGCGCTCTGAAGAAACAGCAATGCGGTTTCTTCAGATCCCTGTCCCATGACTGGCAGCTCCTGCACGCATGCCTGGGATTGACGTCATCGTGGCTCAAGCCAATCACAGTGCCAGAACCCACAAGAAACTCTGGGAAAAATGTAAACCGTCTCAGCAGGTGCCCAGCTCAGGCCTCGTACACACGTCCGAGGAACTCGACGGGCAAAACTCATCGTTTTGCTCGTCGAGTTCTGTGTGAAGCCGCCGAGGATCTCGGCGAGCCAACTTTCCTCATTGAACAACAAAGAAATAGAGAACATGTTCTCTATTTGGCTCGACGAGGAACTCGTCGGCTTCCTCTGCGAAAGTGTACACACGGCCGGGTTTCTCGGCAGAATTCAGCTCCGATCGAGTTTCTGGCTGAATTCTGCCGAGAAACTCGGTCATGTGTACGGGGCCTCAGAGAACTTTGTTCTAAGGTAAGTTTTCCAAAATTAGTTAGTATGCGACGCATACTAGCTCATTATGCATTTGCCTTATATTTTTTTTTATAGGGTTTACAACCTCTTTAACATCATAAACTCTAACCTTCTGGGTTAGATGAAAAGGGATGCCTTTCAGCATATAGTATGTAAGCAAAGGACAGATCCCCCATAACATCTAGTTACACAGACCAGAAAAAATGAATATATAAAAAATAATTGGTTAAACGCACATATGCTTTTTGCACCACTACTTTTCCTTCATACTGGCTTTTAAAGTTTAGAAATGCAAATGTTTGAGTTGAATTAAAAGTTTAGTGTACTGCAACACGTTTGATAGTTAGATAATATAATGAAAAGGTCCACACATAAGATAAAAATATGGAACAACTGAGGAGGAAAGAAGGGCAGAGGGATTTGGATCCAAAAGAGGGCCAGTCCTCCAAAAAAGGGGCAGATGGGAGCTACATTATGTCTAACATAAAAATCTGATGTATTTGGTAGTTTACCGACTAGGCACATAAGAAAATGTCATACCATATGCGCTAAGCAGTACAACTCCTTCACAGTTATGAGGAAATCACTTTGACATGCATGCTGTGTATGGCATTTCATACAAAACTCTACGGGGTAGATCCACGTACAACGGCGCATTATTGCGCTGGGCGTAGCGTATCTAAGATACACTACGCCGCTGTAACTTACTTTTTTTTGTTTCGAATCCTGAACGAATTTGCGCCGTAAGTTACGGCGGCGTAGTGTATCTCTTGCGGCCTAAGGACGCGAAATTTAAATGATGTAATGGGGGCGTGTTTTATGTAAATACGCCGTGACCCGACGTAGACAACGTTTTTTTTAACTGCGCATGCGCCGTCCCTGGGGTTATCCCATTGCGCATGCTCGAAATTTAACCAGAACAAGCCAATGCTTACGACGGCGACGTCATTCTACGCAAATTCCTATTCGCGAACGACTTACGCAAACGACGTAAAAAATTCAAAATTGTACGCGGGAACGACGGCCATACTTAACATTGAGTGCGCCACCATATAGCACCTTTAACCGGAAAAAGCCGAACGAAAACAACGTAAAAAAATGCGCCGGGCTGACGTACGTTCGTGGATCACCGTAACTAGCTAATTTGCATACTCAACGTGGATTTCGACGGGAACGTCACCTAGCGGCCGCTGAAAAATTGCAGCTTAGATAAGACGTACGCCTGTCGGATCGATCCCAGATGCCGTCGTATCTTGTTTTGTGGATACAAAACAAAGATACGACGCGGGGAATTTAAAATTACGCTGGCGTATCAGTAGATACGCCGGCGTAATCCTTTTGTGAATCTGGCCCTACATGTTTTAGTATCTAATGAAATTGCGGCTTTTTAAATCTACGTAGCACTTTCAGAAATTTGGCACATTGAAGATATAAACTGCAAGGTTAAATTATTTCCTGAGGGGGATAGAATGTGTATTTTGTTTATTAAAATGAAATTGCAGCCAACTTTTTTTTTTGGTGGAGTGAGGAAAGCTTAAAACCTTTTAAACCCCAGTGCTTTCATGTCACAGTGACAAAAGTAAGGGGAAATCTTCCCAATTGAGTCACAGACAGGAAAAAACATTCCAAACGTTTTTAGTCCTTTCCCACTATATTCAAAACTAGAGCTGGCCATACATTAGTAGAATTCTGTATGAAAATGTTTGTTTAACCACTTGCTTACTGGGCACATATACCCCCCTCCTGCCCAGGTGAAATTTCAGCTTCCGGCACTGCGTCGCTTTAACTAACAATTACGCGGTCGTGCGACGTGGCTCCCAAACAAAATTGACGTCCTTTTTTCCCCACAAATAGAGATTTCTTTTGGTGGTATTGTGGTAGAGATTTTTCAACTCCATATTTCTAAGATTTGTAGGAAATTTGTATGTCGTTCTTTTACAAGGTTTTTTATTAATGTGATTTGGGTCTGTCTTTAGATTACTCTGTGAGCTGAGGAGCATGTTTTTGACCATATGTCAGCATATGGATGTTACCTCAATGGGGGGGGGGATGTGATAGGAAATGCCCCCTCATTGTATTGAAAGAATTTTCTGTCATCTCCTATCTGATTACAGACAAGGCGTCTCCATAAGCCAGGGGTCCTGTGATATGCAAAGTGTGGAACTGGATGAGATAGTGCTCACACTAGAAGTTTTGTTGTTGATAAATATGCAAACTCCAAGACAGTCCCTATGTCAAGAGGATGTGATAACAGGGGGATGCACACTGGGGGGTCCTTTTGTGTCATTCTGAAAAGAAACATAAGTCATCCAATCGTATCCGCGGGAAACTTGAGTTTTGGCAGGGAGGAAAATGCAGGCTCAGGGGTATAAAAAACAGTCAAGTCAGCTTGACAATAGTTCAGTGTATGATGCCTTGACCAAGCAGACTGAAGCATGATGAAGGAGCTGACCTAAAAGACTGGTGATGTAATCTCTCTCTCTCTCTCTGTCTGTCTCTCTGTCTCCCTCTCTCTCCCTCTGTCTCTCTCTCTCTCCCTCTGTCTCTCTCTCTCCCTCTGTCTCTCTCTCTGTGTGTCTCTCTCTCTCTGTCTGTCTCTCTGTCTCCCTCTCTCTCCCTCTGTCTCTCTCTCTCCCTCTGTCTCTCTCTCTGTGTCTCTCTCTCTCTCTCTGTCTCTCTGTCTCCCTCTGTCTCTCTCTCTCCCTCTCTCCCTCTCTCTTTCTCTCTCACTCTCTCTCTCTCACTCTCTCTCTCTCTCTCCCTCTCTCTCCGTCTCTCTCTACCAATTAGCATTACTTATTGTTGACTTCGCTATAGCCATAAATGTATGTTGTATCAGCATTCAGCAATATCCTCTCTGTTTTTAACAAGTGATATCCTTTATGTTATAGTTGTAAATATTAGAGTAATGCAAGTTTCTTCTCTGTATCAATAAATGTAATACTTTTCTCTTTTTCGCAGCGCTATTCTTTGTTTTAATTTTTATATAGACAAAAAGATTTTTATAGCTTATCTTAATTATTCACGTGCGATATTAATATTTCTCTGATTATTGATTATGTACGTGCGTTATTAATTTTTCTATGACAAGATGGTGCCCCGTGTGAGGAGGGTTTAAAGTTTGGATAGATATGATTTATTGTATGGTAGACAGAACTGGTTTAGGTCTATTTTGTTTTAACCTGTCTGAATACCTAACAAACTTACTCTTCAGAACTTAACCTTTTCTTTTTGTCTATGCGAATGTGTTTATGAGACTGATTTTGAATAATGTAGATATATATATAGAATGAAATTGTAGCAGGGATTTCTGTTTGGAATCTTGGAGACAGTGGCCCAGGTTCAGAAAGGACTTAAAACGGCGCAACGCCAGGTGCGCAGCCGTGGGTCCTAATCCGAGCCGTCGTATCTATGCGCCTGATTCTTAGAATCGCTCACGCATAGATATCCATAAGATCCGACAGGCGCAGGTCTCTTACACCGTCGGATCGTAACTGCATATTATTTTTTCTTTTTTTTTTTTTTTTTTTTTCCTGACCACTAGGTGGCGCTTCCGTCGAATTCCGCGTTGAGTATGCAAATTAGCTAGATACGCGAATTCCCGAAGGTACGCCCGGCCGACGCAGTAAAGTTACGTTAGGCTTTTCCCGGCGAATAGTTGCCCCTGGTATATGAAGCATAAGTATGGCTGTCGTTCCCGCGTCGAAATTTGAAAAAGTTACGTAGGTTGCGTAAGTCATCCGTGAATGGGGCTGGACGTCATCTACGTTCACGTCAAAATCAATGACGTCCTTGCAGCATACTTTGGAGCAATGTACACTGGGAAATTCCACGGACGGCGCATGCGCCGTTCGGCAAAAACGCCTATCACGTCGAGTCACAGTAGATTTAAAAAAAAAAAAAAAAACACGCCCCTGATCCAAATTTGAATTAGGCGGGCTTGCGCCGGCTGATTTGCGCTACGCCGTCGCAACTTACAGAGCTGGTACTTTGAGAATACAGCGCTTGCCCGTCTGGGTTGCAGAGGCGTATCGTAGAGCGGATACGTTACACCCGCACAAATTTACCCCGCTGACTGTGAATCTGGGCCTGTGTGCGTCTATGCAGTTGACCCTTTGAATGAGATTAGGCCAATCTTTGTGAGTGAAACACACCTATGCTTTGGTAAATAAACAGTGGGGCGATGGCGCCGCTATAATGATTAATATTCAATAAGGTGTGGGTGTAGTGGTTATTAAACCTCTCTATTATGTACAGGGGCCTTGAATGTTGTTTTTTTTCTCAGAGGCTGGGGTTTATTTGTTTTGCACGGTGGACATCTCTGGCATCCGTGGAGTCCTTCAGGTTCTGGACAGGTGTTCGCTTCCCTGGGGGGATCGAGTGCATTGTGGACGGGGTGTGTTAGTGGTGTTGGTGCTCTGCGGTGGGTGAGTCTGGGTCGTGATGGCAATACCGCTACTAAAGTTCTGTGCTCTCTGAAAATGGGCCAATACTTTTTGAAGATCTTTTCCAATTGTTGGTATTGGTTGCTGTATACTGTGATAAAGGCCAGATCCATAGTAGGTGCTTAATGAAGCTTTTTCTTGTTGAGCAAAGCTTCCCTATCCATCTCACAAATGTTAATTTTCAGGTGTTGTCAGCACCTATGCTTTTGGGCTGCGTTTCCACTGGTGCAACTCCAATGTGGCCTGATTCAAAGTGCGATTTGGAAATGCAGCTTTAGTGCGACTGTGGTGTGGCTTTGAATGCGTTTTTTTTTGATCCAGAAGTCGCATCAAAATGGTGCAGGTACCTTTATCGGTCGCTGCAGCATTGAGCCACATAGATTGGAATGGGTGCTATTGAAATCAATGGGCTGCGAGTTGTAATGCGACTTTGGGTCCAAAGTCGCATGGCAAATCACATCAGTGGAAACGGAGACTAAAATCACACTGAATTATCTGGATGTATGTGAATCTATTCCTCTGTTTAATCAAATAACTGGGGATGGTAAGCGGTGTAATAAGATCTGTAAACACTGACTATATTGTAACCGCTAAAAATCATTATTAGGTAAGCGTCAGTTAAATTAGTGCAATTAGGTGCCTCTTGCACTGCAAGCAATCATAACGATCTAATAAGTAAGCATTTCTTTTAGAATGTTGCAGAAAAGTTCACGGGAGGACAACTAATTTAGTTGGGAAAATCCCCGGGCTAATTTTTTGAAGGACTATAGTCAGTCATTGTTCTGACAAGTAGTGAAAAAAGATCAGCAGAGGGGCAGTACCGGTCCACTCAATCAGGGGTCAAAGCGTAGCTAACTTTGGGAAAAAGCGACCTTTAAGGGTTTGCGGGATCAGCTCAAGGTCCTTCGTCCGCAAAAAGGATGGGAAATCAAATCGCTTCAAAACGGATGTCGAACCGGGGGGAGCCTTACCACGTGACTCCGAAGGAAGAAATGATAGATGAATATGGACCTTGGGTTGTGAAATATATAAAAGATTGGGATCAGTGGACAGGAAAGCAATATTCGAAAAAGGGTACTTTCAAGCCAAGCGCTTGGGAAGCCCTGTGGTGCAGTCACCACGGGAAGAGGATACGAACAAATGAAAAAAGATGCTTGGAGGGCAGGGATGGTAGGATATCAGAACTGATGAGGTGAGTATTTTTAATAGGGAATCCACATCCCCAGAGAAGTGATGATGAACAGAGTTTATGGGTAAGTAGGATATAGAACATGTAAGGTCTTGAGGTCATATTTGACCTAGATAAATGGATTGTGAGGGTATGTGTGATGGCATGAGGATTTGTTTTGTGTTGGTTAAGGTTTAAAACTTGGGAATGGTGTTCTATAGTTCAGAGCAACCACCCCCCCTCTCTTTCCCTGACACAAGTCTAACTGAGAGTGTGTGACGTGTGTTCTCAGCTGCTGACTCAGCGCTGACAGCCCGAATGACCCCCCCTTCTATTTTGTGAGGGTGTGTGAAACAGCTGTATTGTCATGCAAATTGAGTGAGCCGAGTGAATGGTAAAGCGAAAGTAAGATGCCTTATGTGTATGTATATATATATATATATATATATATATATATGTGTGTGTATTTTTTTTGTATTAACGGTAATCTTTGTTTCCATAGAAGTTTCTTTTTGAAGTTTTCCAATGTACTCAGAATAGGTAAGTAGGATTGTTTTAGAAGACAAAAGGGAAACTTATAAAAAATGTGTTTGTTTTAAAACTGCTCATTTTTAACCATGGTGAATACATTTTTAGGGGGGAATTATTGGTATACCATAGAACAAAAATCCATATGGCATTAATATGTATTATAGTAATACATATTAATGAAACGTTGAGCTCAAAATTTTTGGTATTTTAAAAGAAAGTGCACGGTTTATGTAATATAATGTAATGTATATTTGTGTTTTATATGATAATGTCTTGTTACAGATATATAACCATTGTTTTTTGTTTCCAGGTTAAGAAAAAATTGAATGTTTATTACTAAACTTTTATTTTGTGTTTTATCCCTCAGAATCGATAACTGTGTTTTTCAGGATTTCAGAATAAGAGGAAATCTTTAGGTTGGTTAGTCGGTCGAGTTTCACAAGGTTTAGGTTTTCATGACCATTATCTAGTTGGAACGTCTAGTGGTCAGTCCATTTGGCTATGTTTTGGACCACCTAGTGGGGGTTACATGTGCTGATCCACTGAATAGCAGAACCAACTAACGGAGGTCCGTGTATTAGTTTTTTATGAAAAATTGAGTAAGACTGCAAGGGATAATTGGCACTCTAACACATATATTAGGCTAAGTAGCGTTCAGGGGTACCACACTTAGTGGTAAAAGGGTTTTGGGGTATTCTCCAGAGGTTGAAATGGATCGACCATAGATCCGTAGCATATCTGTTTTCTTATTACCGAAGATCAACCATGCTGACACGTGTAGTTCCATAGATCTAATAGGTAAAATCCTGATGTTACTTTGGCCAGACTTGTGTTTTTAGGACTTCTTAAACTCCCCCCCCCCGCTGTTAAGCCTGGCTGTACAAGGTTGCATTGCCTCAGTGCTACAAGGAATTTTTTTTTTTTTTTTCTTAGTCTATTGGTCAGTTGTGTCTGGTAACACCCGTTCCCTTGAGCTGGATACACTATATGCAATCCTTGTTTTCCAATTTCTTTTAGATTTACCGGCAGACATATAGTACGAGGGCCTGCCTGGTGGCATACGTGTTGAAAGTGCATAGATCTGGCCTCGGATTGTATAGTTTAGGGTTGTGTCGGGAGAAAAGGGGTGCAGGAAGATCGCATGGGGTGATACCAGCTCTTGGCTGTTCCAAAGGCCCTCACTTCCAATATATATGTGGGCATGCAGTATTCTCCTCAGTTAATATCCATATGTGTCCTTTCTATCCTAGATTACGTGTGTACCTTGATTGGTGGTCTGTGACTGGCATGCCAAGAATATCAGTGCCCCAGGGTGGCACTAGACTCCTGTCTTTCATGGGAGTCCTGTCTGAAGGGTGAGGGCAGTTTGTTTTGTAGGGGTGAAGGATAACATGGTCTAATTACTGAATTGATAGAGGAGGGAGAAAGGGTGCAGCCTCTATGAGGGATCGGGTGTACCTGGTGGCAGGTGGTTTTCAATCCGGGTATCCAGACTATTTCCCATAGTAAAGAGAGGCTCAATGGCGACTGTCTTGGGAGTGAGAGATGGGTCATTGGGTACCGTAATCACCATAGAGCTGGAGATAATCAGGAACACATTGGGAGGCCCTGGGCTACATATCAGGGAAGGGTTAGGAAAATCCAACTCGTTCTATTCTCATCCATAAGGGCATGGACGGAACTTTGGGCATATATCACAGTTAGGTTAGGTACTATCCTATCAGACTCTACTGGGTTACACCCTGGAGTCCATCCTGTTCCGAGGGTTGTGAGTCCAGACAGGAATTGAAAGAAATGTTGGAATGGGTGACTAGTATGACATAAAGGTATGTGGTGCAGGTACCCAGGAGACTGACACCTATGCATAATAGGGTGTCTATTGGCCAAACTAGAGGGTGCCAGGTGATACATCAATAGGGTGAAAACTTCCTCGTAGAGGCAGTGTCTCATGCTTATCAGTCCTATAAAGAAGCTTTCGCTTACTGGACATGGGAGAGGTACACCTAGTTGATGTCTCACCTGAGAGGTTGAATCCCTGCACAAGTAATGACAGTAACTACATACAGGAACATGCCGTGTTAAATAAAGGGAATACACGCGGGCTAACAGGGTACAGAGTGGTTGATAAGACTATTACCCTGTTTGTGCTGAGTATACGCTGAATCAAGTGATTGTTAAGTGACCAGTGGCTTTCTCCCAGAGATGTGCAGACACAGCATAAGGTTCACGCAGGACGCTTCTTTCTGGGGAGTAACCCAACAGAGGAGGGGGGTATTCAGCACTATATAGGGGGAATAGGAGCTGGGATGGGTGTTAGTAATAGAGTGGACAGCGGTCTCCTGAGGAACAGACCCGCAGCCATGGCTTCAGACAATAAGCACGGCTTTGTTGCTCAGAGAGATTGGTGACAATTGTGACAACATGCAACAAAGTTACATGAAAACCCAGTTCAATATGGCTCACGCTTTTATCGACCATGTTAAGAGGTTGGAAGAGAGTATGAAAGGGTATAGAACAAAAATATGTCATTGGCTCTGGCGTACATGCAGGGGCAGGCGGAGTTATTGACCAGGATCATGCTGAGTGTCCAAATCTCTGTATGATGGGCGGTAGCCTGAGGAGTTAGCATCACCATTCAGTAAGACTTTGACAAAACTCGTCGCGTACACTAATCCAAAATGGTAGTCAAATGCCGGGATGGGCTGTACTGGTTTGGATTGTGAGAAATGAGGTGCTGTATGATCCCATATACGGAAGTGCAGACTCGGTCTGTAGATAGGTTGGCATCAATGAGCTTACTGACTGGGGATTCTATCTTGGTGCATTTGGGGCTAAGTGACCCACATGTGATCAGAGGGCACGGAAGCTGAGAGCAGGTTGATATTTCCCCCTGTCAGAAGTGTGACCACGATGTCTTTTGCATTCCAGGTCAATACCCAGTGGTGAAGGAGGAATGTTGGGAAGGTATTTCACTGTGGGTTCTGGATGGGAAGATCATTACGGGGGAGGAAACACCTAGGTATAATTTAGGACATAGGCGGGTTTTGTTTCTTTGTCCTAGAGGATACCGATGGGGTGTTAGTCATGGAACTAGGGTGTTCCTTGGACCTACCTGGTGGTAGTGGGGCATGGTCACTGAAATCAAGTCACAGGGATGGAGTTTTTGTGGGTTTTGTCATTGTTTCAATGGTATATGTGCTGTGGGACTCAATACCGGATGATGGTATCACATGTCTAATGATGCACGGTTATCAGCACTAGGTTGAACTGTACCAAGCTGGGCACGCTACCTCGGGGAGTCTATTGTACCTATTCTCTTGTCCTTGGGATGGATATAGACGGAACCCCGGGTTACACCCCGAGTTGCCCTGAAGAAAGGTTTTATAGCAAACCTGACATCCCCTTTACACTTATTGAAACTTCCGTTGGGATTCGGGGAGGAATTAAAAGTTAGGTAGTTAAACTTCGGGCAACAGGATTTAAATGGTGCCAACAGTTTGTGCAAGGTGTGAATAAAAAGGCCCGTCTCAAGGGATTTAGAGGTACTCATAAACAAGCTAGGTAGGTTGGCACAGCAGGTTGGGGAAGGGGTTGAGGGGCAGCTAGATGTGAATCATATTCTTGAAAATCTACAACATGCTCATATTGATGCTACTGCCTCATTGTCTGAGATAATGAAACAGAAGTTCACCGGACAGATAGCGGGCTACCGTGTTACACCCCCGAGTCCATCATGATCTGATGGTTTATGAGTCCAAACAACCTCAAATGATTGATACGGATGGGTGCTGGAGGAAGGAAGGGGTGGTATTGTGTCAAGGGAAACAGGATAGGATCATGAGACAACAATGCTGGCACAAAGAAGGGTCATGTCTCATGGATGCCGAGGAATTGTCCCAACCTTATGTAAAATACTTGGGGCAAGGGTATTGGTGCTGGTATCAAATGTCCAATGATGCTCTATATTCGGCCTACGGGTTGAACTGTACTCAACGGGGTACATTACCTCAGGGAGTCTACTGTACATCTTCCCCGGTCCTGGGAATAGATATAGCCGGGACACAAGGACGTACCCCTATTACCCCAGAGAAAAGGCTTGATATCAAACCTGACACCCCCATACATCTACAGAAACTTCCTCTGGGATTTGGGGCTGAGTTAAAGGCTTGGCTGGTAGATTTTGGACAACAGGATGAAATATTAAATGTGCTGAAAGATGCTGAGAAACAAGCCACTATACGACTCACCCATGATCAAAATAAGTTGATCCAAGTATCCCACGCTTTAGAGGAAGACGCTAAGATTTCCTGGTGGGAAAGTATATTTGGGTATAGTCCTAACGCGTCAGCGTTCCTAAACATTTTGCTCCACCCTGTCGTTGTCCTAATCTGTGTAGCTCTACTGCTCTCCCTGATGCAAGTAATGATGTGCATTACTATCAGGAGAATGAACGCCAAAACTATGAGAATGTGCACCTCAACGAGGTATCTTCTCTCAAGGAAAAGCCACTAACTCAGAAACAAATTTCTGAAGAAGCCAGTTCCAATCCAGACCAGTACAAATGTACCGTTTTTTTATACTCCTAGTTTAAATTTTTATCATGTTCGTGTAATAATTTTTAGTAATTTTTTATTTCTATTTTTTATTTTTATTTTTGTACTCATTTTTTATCCATTACAATTTTTTACTTTTAATTTTTATACATTTTATTTTTAATTTTTTTTGTAAAAGTTTTTTTCTTCTTCATTTTTTTCTTTCTCGTTTTTATATCAATTTTTAGTAATTTTGAATACATTTTTTTCTCATTTCTCATTTTTATCAGTTTTTTGTTGTCCGTTTTAATTTTTATATTTTTTCTCTCATTTTTCTCCCTGAAGGGTTATGGTTATAATTTTTTTACTTTTAATTTTTTTAAAGTTTTTCATTATTATTTTTATTTAGTTATTTTTTTTCCTCTTATTTCATTCAGGTGAGAAAAGTTCCAAAAGGTTTGAACTTTTTCCACCTGAAGGGGGGAGTAGTGCATAGACCTGGAAGAGGAAAATAGTAAATAATGCAGTGTTTTTAATTGCCCTCTTGTTGGAGAACTATATATTATTTTTTATTATTTTCCTTTGGTTTGGGGAAGAGCCTCTAAAAAATTTTTTAGTAAGAAGTACAGTCGGGTTGGACTAAATTCTAAAAAGTTTCTTGGCAACCATTGTTTAGTCGCTCCTTTTTAATATTTTTTATTTTTGTTTTTAACCCGACTTGTACATTATTAAGTGACCATGATCATGATCACCTGTTGATCACCAATAGGGCAGAAGAGTCTATTTTTTTTGTTTGTTTTTTTGTGTTTTGTTCTTGTTTTTTTTTATAGAGGACCCTAGAACTATATTTTTTCCTGTTGATCTAGGAATAAGCCTCTTCAATTTGTAATAATAACGTGCGGTCAGGTTTACCCAAAGTCTACAAATTTAAATCATCTCTCTCTCGTTATTATCTGTGTACCTGACCAGCAAAAATACCACCAATTACTAGTAAGAGAGAGGAGTCGTTTTTTGAACGGAACAATGTTCTATTTTTTTTTTTTTTTTTATTACGTTTTTTGAATACCGATTCAATGCTCTTTAACAATCGAAAGTGGAATCTAAACTGGAGAGCTTGGTTGGAGCAGCATTAAATCTGTAGTTTTTATTTTTTATGTTTTTTTTTCTATTCTCCATATTCTTTTTCATTACTCACCTCTCTTCCTTTCCTCCTTTAATATTAGTTTATTGTTGGCTTCTATCATACATCTTCTCAGGATAATGTAACTAGAACTTCAGTTTTTTTTTTTTTTTTAACCACTTAAGGACCAGCCCATGTACATATACGTCCACAATATGGCACGTACAGGCACATGGGCGTATAGGTACGTCCTCGCCTATTAGCGGGTGGGGGGTCCGATCGGGACCCCCCCCGCTACATGCGGAGGTCGGGTCCGCTCGGGGAGCGATCCGGGACCACGGCGCGGCTATTTGTTTATAGCCGCTCCGTCGCGATCGCTCCCCGGAGCTGAAGAACGAGGAGAGCCGTGTGTAAACACGGCTTCCCCGTCCTTCACTATGGCGGCGCATCGATCGCGTCATTCCCTTTATAGGGAAGACACGATCGATGACGTCATTCCTACAGCCACACCCCCAAACAGTTGTAAACACATACTAGGTGCACCCTAACTCCTACAGCGCCACCTGTGGTTAACTCCCAAACTGCAACTGTCATTTTCACAATAAAGAATGCAATTTAAATGCATTTTTTGCTGTGAAAATGACAATGGTCCCAAAAATGTGTCAAAATTGTCCGAAGTGTCCGCCATAATGTCGCAGTCACGAAAAAAATTGCTGATCGCCGCCATTAGTAGTAAAAAAAAAATAAAAAAAAAAAATGCAATAAAACTATCCCCTATTTTGTAAACACTATAAATTTTGCGCAAACCAATCGATAAACGCTTATTGCGATTTTTTTTACTAAAAATAGGTAGAAGAATACGTATCGGCCTAAACTGAGGAAAAAAAATGTTTTTATATATGTTTTTGGGGGATATTTATTACAGCAAAAAGTAAAAAATATTGCTTTTTTTTCAAAATTGTCGCTCTATTTTTGTTTATAGCGCAAAAACTAAAAACCGCAGATGTGATCAAATACCACCAAAAGAAAGCTCTATTTGTGGGGAAAAAAGGACGCCAATTTTGTTTGGGAGCCACGTCGCACGACCGCGCAATTGTCTGTTAAAGCGACGCAGTCCCGAACTGTAAAAACACCTTGGGTCTTTAGGCTGCATATTGGTCCGGGGCTTAAGTGGTTAAGGCGTGTGAGAATTCCTGCCCGCCAGTGCCATATTGTACACCCATTTGACCAAAATATCCCTGGACATCCAGGTTTTCATGTCTTAAAGTAATTCTACCTCCCCTAGTCTACCTACGGCTTTATAGTCGTGAAAGTCACCCCACGGCTCCTGTCTGACATTCCTCTAATAACTGTACACTGACGTTCTCCTTTTGTATTCATACATGACTGTCTGGAGGCCCACCCAACCACCACCTGAAGAAATAACGACAACCAAGACATTTTTTTTTTGGAAGACAAACGTGCCATGAATAAGACACTCCGAAACCCTTCTTCACCATGCTGAAAAAGTGCTGCCTCGCGGTCCGATCCAATGGTGACAATCAGAACACCATCTTTTCATACAGGACTAAATATATAAGGATCCCGCCATCAATGTTGGAATTCCACTCCTCCAATGCAGAGGGGCGATGAAACATTGCAGTACAGACACTCAGGGTTCGGATCGGAAGTCTCAAAGGCACCAGGACTGTCTCAAGTCTACCTTGATGAGTTACGGCGAGTTCAAGAAAGGAAGAGGCCGCAGTGGTGGTGGGGGGAAGGGTCGGGGCTTCTGGGCCGTTGTGGGTGGGTACCGAATCATTGAAGGAGGACATAAGTTCAAGGATGAACTTCAGGGGGAACTGTGGTAGAGATTTTTCAACTCCATATTTCTAAGATTTGTAGGAAATTTGTATGTCGTTCTTTTACAAGGTTTTTTATTGATGTGATTTGGGTCTGTCTTTAGATTACTCTGTGAGCTGAGGAGCATGTTTTTGACCATATGTCAGCATATGGATGTTACCTCAATGGGGGGGGGGATGTGATAGGAAATGCCCCCTCATTGTATTGAAAGAATTTTCTGTCATCTCCTATCTGATTACAGACAAGGCGTCTCCATAAGCCAGGGGTCCTGTGATATGCAAAGTGTGGAACTGGATGAGATAGTGCTCACACTAGAAGTTTTGTTGTTGATAAATATGCAAACTCCAAGACAGTCCCTATGTCAAGAGGATGTGATAACAGGGGGATGCACACTGGGGGGTCCTTTTGTGTCATTCTGAAAAGAAACATAAGTCATCCAATCGTATCCGCGGGAAACTTGAGTTTTGGCAGGGAGGAAAATGCAGGCTCAGGGGTATAAAAAACAGTCAAGTCAGCTTGACAATAGTTCAGTGTATGATGCCTTGACCAAGCAGACTGAAGCATGATGAAGGAGCTGACCTAAAAGACTGGTGATGTAATCTCTCTCTCTCTCTCTGTCTGTCTCTCTGTCTCCCTCTCTCTCCCTCTGTCTCTCTCTCTCTCCCTCTGTCTCTCTCTCTCCCTCTGTCTCTCTCTCTGTGTCTCTCTCTCTCTCTGTCTGTCTCTCTGTCTCCCTCTCTCTCCCTCTGTCTCTCTCTCTCCCTCTGTCTCTCTCTCTGTGTCTCTCTCTCTCTCTCTGTCTCTCTGTCTCCCTCTGTCTCTCTCTCTCCCTCTCTCCCTCTCTCTTTCTCTCTCACTCTCTCTCTCTCACTCTCTCTCTCTCTCTCCCTCTCTCTCCGTCTCTCTCTACCAATTAGCATTACTTATTGTTGACTTCGCTATAGCCATAAATGTATGTTGTATCAGCATTCAGCAATATCCTCTCTGTTTTTAACAAGTGATATCCTTTATGTTATAGTTGTAAATATTAGAGTAATGCAAGTTTCTTCTCTGTATCAATAAATGTAATACTTTTCTCTTTTTCGCAGCGCTATTCTTTGTTTTAATTTTTATATAGACAAAAAGATTTTTATAGCTTATCTTAATTATTCACGTGCGATATTAATATTTCTCTGATTATTGATTATGTACGTGCGTTATTAATTTTTCTATGACAGTATTTGATCGCCTGTGCGGTTTTTATTTTTTGCGCTATAAACAAAAAAGAGCAACAATTTTGAAAAAAACACATTATTTTTTACATGTTGCTATAATAAATATCCCAATTTAAAAAAAAAAAAACTATTTTTTTCCTCAGTTTTGGCCGATACGTATTCTTCTACATATTTTTGGTAAAAAAAAAAAAAATCGCAATAAGCGACTGGTTTGCGCAAAAGTTATAGCGCCTACAAAATAGGGGACAGAATTATTATTTTTCATTATTTTTTTTTTTACTAGAAATGGCGGCGATCTGCGATTTTTATTGGGACTGCAACGTTATGGCGGACACATCGGACACTTTTGACAAATTGTTGGCACCATTTACATTTATACTACAATCAGTGCTATAAATATGCACTAATTACAGTATAAATTTGACTGGCATTGAAGGGGTTAACACTAGGGGGTGAGGAAGGGGTTAAATGTATCCCTGCATTGTGTTCTAACTGTAGGTGGAGGGGGGGTGACTGGGGGGGGGGGGTGACCGGGGGATGTCCCTATGTACAAGGGACACAGATCGGTCTCCTCTCCAGAGACAGCACCGCTGTCTCTGTGTAAAACGGCAATGAGAGATGATCTCATATGTTTACATATGAGATCATCTCTCATTGGCCGCACAGATCGCATCGCAAACGGCCACTCTGATTGGCCGTTCGCGGCGATCTGTAATTGGCTGTGTCCAAGGGACACGGCCAACACAGAGTTTCCCCGCTGCGCGCTCTGGAGCGCGCGCGGGGAACGCCCAAAGGGGCGGACGTCAATTGACGTCCTGTTGGATTTTCACGTCCGCGCTGTAGCCGTCATTTGACTATAGCGCGGGTCCCAGGAGGTTAAACAATGTTCATTTTCTTTTCTAATGGTTGGTGGGGTCGGATCGACGTTTGTTTTCGACTGCAGTAACAAGATGAAAATCTTTATTGAATGAACACATAACAAAAATTTCTAGCAGTGAATGTGTTTATCATTTAGTAAAGTCTATTCATTCCAAGAAGTACACAACTTTCAAACCACATTCATCAAGTTATTGAATTTTCCTACAACTGTTCATACAAATATGCGTAAAACATTTGTTTGAAAGTCTATGCATGGCCAGCTTAAAGTGACACTAAAGGGTTCGATTTTTTTTTTTTAAATAACAAACATGTCATACTTACCTCCACTGTCTTGGCTCCTCCCTGCATCAGATAACCCCCTCTGGAAAGCGCTCTTCCAAGGGGGCTACCTTGCGGGCCCATACCTCAAGCCAAATGAGGTACTGCAGGCCTATTTAGCTTGAATTCTGCTTGTCTTGCGAGTTAACACTCGCAAACCGAGTCAGAATAAAAAAAAAAAAGTTGCTTGCAAATCAAAACGCTCTCAAACCAAGTTACTCTTAAACCGAGGTTCCACTGTAATGGAGAAAGTAATGATCGTGTAGCGCCCCCTTACTTTCAGTATGGGCACTACGCTAAAGTTAGTGGGGAATGGGAGAGTTACCTTGCTCCCATTCACTAGTTGTTTAAATTTTGGGACTTCTTTCATTCCAGAAATGTCCACTGGGTCAGTCTGTGGTCCAGGGATACAATGTCATCCCTGGCCAGCAGTTTGCCCCAGAGGGGTTCTGGCAGAGTAAGTTTCTCCAGCAGCCAATCAGAGGAGCTTTTCCCTCGCGGGGCGTGCTGGAGAGGAGTATATCTGTGACAGGTGTCATGTGTTCTAAAATCTTTGCGGCATCCATCTTCAGGGTGCGCGCATCCATGGACCCCACCGGCGTGGCCCACCTGGCCATAATTGCAGACTACTTGGGACCTCATCTGGAGGTACAAGGGGACCCCAGTGACTGGCTGGGTTCCCGATTCTATTGAGAGGATCCCAGGCTGGGTGCCGTTCGATTGGGGAGTCGGTTTGAGGAGGACCCAGAGGCAGATCGTCCAACAGAGCCTGAACAAAGCAATTGGGGATCCGGTGACCAGAGTACTGACAGGTATGTTTGCTGTCATCTGGTGACCGATGCAGAAAGCTACTGGGAGGATTCGCTCCATCTATCTAGCTCAGTTATTGTAATTGGCCTGTGGCAGAGGCCTGAGCCGGGTCTGTGAGAGAGGACTGTTCCTAAATCCTAAGTGACATCTCGGCTGCCAGGCCTGTAGAGAAGTGTCTGTCCGGGGGCACTTTACCCACTCAGTTGGAGTGGCGATGAGTTACAAATTGGTACTATGCAGAGCAGTACTGACTGCTCTATTTAATATTCAAGCCTGATACTGCAAAGGTTCTTCCTCTCTCTCTATTCATCAACTTTGTTCTTCCCAATTGATGTTGATGTTGGCCGTGTTGGCCTGGAAAATAAAGTATTGGAAAAAACCCTTTATTCACTGTCTGGACCTTCGCTCACTGTTTGTCTCTACAATTGCACCCCTGGACAACGCCAGGGTAACTTAATAGGCTGATCCCCAAATTCAACCAGCAGGTCCTTCGGGGGTAGCGCTACAATCGTTAATACTGGACACATTTGTCACCGCATTCCCACAAGACAGGCTTGCATTGGAGGTGTTTGGGCATGTTCCCTACCTCCCACTACCTCAGAAATAAACATACCTATTGAGGCAATAAAACATATTAAAGAAATCTATCATCTACAGCCAACTTAATGCCATCACCCACAATTCAGACCAAGATTTGGCCTCTATCAACAAATCTTTATAAAATAACACACATATAATGCACAGAAGATAAGCAAATAGCTGAACACATCATATATCAAATCTATGAATCTGCAAGAATAAATACCTTTCTGAGCTTTTCTTAACCTCCCGTTAACCTCGAGGCTGCAATGAATTATGTACTATGAAATCTAGAAGGCGAAAGTATCTCTGAGACGGGGGATAGCAAAGCTGTTTAAATATACGCACACAGTCCTAGCTCAGCTGAGAAACCACAGCGAGCCATGTGACCAAGTAGTAGGAAATTCCATAGTTAGCCAAAGCATGAGTATAAAGGAATTTTGTTTGGCTGCCCAGTTGTTTACTGTAATAGAATATAATCCCAGCTCATACAAAACTCTGTCATTCATTAGCATTAGGAAGCCTCCATAGTTAAACTGTGAAGTGATGCCTAAAATGAATTTCAACATATTCATTATATCTTATCCTTGTTATTCAAAATAGCTATGAAAGTATTCTAAATCAACTATGACATGTATGTAAAGGAGAAGTATTAACAAATCTTTTTTGGCTGTACTTCTATGGATCACAGGAATGCAGTTAATTTGTTCTGTGATCTGTTATCAGCTGACAGCGGGCTAAAGCCTGCTGTCAGCTGATGTCACTCTACCGGGCCAGGCTGGGCAAAGATCTCGACTTTACAGTTGGGATCCACCCAGATGCCTTGACTGACAATCACGGCTCTCTGCTCAGAGTGGAGGGGAGAAATGAGCGATCAGCAGTGTTTGATCACTCAGTTCTCTGTGCAGAGACGGCAGGGGACATATGTGGCAGTGGATCGATGCTGCATCCACCTAGGTGAGTATAAGGTTTTTTTTTTTTTTTTTTTATAAACCCCATGCTTCTCTTTTATATCAAAAGCAGTACATTTTCTGGGCAGACACTTAAAATACATACATTTGTGTCTTATTTATATCATGTATTTATAGCTCACCAGTATGTTTTTCAGCACTTTACACATTATACAAAAACATTTAAAGAAGTTCCTTAATATAGTAGTAGTGAAACACTAAAGCTGGCCATAGACAGATTGAAATTCGGCCATTTCAGAAGGTATCTATCAATCAACTTCAGAACATTTTTTTTTCCTGTTCGATCACTGCCAGCAGCTAAAGCAGTCAGCAGTGATCACTGTATTCTGACAGCTGTCAAAATATGATATCGTAGTGGGAGGGATTCCCCCATCAATAACCCGTGGTTGAGCCTAGGTTCACACTGCTGCGTATTCAAAATCGCTGTAAAATGCGCGATTTTACCGCGATTTTGCCGAGATTTTGCCGCGATTTGCCGCGATTTCGGCCGCAATTTAATGTAAATCGCGGCCCGAAATCGCAAAAAGTAGTACAGGAACTACTTTTTGAAATCGCAGATGCGGCGTCGCACTGATTAGGACAGTGCCATTGCCGACAATTGCCGCCGATTTGAAATGCGATTTGACATGTCAAATCGCATCTCAAATCGTTCCAAATCGTACCCAGTGTGAACCAGGGCTCAAGGAAAGAAAATGGCATAATGTATGGCCTGCTTAAAGCTATGCTGAGAACTCAGGCCCAGATTCTCAAAGGACTTACGACGGCGCAGCGCCATGTACGCCGTCGTAAGTCCTAATCTGACCCGTCGTATCTATGCGACAGATTCTTAGAATCAGTTACGCATAGATATCCATTAGATCCGACAGGCGTAAGTCTCTTACGCCGTCGGATCTAAACTGCATTTTTTTTTGACCGCTAGGTGGCGCTTCCGTCGAATTCCACGTCGAGTATGCAAATGAGCTAGATACGAGAATTCCCGAACGTATGCGCGGCTGACGCAGTAAAGTTACGACGTTTACGTTAGGCTTTTCCCGGCGTAATGTTGCCCCTGCTATATGGTGGCATAAGTGCGGCGCAACAATGTTAAGTATGGCCGTCGTTCCCACGTTGAAATTTGAAAAAGTTATGTCGTTTGCGTAAGTCGTCCGTTAATGGGGCTGGACGTCATTTACGTTCACGTCGAAACCAATGACGTCCTTGCGGCGTACTTTGGAGCAATGCACACTGGGAAATTCCACGGACGGCGAATGCGCCGTTCCGAAAAAACGTCAATCACGTTGGGTCACAGTAGTTTTGCATAAAACACGCCCCCCTGATCCAAATTTGAATTAGGCAGGCTTGCGCCGGCCGAATTAAGCTACGCCGCCGCAACTTACAGGGCAAGTGCTTTGAGAATACAGCACTTGCCCGTCTAAGTTGCGGAGGCGTAACGTAAATCTGATACGTTACGCCGCCGCAAGGATACGCAGTTTTACAAGAATCTGACCCTCAGTATGTTCTCCTTCAATGATCAGCTCAGTGTGCTGCTGCTTCTTCTCCCCCAGCTCTTATGCAGATGGGAACAGAGGTAATGTGATCACGTATAAAAAAGGGCTTTTTGTTTTTATATCCATACAAAAATGTTATGCCTTTCTTTTCTATTTTAAAAAGAATGGGTTGTTTTACAAGGTGATTGTTTACAAGCACGTTAAGCCCCCATTCAATTCACATTGGGCCGATTTGACATGTCAATTCGCATGCCAAATCGAAGCCTACTGCCGGTAACGGCACTGTCCGAATCGGTGCGAAGCTGACTTTGTGGCACAGCACCGATTTCCAAAAGTAGTTCCTGGCAACTTCAGGGGCGATTTTAATAGACATCTGTGCATAAACCCAAACAGATGTCTTCCAAATCGCCCCCGAACTCGCAATGAAATGCGGGTTTGAAATCTAATGTGAACGAGGGCTCAGGCTACATTGATACAATCAGCCAGAAGCTGCTGTAGGTGAGAATCAATAGATTCTAAAAGTTGCTTGCACACATTTAGGGGAATTCAACCTAGCCCTAATGACAGATTTTTGGTGGTAGTTCCCTTTAGAACTTGCTGTGCCTAATTCAGGCGAGCATTTGCACCAGGGTCGGTAAATCTGGGTAAACACGGATCAAAATTGGTCCGGATCAGCAAAGATCGGCCAAATTTTATTCTGTGTGTAGCTCTCCCAGTTCAACAATCACTCTTCCACTGTATCTATAGAGGCAAGCTACTCCCTGATTTGGACTACAAAAAGGTCCTTTTCTATTAATCTCTCATACATGGTTTATGCCGCGTACACACGATCGGTCCATCCGATGAGAACGGTCTGATGGACCGGTTTCATCGGTTTGCCTACACACCATCGGTTAAAAAAACAATCGTGTCAGAACGCGGTGCCGTAAAACACAACGACGTGCTGAAAAAAACGAAGTTCAATGCTTCCAAGCATGCGTCGACTTGATTCTGAGCATGCGTGGATTTTTAACCGATGGACGTGCCTACAACGATCGTTTTTTTTTTTCTATCGGTTAGGTATCCATCAATTAAATTTAAAACAAGATTGCTTTTTTTTCCACCTATGGATAAATAACCGATGGGGCCCACACGTGATCAGTTTGGTTAGATGAAAACGGTCATCAGACCGTTCTCATCGGTTTGACCGATCATGTGTACGCGGCATCAGGCAAATTAGTAGTTTACAGTAAACAGTCAGAATTTTTTTTTTGTGCTTTCAGTTCAGCTCACAGGAATAGAGGAAGACCTCTTTGTAGTCCAACCCAGGAAAACAGCATGCATTAATACTGTAGAAGAGTGAAGGTAGCCACCCACTGACAGGATGTATATTATTCACAGGATTAGAAAGTAAGAATTAAGTGAAAGGACCTATAAAAAAAATAAAAATGAATGCAACCACTACACCTAAGGACTGTTAAAAAATAAGTTCACCTTTGGAACATGTTGCATATTCCTCCAGTATTTTGGATGGAATATGTAACATGTTTCAGCTCATTCCTACATTCCTCAAGATCCCCCCTCCCTGGGACAACGGCCGGGGGTTCCTCTCGCCACACCCACTCTGACAATTAAAACACAGCATGGTCATGCGAGGCTTCACCCACCCGGCCTTGCCATTCATTCACAAAGTTCTGTGAAACAATGAACTACAAGAAATGCTTTATAGGCTCCAGTGTAATTAAATTATTCATAATAATAATATATTTTTTAATTATAAAAGGTGAACTTATCTTTTAAAATGCAATATAAATATATACACATACACACACACACACATACACACACATATATATATATATATATATATATATATATATATATATATATATATATATATATATATATATGTGTGTGTGTATATATATATTTTTTTTTTTAGGGGGGGGGGGGGGTTGGGTTTGGATGGGTTTAGGATCTTTGTTTATCTCTATTAATGGGGAGGGGAGTTCGTTATTTACAGAAACAGCTTGAAAGGCAGATAAGAATATTTTTCCTTCCAGTTTAGCTCACAGTATGTGACAAGCACGCTACGTTTCTGGTAAGATTAACAAGAATTTTTGCTAAAAATGTTCCAAGAAAATTAAAAATAATGCAATGATCACATCTAAGGCTAGGTTGAGTTTATTGTGAATTAGGAACACGCTCACAACACTAAACACAAGACAGAAAAACGCTGCACTAATTCTTAATGGTACCCCCCATGCATTGGCAAAACACTGGCGATTTTGCGTGTGTTCCATGCAGCACAATTAGAAAAAAAAAAAAGGTTGAAGATTTCTTTCCCTGCATTTCTGAAGGTAGGGTAGCTTAATGAAATTGATTGGCTGCCCAGCCCTACAAGCAGAACAAAGCCTCCACAAGTGTGAACCAAGCCTAAGATTAACACACTCTACAATACAATAGATTTTTTTAATTTATATATCTTTTAATGTTACACAGATGGTTATACAAGTATCTCTGCAAGAGAAATCTTGATTTCAGGTGTTTATATCAATTTTAAACATATCAGATGTCTGCCAAGTCGTTAAAACCCTCAGGACCAAATAATTTTAACTGTCCATGTCTTAACGTGTCTGCAGAGGCTACAGAATGTTCATTCTATCTGATCATTTGCATTCTAATCAGAGAACATTATCTTCTAATGAGGTAAACACCTTGAAAAGTTGAATATCCCCTGATTTGCATGTTTGTAGGATGTTTATTTTTGCACCTTTAGGCTGTTTTTTTAGCCTAATACCTGTAGGCACCCTTATGCTATGTTTTCTTGACACATACCTCTTCTAGCTCTTTTATTACATGCTGATTAAAAATATCAGGTCAGGTATTAATTAAATAGTGTATGTAAGTTGTGGGCCAAATTTCAATGCCTGCTTGAATAAGATAGTATTTATTATGATTATTATTATACAGGTTTTATATAGCGCCAACAGTTTGCGCAGCGCTTAACAAAATAAAGGCAGAATTTGGTACAAGAGGAATCAGAGGGCCTTGCTCATTAGAGCTTACAATCTAGAATGGGAGGGTCAATGGATACAAAAGGTAATAGCTGTGGGTGGTGAGCTGATGGAGGAAGTAAAACAGTGTTAGTTAGAAGCAGGATAGGCATCTTTAAAGAGAAGGGTTTTCAGGGATCGTCTAAATATGGATAGATTAGGGGACAGTCGGACAGATTGGGGTAGGGAGTTCCAAAGGATGAGAGAGGCTCTGGAGAAGTGCTGGAGGCGGGCATGGGAACCATGGGAATGACAGTATACCTGTCATTTTGCAGTAAAAACATGCAGCAAAACATTTCTAGTTTCTGGATGAAAAAATAGATCTAAATAATATCCCTTTAAGTTTAAAGCCCATCTTGGGTGGAGCTAGGTTCCGTAAAGGTAATGTTTTTTCTTGCACAGTTACAGATTGGACCAATGTAGCTGCATATTTCCATAGAAGCGACAACTTGACTACAGTGATTTTCAGCTTTCACAGGGATCGATGAGTTCTAAGATATATATACTTCCAAGATGGACCAAAGCAACTATGCAGGAAAAATCATACCAAACTTCAGCTTTAACAGTGGATCAATGGAATGGTGGAAATTGGGGAAGGAAAGCACCAACTGCCTATGGTTCCTCCTGCGCTGTGCTGGACCTTTAAAGGTAAAAAAAAAAATCCCTAAATAGCTTCCTTTACCTTAGTGCAGTCCTCCTTCACTTACCTCATCCTTTCATTTTGCTTTTAAATGTCCTTATTTCTTCTGAGAAATCCTCACTTCCTGTTCTTCTGTCTGTAACTACACACCGTAATGCAAGGCTTTCTCTCTGGCGTGGAGTGTCGTGCTCACCCCCTCCCTTGGACTACAGGATAGCCAGGACGCTCTCTACGTTGCAGATAGAGAAATGAGCTGTGTGATAGTGGGCATCCTAATTCTCCTGTAGTCTAAGGGAGGGGGCGAGCATGACACTCCACACCAGGGAAAAAGCCTTGCATTACTGTGTGGCGTTACAGACAGAACAGGAAGTGAAGATTTCTCAGAAGAAATAAGGACATTTGAAGGAGGACTGCACTAAGGTAAAGGAAGCTATTTAGGAAGAAAAAATTGTACCTTTACAACCCCTTTTAGAAGGAATAGGCTGCAATGCATACCAATTTTCAACTTTTTACTGACTATATATGTCCCAAGATAGGAGCTCTTAAAGCCTGGAGTTAGGGACCAGACAGAGGCACCTTTGTGTGGCTTTAACAAATAATTGCAAGTGTATGCTACAAAAAACTTTTATTGCACATTCTTAAATCTGCTTAGACTTTTGCTGACTGGCATGTGTGCCAGGGATCTTTTTTTGTATTGTACTATTCAATGAATTGCCCTGCCCAGGTATACCTTAATTATAATAAGTACAAACTGACTCAAGTGGTTTCGATTTCTGTTTTCCATCCTGTATTTTGCCTAGTACAGTTTATCTTTTATAAGAAACCAAATCACTTATCATGGGAGGAAACTAGACTGCAATGACGAAAACTTATATAAATGCAGGAAAAACATAGAAACTCCATTCAGTTAGTGTCCCAGACATCCTCTGTTACAATACTTCAAAGAGCTGTAAGTGGTTAGTGGTTATGGTTTTGCTTTTAACTTAAAGAACAATTTTTTAACCTGATTGTAATTTTACCATAACATTGGAAAACCACCAAAAAATTTCCAGCCTACTGGAAGATTTAATTTATTGGTATACCATTTTTTATAACTCCGTCACAGCTTAACTTACACACAAACACATTTTCTTGAGCAATATAGCTATATATGTAAAACATCCACATCCTTAAAAACTCCAAATCCTTAGTTAATCACGAAAAAAATTAAAAAAGCCCTTATAAAAAGAGCTCCAAATTGTTTTTATTGGAGTATTACAACAACTATGTTGTATTTAAATTAATGTTAAACTTAGTTTAATATAAGCAGCCATAAATCACGTGAGAAGCTTACCTAGAGATGTCTCCTGGAGCTGCAGTGAGTTGTCCAGCTTCCAGTCCTCAACTCTCAGTACAGTGTGTGAAGCATGATATATAGCCCTAGCAGGCAGAGAGCATTCCTATGGTACCCTCCCCTTTCTGTATCTCCATCCTGTCTGCAGGGTGAAGGAAACTCCCTCTGGATATGCCTGAACAACATCATAGTAAAAGTTTCGCAAGTCAAAGGAACCTTTTGTTAGTTTCTATTACAGTCTCTTATCACGGAAGCAAATTTGTGAATCAGTACTGCTTGTATGTTAGTGCAAATAAAAAAAGTATCACGAACAGTACTCAATTTTCTCTGTCACAATTGCACTAATACGGCTACTATCACATCCTAATGCCGCGTACACACGACCGTTTTTTGGGTTGTAAAAAATAATGTCATTAAAAACGATCGTGTGTGGGCTCCAGAGCATTTTTCACAATGTAAAAAAATGGCCATTAAAAATCTCGAACATGCTCTCATTTTTCACGACGTTTTTAACATTGTCGTTTTTAACGTCATAAAAAATGGTCGTGTGTGGGCTTTAACGACGTGAAAAAAAACGCGCATGCTCAGAAGCAAGTTATGAGACGGGAGCGCTTGTTCTGGTAAAACTTGCATTCGTAATGGAGTAAGCACATTCATCACGCTGTAACAGACAGAAAAGCGCAAATCGTCTTTTACTAACACGAAATCAGCAAAAGCAGCCCAAAGGGTGGCGCCATCCGAATGGAATTTCCCCTTTATAGTGCCGTCGTACGTGTTTCTACGTCACTGCGCTTTGCTAGAGCATTTTTTTTCTTCACGATGGTGTGTAGGCAAGGCCGTTTTAACGATCGAGTTAAAAAAAAACGTTGTTTTTTCTAGATCATTAAAAATGTCATTTTTTACAACCCGAAAAACGGTCGTGTGTATTAGACAATAAAATAGAGTGCATGAAAACATCTAGGTATATAAAAATTATTTTCTATTTCAATAAAACAGTTTTTTTAAATGCCATTGATATTATAGATCAACACAAAGGAAAGTATTTCTTGACCATAGTTTTTTTCATGATTTAACCACTTAAGACCCGGACCAATATGCCGTTAAAGGACCTGGTCCCTTTTTGCAAATCGGCACTGCGCCGCTTTAACTGACCCTTGCGCGGTCGTGCGACGTGGCTCCCAAACAAAATTGGCGTCCTTTTTTTCCCACACATAGAGCTTTCTTTTGGTGGTATTTGATCACCTCTGCAGTTTTTATTTTTTGCACTAGAAACAAAAATAGAGCAACAATTAAAAAAAAACAAAAAAACAATATTTTGTACTTTTTGCTATAATAAATATCCCCAAAAAATATATAAAATTATTATTTTTTCCTCAGTTTAGGCCAATACGTATTCCTCTACATATTTTTGGTAAACAAAATCTCAATAAGCGTTTATTGATTGGTTTGTCCAAAATTTATAGCGTTTACAAAATAGGGGATCGTTTTATGGCATTTTTATTAATATATATTTTTTTACTACTAATGGCGGCGATCAGCGATTTTTTTTATGACTACGACATTATGGCGGACACATCGGACACATTTTTGGGACCATTGTCATTTTCACAGCGAAAAGTGCTATAAAAATGCACTGACTACTGTGAAAATGCCACTGGCAGTGAAGGGGTTAACCAGGAGGGGGCACTGTAGGGGTTAAGTGTGTACTAAGGGAGTGTTATTACTGTGCGGGGCGTAGCTGTGCAGACAATCACTGACAGCCACACTAGGAAAACGTAATCCAAACAGGGAAGTTGAAACAAAGTAATTGTGATATAGTCCATGTAACAAACATTGCAATCCGTATTCCTGTGTAGCTGATCTGACAGGTACAACTGTAAACTTGACTGCATACACCTCTCAATATTCGAAGGTTATGTGGCACATTCCTTCCCAGAGGTAAAGACAGACACAGACGGAATATAGGCCCCTACGTACCAGACGTTGTTGACCATCTCTGTCTTACGTCAAGAGGAGTCAAATCGGGCTTGTATGGTCACCGTGACCAATTGCAGACTTCCAGCCAGGACTCCCGTCCACTCTGTCCAGCGGTATTAGATGTCCCAAGTGCGGGCTTCCACAGACACTTGCTCGCCCTTTCTCCCTCACGATAAGGAGTCAACTCCAGCCTGTGTAGTCACCGTAACTGGATAAAGGTAGCCGACCAAGACCTTTTTCCTTTCGCCCAGCAATGTGGGTTACCACAAACGAAGACTCTTGTTTAGCAGGGTGAACCAGGAAAAAAGGAAAAAAATGCTTCTTGTGGCGTAAAAAATCTTCATGTATTGTTTAAAAAACCTGAGTACAGGTTACCAATAGCCCAATGGCTACATAAAGCAAAAAACTTGGTCTAGGGGTCAGCAGACACTCATCCTAGTGCTCAGATGAAACACACACCATGCGTCAAATCTTGATGCGTTTCGTCGTTGATATGACATCATCAGAAGCTCCTGATGACATCATCAATGATGAAACGCGTCAAGATTTGATGCACAATGTGTTTAGAAAGTCTTAGGATGAGTGTCTGCTGCCCCATAAACCAAGTTTTATTGTTTTTTTGATTTATGTAGCCATTGGGCTATTGGTAACCTGTACTGCTGTTTTTTTAAACAATAAAACAATAAATTGAGATTTTTAATTTAAACAAGAGTCTTTGTTTGTGGTATCCCACATTTCTGGGAGGAAGGAACGAGGTCTTGGTTGGCTACCCTTATCAGGTTACGGTGACTACACAGGCTAGGTTTGAACCCCTATCCTGAGGGAGAAAGAGCGAGCAAGTGTCCGAGGAAGCCCGCACTTGGGACATCTAATACCGCCAGATGGAGTGGACGGGAGTCCCAGCTGGAAATCTGCAATTGGTCACGGTGATCATACAAGCCCGATTTGACTCCTTCTGTCATAAGACAGAGAGGGTCAACAACGTCTGGTGAGTAGGGATCTATATCCAGTCTTTGTCTGTCTTTACCTCTGGGAAGGAATGTGTGCCTTTGAATGTTGAGAGGTGTATTCAGTCAAGTTTACAGTTGTACCTGTCAGATCAGCTACACAGCAATATGGATTGCATTGTTTGATACATGGACTATATCACAATTACTTTGTTTCAACTTCCCTGTTTGGATCACGTATAAGGGATTGTTTTTAAATTTTATTTTTAACACATCGTTTTTCCACAGTTGTATTTAAATGTTTTTAATATTGTTTGTATGTTGTCACTTTATTTAGCAAGCGCTGTTAATCACGGAATTTATCCAGTGCTATCTATCACTAGCGATTTAATATTTGCTATTGTCTTCCAGCTTCTCCTCCCCACCAATCAGGACAGGAGGTGGTTTAGGTTGGCCGGGAGGAGAAACCGAGGAAGTCATGGAGGGTGAGTGTGGGGGGACCATCACCGTGGAGGGGGTGAGTGCAGACCTTGGGGGGTTTGTTTGCCGCCCCCAAAAACAGATTAGCACCAGTCGCCACTGTGGGTGGTTGACAATTGGGACAGGTTTACTAACCTGGCCCAAAATCATCCCTCTACTGTAAAGGTTGTTAGCCCACGGATGTCTGCCTTCTCCCAAAGACATGGGATTGGTGCCCAAGTATCAAAAATAGATGGACTGAGTGACTTTTTTTAAGTCCACGGTGGTGCAAAAACCTGAAACAGAAAAACCATTAAGTGAATAAAAAACGTGCATGTGAAAGACACACACTAAAAAGTGCACTTAAAGGTGCTTTAGTCCACCCCCAAAAGGGTATGACCTTGATCCTCCAGGCCGCAAGGCTCCTGACAGGGACAAAGGGTTTCCATGGTCTGCCTAGCCAGAAGGTCTGGCTACGGCAATCAGTGTTTCCAATTAGTGCCACCTGTCAGTTTCAGTCAGTGCCAATCAGTGCCACCTGTTAGTGCCAGTGTTTCAAATTAGTCCCACCTGTAAGTGCCGATCAGTGCCACCTGTCAGTGCCAGTCAGTACTTTCAATAAGTGCCGCCTAAAATCAGTGCCAGCCAATGCCACCTATCAGTGCCAATTAGTGTTTCTAATAAGTGCCACCTACCAGTGCTTATCAGTGCCAATTAGTGCCACAAATCAGTGCCAGTGCTTCCAAACAGTGTACTGTAGTGTACTGTACTGAGGACATCAAGTGTGTGATAGAGTGACAGGAGCAAGCATGGAGGAGTGGAGTGGGAGTGGGTGAGTTTATGAGATGAAAGGGAAAAATAGGAAAAAACAGCCTAAAATATCGGCTGCAAAAATCGGCATCATTTATCAGCCATCGGCCGCCCCGATTTTTAAATATCAGAATCAGCCAGAGGAAAGCCCATATCGGTCGACCTCTAGTCCCACTCCCCTGAGCCCAGCCTCACCCTAATGTATATGCCAAACGGGGTGGAAAGCAGGACCTAAGGGCCAGATCCACGTACAGCAGGCTTAACTTAAATATTGGGATTTAAGTTACACCGCCGCAAAATCTCTACCTAAGTGCCTGATCCACAAAGCACTTACCTAGAAATTTTCAGCGGTGTAACTTAAATCCGTCCGGCGCAAGGCGTGCCTAATCTAATGGGGCGAGTCCCATTTAAATTAGGCGCGCTCCCGCCCCGGACGTACTGCGCATGCTCCCGACGTTATTTTCCCGACGTGCTTTGCGCGGATTTACGTTGCGCCGGGTTTTGAGAATCGCGACGGGCGTAAAATTTTTATTTTTTTTTTAAAAATGACAGCGACGCGGGATAGAAGGGTATACTTTTACAAGGTGTAAACAGTTTACACTTTGTAAAAGCAGCCCTAATTTTGCGACGGCAAACTAATACTTACGGAGAAAAAACGAAGCGTAAAAGCTTCGTGGATCTCCGTAAGTGCTAATTTGCATACCCGACGCTGGATTTCGACGAGAAATGCCCCCAGCGGCGGCTGCGGTACTGCATCCTAAGATCCGACAGTGTAAGTCCCTTACACATGTCGGATCTTCTGCCTATCTATGAGAAACTGATTCTGTGGATCAGTTCCATAGATAGAAACAGGGATACGACGGCATATCAGTAGATACGCCGGCGTATCCCTTTTGTGGATCAGGCTCTAAAAGCCCAGGAAACAAGCAAACCCTGTGTTAACCTTTCCCCACCTGGGCAGCACATACTTCCTAACTAACAATGACCCACCATGTAGGCCAGGGATCCCCAAACTACGGCCCTCCAGCTGTTGCAGAACTACATATCCTATGAGGCATTGTAAAACTCTGAGGCCTTGTACACACGACCGAACGTGTCTGCTGAAACTGGTCCGCAGACCAGTTTCCGCGGACATGTTCGGTCGTCTGTACAGCCGACTGGACAATTTTCCGTCGAATCGGACAGGTTTCCAGCGGACAAATGTTTCTTAGCATGCTAAGAAACATGTCCGCTGGAAGCCTGTCCGTCGGACATGTTCGGTCGTTTGTACGACTCACCGGACATGTCTGCTCGGCCGAAAGCCCTTGCATGCGTCGAATGGATTTTCGACGCATGCGTGGAAGCATTGACCTTCCAGGGTTGCGTCGCCGCGTCATCATCGCGGCGACGGCGCGGCCACGTCACCGCGTTCGCTGTCCCCGGGAAATTTGGTCTGATGGTGTGTACTGTCATCAGACCAAAATCCGGCAGCGGACATGTCCGATAAAAAAGGTCCGCGGACCGTTTTCATCGGACATGTCCCGTCGTGTGTACGAAGCCTGACATTCACAGACATGACTAGTCATGATGGGAATTATCATTCCTGAACAACTGGAGGGCCATAGTTTGAAGACCCCTGATGTAGGCACTTGCCAGAAAGCACCCAGGTAATTAGTACAAAACAGAGCAGAGCCTTTTTCAAATAGAAACTAATTTTATGTTTCACTTTCTTTGCAGATGCAGAAAAAAGTAATATCCCCCCCCCCCCCCCCCCCCCCGTTATTTAAGGACAGTGGGCAGAACTTCAAATATGCCCCAGGGGAGACATGGCCAACATATGATTAATAGAAAATGTTTTATATAGCTTTTATATTCATAAACATTATGAGTGATCCGTTCTTCACTAACAACAAGGAAAGACGTTTCAGGCTAGCACTGAGATGAATCCAACTGTGTTAATGTTTCCCTAACAAACATGTTTGTACAAAAATCAAAAAATAAAGTTTCTTGAGAGGTATTTTAATTATGACCTCAGGAGAAATACTAGGCAGCAAGTTATAAAAAAAAAGCTATTGTGCAAGTTGGCCTTTTTTCTTTTTCTCTTTAAAGATTTTATTTTACATGAAATCAAGGAATAATAGCAATCACAGCATATCGAATGGCGGCAATACAATACAAATTTGAAGCATGGATTTATACAAAAAGAGGCAATATAACATATTTTCAATTTGAGAATAAGAAAGTAATGAGCGCAAAGTACTCCATGTCATAGTGATATATAACTAGACTCAGGGAGACAAAATGATTTACCATTTACAATTGAGAAGTTTGGTTCTGCCATAACATGGAGAATCTAATGACTATTTAAAAAAAAATTAATTTACCCAAATCAAAGCCATGACTTTGATTATAAAGTGAGAACATATGCTGTAATAAAAAAAAAATAAGAAAAAGGGGGGGGGGAGAGAATTTTTTTTTATGAAAGTGCTCTAAGGGGGAGCAGGGACAGAAAAACTAAAGGGGAAAGTGGGCTAGAGGGGGAGAATAAGACATAACTCTGAAGGCTAATTCCGTGTAAACTATTTGAATTCGGGGCTCCCTGAAAAGGCATCATTCACCAAGATAAGAGAATTTGTGATTCAAAATTGTCAGGCAAATAGTATGTCATCCATGGTGTCCATATGCTGTCAAAAATCTTCAGTTTATTTTTGTCCAGTGCATCAAGTTTAGCATGAATAAAGGCTTGGTTCATTCTTTTTTTGGCTTCTGCCACGTTTACTACAGGTGTTTTCCAAGCGCTAGCTATTGTCTGCTTTGCGGCTGTCATGAATGTAATGCCCCATACAGACGGTCGTTTTTTGTGATGAAAAAAAAATGACGTTTGAAGTGATGAAAAAAAACGACATTTTTGAAACTTCATTTTCAAAAACGATGGAGCATACACACCATCGTTTTGAAAAATGATGAACAAAGTGACGGCACTCTAAAGGGGAAGTTCTATTCGCCTTGAGGCTGCTTTTAGCTGGTTACTTGTTAGTAAAAGATGATTCGTGCTTTTTTGTCTGTTAAAGCGTGATGAATGTGCTTACTCCATTATGAATGGTAGTTTTACCTCCCGTCTCAAAACTTGCTTCTGGGCATGTGCGGGTTTAAAAACGTCGTTTTGCCCACACACTATCATTTTCATTGACACAAAAAATGACATTTTGAAAAACGACACAAAAAATTCGAGCATGTTCGAATTTTTTTTTGGTCGTTTTTCTGAAGACATAAAACGACATTTTCCCCACACACTATCATTTTAAATGACGTTTTCAAAAACGTCATTTTTTTTCATCACAAAAAACGATCGTCTGTATGGGGCATAAGGAATAGCTTGTGTTGATTTTGAGAAAGTGGTTTTGGTTTAATATTGAGAAGAGCTGCCGTTAAGTTTGGTATAACAGTACAATTAAATAATTTAGAGGCAATACATTGCATTGTGGACTTGTGGTGAGGATAAAAATAAAAGTATGTCATCCGTAAATAGGCATATTTTGTGATGACATCCACCTAATTCAATACCCATGATTGTTGGTTCCATCCGTATTCTTTGTGCCAAGGGTTCGATAAGTAGCGCGAATAATAGTGCCGAGAGGGGACATCTTTGACGCGTTCCTCTCTGTATATCAAATTCTTCCGATTTGTAGCTGACACACTTGATAAATGCTTTGGGTTTATGATAAAACGCAGAAATCCATCCCATAAAATGCGTGCCAAAGCCCCATTTTCTGAGTGTATAATGCATGTAAGACCAAGATACTGTGTCAAACGCTTTCTTAATGTCAAGAGAAAAAAAGCACGAGGGGATACATCGCGTATTAGCGGCATGAGACAAAAGGGCATCGCGTCTAATATTATCTCCAGCTTGCCTTATAGGGGTGAAACCAGTTTGGACACTGTGTATTAGGCTACCTATAATCTTATTTAGTCTGCTAGCAAGGATTTGGGCTAAAATTTTTACATCTATATTTAGCAAGGAGATGGGATGATAGTTTGACCAGATCGAATCATCTGTATGTGGCTTGGGAAGCATGCAGATAATCGCGGTCAAAGTTTCTGTCCTAAAAGACTGGTTGTCCAGAAGGGAGTTAAAAGTCTTTGTTAAAACTGGTGCTAGAATATCTGAAAAAAGTGTTGTAATAAAGAGCAGAGAATCCGTCAAGGCCAGGTCATTTGTTAACTTTCAAATTCTTAACAATCTCTGTTACCTCCTCGCCCGACACTGGTTCATCCAACATATCTAATTGCGTTTTGGACAATGTAGGGAGGGAGATATGAGAAAAAAATTATTTGCCTTAGATTGATCCAATTCGTTATCAGATGAGTATAAATTTTTAAGTTGCGTTTTAAATTTTTGTAAATTTTTTACTGGGTTAGTGGAGTATACATCCCTGGATGTTTAAGAAGGATGGGTTTGGTTGACTTATGACAAGATTTTAGTGTTCAGGCTAAGAGTGTATTTGGTTTATTTGCATGCATATAGTAGGTATGTTTTGATCGTTGAATTGATTTATCCGCAGACTCGGTAGGAATAACGCCAGGTTCACACCTATGCGAATTGAGTGCGGTTTAAACCGCATTTAATTCGCAGGACATTTCAAAATACATTGTTTTCAATGAGGATGGTTCACATATGTGCGATGCATCCGCACTGCGTATTGCCTCCAAACCGCATGCGGTTTTTATGTCTTGCGGTGCGGCTCAGGTGCAAATTCAGTCCCATTATCTTCTATGGGTACGCATCTAATTTGCACATGTGTTCAGTTCTCTGCAGGAATTTCTCTCATTCAGCTCAATACAATTCTCCCCCACTCTCCTCTCACCCGGAACTTCTCCCAGGTCTCCAAATTCGCACCTGATCTGCAGCTAAACCGCAGTTGATCTGCAGAACACCCTCTAGAGAAATTTGCAACGACAACGCAGCTCAAAAAAGCAACGCACTAGTGTGAACCAGGCCTAAATCGAATTTCAATTTAGCCTTATCTAATTTTGTCCTGGCTAATGGAGAGGGATTTTGCTGAAATGTCATGTGACAAGAATGATTTTTTTTTCTAGAGTATGATACATGGCTTTTCTTTCTTTATTACATAGATTGGCTTGATGTAAACGTGTTCCACAGAGAACAGGTTTATGAGCTTCCCATAAAGTAGTTGGGAAAATGTCAGGTGTAGAATTGAATTTTAAATATTTTGTGAGTGCTTTTTCGATATTTTGTTTGTATACTGGGTCTTTGAGCAGAAAATCTATAAGTGTCCATGATGGATCGCGTGATTTCGGTATTATAGATGCTACAGTATTTTATATAGCACTATGGTCAGACCATGAGATGGGAATTATTTTGGAATTTAATATTTCGGGCGTCATGGACATAAAAATATGGTCAATTCGTGAAAATGACCGGCATGGGTAAGAATAATGTGTATACTGCCTCTTGGTTAGGTTTAATTCGCGCCAGGTGTCAACTAGATTATATTTTGCAATTAGCCTAGAAAAAGCTTGTTTATCTGACATTTGGGACTGAGGAATCGGTGATTTATCCAAAAATGGAAAGATAGTCTGGTTGGAGTCTCCACATAATATTACAGTACCTACTTTATGGGAATCAATGACATGTAGCAGGTGGGACATGAAAGAGTTAGGTCGCTTATTGGGGGCATAGTATGACACAATGGTGATAGCAGTATCCAATAATTGTCCTGTAAGAATCAGGTATCTTTGATCTCTTTTGTTATTGTGAATGTGGTGCTACGATGGAATGCTATAAGCACTCCCCGTTGTTTTGTAGAGGCCGAGGCCGTAAAAACTTGTGGGTATGATCTGCTAAAAAATGTAGGGGTTGATGTTGGTATAAAATGGGTTTCTTGGAGACATATGATGTGCATTTTTTTGCATTGAAAGTGCGAAAGGCTTTAATGCGTTTTTGCAGAATATTTAGTCCCTGTACATTAAGCGAGAGTATATTCAGTGGAGCCATGGTATCAAAAAATCTATAGTTCTAATGATGCCTGAACATGGAATAAGTGAGGAGGTTTTCGCCTTCGGAGTATAGGAAAAAATGGTGTTGGAGGGAAAAAAACAAGAAAAAAGAGAATTCAGAGAATAAATGCAACATAGGAGTATCCTAGTAATATAATAAAACATATAAATGTACATGACATATGCGTTGAGGTGAGAAAGAATCTCCCTCCA